>NW_020635485.1:149373-749373 GCF_003573695.1 Papaver somniferum
TTTTTTTACCTGCATTAACTGCACTGTTTTATTACTATTATTTGAGGGAATATTCCATTTTTCACTTGTGACGGGTGGAAGTTGGTTTTTTCACATCAATGTTCAAGTGCAAAACATAATTTTTGGATTTTTAATAGTAACTTGTTTTTTGCACTTTTATTGCCGTGAAGAATTATTATTCTCAGTTGGATGGCTAAAATTTGGGAAATCAATCCAGACTCTACATCTAAAGTTGGATGGCTAAAATTTATTGACCCGTTTCCAAACCCAGCCCACTACCTATCTTAGACAGCTAATATCTGATGTCTGCTTCTCCCCCTGGTAAGCTTACTGCCTCTAGAACTCTAAGAGTCTAGATTTAAGGTTGTCTACGACTTTATGCTTAATTGTACTACTCTCTAACCGATTAGACTAGACGAGACGAAAGTCACGAAACCCGAGCAAGATACTTATTGGATTTTCTTCCGGTAAATTAATCATTTCCCTTGTTTCGAAATGTGGGTCCATTGAAATTGTCCTGGGGAAGATAAGACATCTGCCCCATAGGGGTGTATTAAGATTTACTAAGATTATACGTGTGCCACTGAAAAGACAAGAGGTAGACATACCATGTGTACCACACGTAAACGACTTAAATATGACAAGAGACTGACATCCAATGTAGGGGTATTAAGCAGAGGGTATGTATCTCGAAATCAAGAGCCCTAGGTTTCACATTATATTAAGCATTCATATGGAAACATATCAGAAGCATTGAGAGTTCATATAAATCATTGAAACATATCAGAGACATTAGGAGATATAGTTAATAAAAAAATCATAGAGTTGTTCAAGAATGGATTCTTCATATCCTACTCCACAAAGAAAAATAGATGAGATCTATTCATCAGAGGAAAACACATGTGGGAGCGAGAATGAGAGTGAAATGCCACGTTATGAAGACAACGCATATCAAAAACTACAAAATGGTTTAGTTATTGTAGCAGAAAGTAATTCTATGTATAAATGTCCTTATTGTGTAGGTAAAAAAACAAAACCTTATGCATATGATCATTTAGTTCAACATGCTAAGGATTCTGGTAAGACGAGGTATTCCCTTAAATTTCGAGATAAATCCAATCATAGGGCTCTAACTCGCTATTTGGAGAACAGGGGGGGCAAAGAGACAGTACAAAAAGTGTATTTCACCATAAAGGCAGTGTAAGAGCAACTCCAATGGGGTGGAAACAAGCCAGTTGGACCAAACTGTTAAGCCAGAGTTTTTTGTTTTTTGAACTGGAAAGTACTAGGCCTGAGGACGCTGGACTATAATGTCTAAAGCCCACTAAAAATAAGACTAAACGATAATTTCTACATGTATGAATGAGTTTGGCTGAAAGAGGGCCAGTTCTCATTAGTGAAAACTACAGGGAAACCCATTCTCCCATATCTTTCCACTGTGAAACCTACGCTCCCAAAACTAAAGGCGCACTCATTTTCTGGAAGAAAATTATTCTCAGACCCATAATTTATAAAATTCGGTTGTCGTTCTTTTTTCTTCTTCATCATCTTCAATTGTTTTTAACTCAGATAAGGAAATCGAAGAATTTAGAGAACGAAGATTCGAGGGAGAGTTTGCTACTATGATTTTGGTTGAATCAAAGAAGAAACTGAGATTGGGGTTTTTTCAATCAGATGGAAGGTTGTTGTTCAAGAAGAGGAAATGGGATCTGTGAGATTTTGAAATCAAAGCAGATGAGAAGAAATTGCTGATTTTGAATTGCGAAAAATGGGTTGTAGTCTGTGTGTTGATTGGAAAGGAAGAGGAATTCGAAGGTGGGTCTGTGATGTTGAGAAGATTTAAGAACTTGGGTTTGTCTTTGATTCCAAGATGGCAGCAGATGGTCTCGAAATTGTGATGTGAGTTCAACACAGGAAGATGCAGAAATTGGTTGGTCGATTCAGAAGTTTGACAGTGGTTCCGTCGTCGTATGTGAAGGTATCAATAGAAGGTTTAAGAGATGGAAGTTTTGGCCGGTGGAGATAAGGAAGAAAACGAGTTGCTGCCATCGATTTGGGTGAGTAATGGAGGAGGTTAAGACAAGGAATGTGAAGTGGAGAAGAAAATGAAGATGTGTTTTTATCGAATTTTGCTTCACAACAAGGATTGATAGTGAACAGTTTCAGAAGTTAGATCATCCAGGGAAGAGAGGCAAGTTGTTGTTGTTGTTAACTTCAGTGAATAAAATGCATTTTGATGAATGTCTGAGGTTTATGTGAATGTTTAGGACAGTGGGTTTGTCTCTAATCCACATTTTCTGGTAAGAAATTGATTCTGGTAGTTTCCAAGATGCATCCGTTACACAATCCGTCACCAAATCAAAACTGCACACAAGGTGCTTGGCTAAATTCCTGAATGACCGGCCAGTTCTTGTTGCCACCTTTTAGCTATATAGTGGTAAGTCTTTGCACAGGTTTTGGAGAGGATTTAAAGTGGTGTCTGAGTCCGTTTAGAAGATTACCAGTTGAGCTGGATTCAAGAACAAGTTGCTTATGAATACATGAGTATTTGGCTCTGGTATTTGACGAGAAAACAAGGAAGAAAGGTGGGTCAGTTTGTCATATTTTCTTGAACCTGTAACAAAGGTTTGCTGCCGGTTTCAATGGGTTCATTGGTTGTTTTTCAAGGGGCAGTGGAAAATAGTTGTTGTGGACGGTGTTCAATGGAAAGGATTGAATGTGCTGAGTAGATATATATGTGTAGAATGGAACGGATGATTGAATTGTGCAGGCAGGGAGGATAATAATTTATCCTCATTCGTTGTATGCCGTCTTCAAACAACTCTTCCATGACGTTTGTCTTCATTTGCAGAGCCTTCTCTATAGACTTCACTTATTTAGCTTGTATTTGAGAGAGTGAGTTGCACTACCTACAACCACCAAGGTGGTTGAATAATCTTTTATGTAGCGATGAAAATGGATGCATAACCTGTTTTTCATTTGGAAAAGTTGTTGCATAACTTGTTATGCAGTCCAGAAAACGGCTGCATAACACGTTATGCAACAATTGTTTTTGTTATTATTGAAACCAACAAAAATAAAGACTGCATAACTTGTTATGCATTCTCGAAATTGGTTGTATAACACGTTCTGAAGTTTTTTTTGTTTTGCATAACTTGTTATGTAGTCCAGAAAATGGTTGTATAACACGTTATGCAACTACTTTTTCTTAGTATTGAAACCAACAAAACAATGGCTACATAACTTATTATAAATGCATAACTTGTTATGCAGTCGAAAAAATGTTTGCATAATTTATTAAGCGTCTGCATAATGTGTTATGCATCTTTTTTGGAGGCTGCATAATGAATATTAGTCAGTTTTCGAAAATTTTCCCTAAAACAATGATCACCTCCGATTTTTTCCGTGAAAAACAAAAATTTGATATTCTTGTTTGTACTCGTTGCGTAGCTCTCTTAAATAGATTTCCAACGATATAAAATTTGTAAAATTCCAAGGCGCCGATTTTTAGATATGTTATGTCCAAGTTGTGTTGCCAATTATACCCCTGAAAAATTAGGGTGCATAACGAGTTATCCCTGAAAAAATAGTATGCATAACCCGTCATGCAGATGCATAATCCGTCATGCAAACATATTTAATAATTTCATATAATTATGGGTGTCACAAAAATAATTATGGGTGTCACGGTACCCAAACAATGAGAATGTTATTTTTTTTGGAACGATTTTCTGGGGACCATGGTTTTATTTTGGGTAAAGGCATTAGAAGTAATTCTAGGTCACCCCATATCTAGTTATTTATTTAATACCTAATCTATCCTCTTAATTAATTTTAGGTTATGATTAGTGAATGATTTAGTTAAAAACAATAGTGAGATTAAATTAAAAAATGGGTTTATTATTAGTTGAGTAGAATTATTGAGAGAGTAGAGTTAGATAAGACGAAGGAGAAAAACATGGAAAATAAAAAAAAAAAATCCAATTCACTAAGTTTGAGTATTCAAATGATGAAAACTCATGTGATTCTCCATCTCCATCCTCTCCTAGAATATTTGTTAATCTTCAAAATGATCCGGATTTGAACTGGATTTTGAATAGTTCGGTAACTTTATATGAAGAACAAGTAACCGAACTCATCTGAAGCTGTAGTTCGGTTGCCCCGTGAGATGAACAAGTAACCGAACTCATCTGAAAGTGTAGTTCGGTTACTTGTTCCAAACACGCAGGTTACCGAACTCTCAAATAATATAATTTCTAGGAGTTACAGCGTTATGTTCGGTTGGTTCTCAACTAACCGAACTTTGGTGTACAAAGTTCGGTTGGTTCGCAAACTGCATGCACTTTTGATCTAACCGAACTTTACGTAATATAAGAGTATATAAGTTTACAAAGTTCGGTTATTTCGCAAACTTGAACCTAACAGCTAACCAACCGAACTCTGAGTTCGGTTTCTGCGATAAAATTGTGAAGTCACCGAACTTAACAAACAAAAAAAATCTGAAGTTCCAGCGTCTATTGGTTAAGTTCGGTTACTTTGTAGTTTTAAAAGTTTTTGCGAACAAACCGAACTCTATTGGCTAAGTTCGGTTATTTTGGAACTCAACATAGTGGCCACAACAACACAGTTCGGTTAGACTGGATTTGTTTTTTCGGTTCTAAGGGTGGAGTTCGGTTACTTTGTAGTTTTAAAATTTTTTGCGAAACAACCGAACAGAGAGTTCGGTGACTTAGTTTTAAATCCAATAGAACCGGACTGTTCTTCGTGTTCTTCATTTTCAAGAAGTTCGGTTAGTAAACTAGGGTTTTTTGGAAAATCGGCATAATCGAACATGGCTCTGTAACTCCTATTAAAACCCTATTTTGATGATTTCTATTCGATTGAAGCAATCAAAATCAAATTAAAGTGAAGGGTTTGTTGAAAAATACCTCCGGAGTGGTCCGATGGCAGAATCAGGTTGCGGCTGACGTCTTTTATACTCGATAAAATTATTATGTAACCGAACTTAATTGTGATTGCATTGATGTTGTTACATTTCTTAGATAGGCGGTGGCGGTGGTGGTGGGAGGAGGTGGTGGTAATCGGTGGTTGGTGGTGGTGATAATCGGAGGTGGTGGTGGTGGTAATCGGCGGTGGTAATCGGTGGTTGGTGGTGGTGATAATCGGAGGTGGTGGTGGTGGTAATCGGCGATGATGGTGGGAGGAGGTGGTGGTTATATATATAGGTGGTTATTAGGTTGGTTTTAAATTAAATTAGGTTAAGGGTAGGTTAGTCATTTCAACGTTTTAGGACACTCCTTATCACTATAAAAGGTGGCCTAATAAAACCATGGTCCCCTCAAAAAAACCATGGTCTCTAAAAAAATCATTCTTTTTTTTTTTGGGTCTCCCCCTAATTTCCCCTTCTCATTACACGGTTTACACCTAATTTTGATCATCTTTGCCCAGGCCCAAACTCTCGTCTGGTGGAGAAAAGCGCGTGCCGTTAGTAATTGAGTTATTATTAAGGTTGTCAGCCGAGTTGAATCGGATATGGGCAGTTCCTCTCTATATATATATATATAATTAAAACCAACTAGGAGAATTTCCCCCGTGTTTGTATTGCCGCTTGCTTGGTAAGTCTCTTTTCTTTCTCTCTCCCTTTTTCTAGATATATCCCTTCTCCAGCAGTTTTTCATTCTTAAATTTACGTAGTTAGGGTTTTTATGTTAAGATTTGTTTGACATGAATTGATTCTGTCTTGTTTAACGATCATGTTATTTGTTCGATATGAATTGATTTGGCCTTCTGGGTGTTTAGCAATCATCTAATCATAGTCCTCCGTTATATATTTTCAGAATACGAAGATAATCTCTCTTTCTCTCTCTCTGTGACTTGTTAATCACAACAATGTCAGCTCCTTTGAGGTAATCTCTCTCTCTCTCTCTTATAAGATCTTATAAGTAGAATTTGTTCTTGTATTTGTGTTTCTCTCTTGATGTGTTGGATTAGGGTTTTTTACCCCTTCAGAACAATGGTTCCCCAAATTAGGCGTTTAGGTTCGAAGTTCATTTCAGCAAGGAATTTCTCCTCCGAGGCTGGAGGAGAACACCAGAAGGTTTCTGAAAACATTTATAAGAAGGCAGGTGTAAAAATTGCGAAATTTGCTGCTGCTGGATTTATGGGAGTGACTTTGACTACTTGGGTGCAGTACAAAGCCAGTGGCAGAGCAACAACCAGCATCTTGGGATTTACGATTGGCAAAAATAAGCCTGAGGGATGGTGATCTTAGGTTTTTATTGATGCTCTATGTATCTCTTAAGTAAGATTCCTTTAAAAATTGCCCTATGTTTTCTCTTTCTGTCAAGAAGAAACCTAACTTTTGTGTTGTTTGAATGAATCTATCATCTATCTGTGTAATTAACATCTGATTCTGGCTCTTTGAATGAATCTGTTGCCTACTTATGAGATCTTATTAGTCTCTATTAGTCTCTCTCTGTATGTAATGCATGCTTATGGTCTCGATTAACATATCTGGCTGCCAATAATTGTTCCAGGAACTTGAACTGTGTGAACTGGTTTTTCAGCAGAGTAGAAATTGAAGTGTCCATTAGGATAAAATAGAAAACTCATCCAGCTGATTCAGAGAACATGCTGCTAGGACATGCCAGAGTTGATTTTTTTTTCTTCCTTCTCTTTAAGGAAATATGGTTATGTGCACTAGGTCTTTAGTTCAATTCCTTAAAGCCTCTACGGGTCTTCACTTTGCTACAGCTTTGAAATATGATTTGTCATCTGTTGTTTACATCTTGGTTTTTTCTTCATAGTTTTGTAGAAGACATTGGGAGAACATTAGACTTCCATAGTTTTTCCCTTATTTTGTTGGATTAGTTGTTTGTAGGATTAACAAGGTTATTTTTATCCAGACTCCCTCTAAAGAGAGTATAGATAAATTAGAATTAGAGATGAGGTTCCTCTTGAAGCAATCTTGTGACGAACTGCTGATGGGGATTCAAGAAAACGAATTGCTGATGGGAATTCAAGAAATTTTCTTGATGAAGTCATCCCTGAAACAATTTTTAAGCAGGAACAGATCTCGATTATGGAGAAACACTTTATTTCCTGTGTCTATAAGCTGCCTTGCTAAAAGATTATGTCAATAAATCAAGATAAATGGCTAATGATGATAAACTTTTTTATCTTAGCGGATTTCAGTGAGATTTATCAATGATCTGAATATTACACACACTGAAGCCTAAATCTATTCTTATTGACTACTTCTTTAACTTTAAAGAATATATAGGTATTGTTTGTGCTTTGTTGTTTTTTAATTTTTAGAGAGTTCTGATTCTCCAACCACTATCCAATTAGAACACTAGTATCTCAACGATATATACACGTCTACTCAATATTGAACCTATCTCGTCATAACTCCCAAGATTGGCAATCACATAGCCGAAGCTAAAGAACTCAATTATGAATTTGAATCCAAAATACTCAATTAAACTAATCACAACTCATGATTAATTTAATCGGAAATGCTCAACATAAGTGAACTTATAGAGACTCAAAAATACACAATTAGATTAATCACAAGATAACTCATAATTAATCTAATCGAAATACACAACCAAATTAACCACAAAACGTAATCAATTCAATTGGTCATGTTCGACATAAGAAAACTTACGGAGCAACAACTAAATAGCCAAACGAGAATGATTAATTTAGTTGATCATGCTCGACATGAAGTACCTCACTGAGCAACAACTAAGTTAAGAATAACTCTGTCGATTTTGTTCAACATAAGACACCTTATGGATCAACACAGTATATACACAAAAATTGTGGATCGGAGGTCGACCTAATACCGTGGAATAAGTAAGGATTCATTCTATTTTCCATCACCATTTGCACAACGATATACAATAGATATAATCCTTGTAAACATAAGATTTTAACCTATCTTCCATCAATAATTGACATAATAGGCTTAACTTTTGTATTTGTCAAAAGTTCATTCCTTCTTTTATCAACACATGCATATCGACATATAAAGGACTTAACTTTCGACAAGGTATGGGACAATCACAGTTCTCGGAAGCAAACGAATGGAAGACTGTCTTATTAAAATGACAACCCTCAAATCTAGCAGTAAGAGATCTCCTGCCAAATGTTTTAAATGCGGATAACTCTTGGGAACTCATTTCCAACACAACTACTTAACAGTTTTGAATACCCATGATAATACGACGTGGAATCGTAATGGCACATATATAGTGCAACAAAAAATGCGTAAGACCACGAATGTCAGGCTTAAATCCGGTTACCAACTGGTACGCATAAAAGGTTGACTAATATTGGGTTCTAAAACAAATTAAGTAAAGATGCGTCAATACTGCATATTCCCCAAGCAGTTAAAGGTAGGTTTGTACGCATAACCATGCCTTAGGCACCATCTGTAACCTTTGATGATAGCTTTTGCGAGACCTTGGGGTATAGGATACTCTGCATTGATCCTATTAAACATGCAACAACCATCAAGTCCTTTTGATGTACACTCACTAACATTTAAAAAGGGTGGTGAGCCCTTACATGTACACTCATTGTGAGGTTCCACATGATATCCATTTGCATGCGTTACTTTGGAATTTAATAAGGTGTGATTATCTCTCGGTACATATAGAGATTTTGTGATGTCTTTGTTCTATCATAAAAACAAATTTTGAGCAATGTTTGATGATCCAATCTTCGTAGTCACATTATAAGGAAATATTTTAACAACTAGTTTAAATTCCTTAAGCCGGTGGGAGGGAAACCACTATTTGTTCGACATTGAGTCTTGAAATATTAAATCAGTGGTGTGGACTTATTAGTAACAAAAGTGAGATTCAACTCAAGTACTTTAGAGTGAATATATGTTAAGTTTCAGGGGGGTGATATATTTTTCATAAGGATATATCTCAAGTGCTTTAGAGAATTTATGTCTCGTGGGAATAATGTACTTTTCATTCCATAAGCACATACATTGTATCTAGTTGAAATAATCATTCAATTGGCTAGACAAAATTCTTCTTGTCATTAAAATTTATGTCTAAAGTATGACATTTTCATAGAAATTGGCTGCTAATATGGTACCCGCACTGCATTGCTTGTACCAATACCAGTAAGAAGATTTATTCTCAACTCTTTGGTGAGAGCTAGAATTACATCTTAGCTTCATCCCATGTTTAGTTGATACTTGTACTTTGGTGTCATTACTACCAAGGAAAAAAAATACATATTTTTCTAGTGATATATACGTCCCTTTTCACATGCTTCACTTTTTTTTTTTAAAACTAGGCATAGGCCCGTCCTGCCCCCTGGCAGCGTAGCCACCGGCTTACTCCCCACTGAGCAAACTCGGCATGAACCCCATAGTAAAGTTAGTATAATTACACGAGTACTCCAATGTTTGAGCGGAGACTCGAACTCCTGACCTCCTCCTTGAGAGTCAGGCTCCTAGCCAACTGGGCTAACCCCAGATGGCTTTTCACATGCTTCACTTGTTTCAGTACGTCTAGACCTCATTACATCGGGGTTTTTTATATTTCCAATTTTTCTACAATCAACTTAATTTGAGAAATTTCTTCATCTCAACGGGTCAAGAGAATCTCATTTTGAATTTCAAACATTTACTTTAGGTTGAGCAGCTTACTAAAGATAGTGAATCTCTTGTTGATACTTTAACATATACTGGTTCATTAGTTTATGGATGAAGTAGAAAAATGGTAGAGGGAAAAAATAAATCTGACTCATATCAGTTTTTGTGAGTTCTTCCACAAAAATTAGGATGCATGTATGTAGAAGCACAAGGGCATATGTAGCTCTACCTTTTAGACAGTGCGTTGTCATTGGCATAAAGTTGTATGAAGGAATAAATTCCTTTTTCAAAAAAATGATTTCCACCTCGTATGCACAATAATGATGCTCAAATAATTCTGAGTCCAAACTGTCATTTTTTGAGTCGAGTTGGGTCTAACTGGAAATAACCTTATTAAAAGAAAATCATAACCCGGTTAACGTCCAAATTACGATGATCCAGTTAGTGATGTTAACTCGTTAAGGTCATAACGTGTTCAAGGCCCATGGAAGTTACATGCCCATTTAAAAAGGTAATAGTGCAATTTAATGTTTTGGTTTCACAGGAATTAAAACAAATAATTAATTGACATCATTTTTAAATAAGTGTGACATTTATACGAAATAATTATAATTATTATTCTAATTCTATATGTGCATGAATGTACTTGTGGAAACTAAATAGTTATATCTATATTGACTTTTCATGGATGCACGAATATATTTTGATTATTATTATTTTAATTGTATTTGTATGTGCATGAATTTATTTGTGGAAATTAAATTGATTTGCATGAATGCATGAATACATTTTAGTTAAGATTATTTTAATTGTATTTGCATGTGCATGAATATATTTGTGGAAACTAAATTGATTTGCATGAATACACGTTTTAATTAATCTTATTTATGAATGGAAGATAATTATGGATATCATATATTAATTAATATTAATTAATTAGTTCAAATTGTATATTGATTAATATTAAGGCCAAAAAATTTAATGAACGAGATCAACCGTCATAATTTAGATTGAACGTTTATATGATATGGACTTATCTTAGGGGAAAAAAAGCATAACTAGGCATGTTCTATAAAAAAGATAAATAGGCCCAAACGGATAATCATACATATGTAGATTGTTACATACCTCACATTTTGGTCCCACCGTATATACACAGAACCTGAATGGGATAGGATAACAGCTGGAATGAGATAGGATAACAGGACCAACCTGAATCGAACCAGATTTGACTAAACTGAACCGGATTTGACTGAACCGAACCGGACACTTTTCTCTCTCCACATACAGAAAATGTTTACAGACGCGAAGATATATTCCATGTCTAGTCTGGAAAAGGTTGTGGAAGATGAATGTACCACATAAGGTCAAGTTATTTATCTGCAAAATGTATTAAAGACATTGTGCCTACAAAAGAAAAGTTACATAGGATCAAACAAGAAGTTAACTCAATATGTTCTAGATGTCTATAACATGAGGAAACACTAAAACATCTTCTAATAGACTGTGACCACTCAAGATCAATTTGGTTGATGATGAATGTTAATGTTTCTTCTCTTCAAATACAAGACACACATATTAAAACTTGGCTTTTATCTTGGTTCTCTGATAGACATGATTACACTGAGTAATTAGTTTCTGCTCTTATGATTACTGCATGGTTCATCTGGAAAAACCGATGTCTGAAAGAGTTTAATAATAAACATCAGAACATTCCCTCAACAGTTTTTTCTATCAAGCACATGCTTAATCAGTGTTCCAGTTCCAAGCAACATAGTAAGGAGTCACGGATTACTTATTGGTCTCCACCACAGACAGACATGCTTAAAATTAATATGGATGCTTCTTTTGATAGTAATCACTTATATGCAGGATTGGTTTAATCATTCGTGATTCCGCAGGAAACTGTCAAGGCATCAGAGGGAGGTTCATTCATGGTGGAGCAGATCTTGAGAATCCTGAATGCCTATCCTTCAAAGAAGCTATCATTTGGGTTAGGGAGAAAAACCTAACTAAAGTAATGTTTGAAAGTGATTATGTAAATATGGTAAACTCTGTCACGCAAGCTAAATATTCAGTTCAATGGGGGAATGAAGCCATTGTAAATGAAATAAGACAACTACTTTCTTGGTTTTCTTGGTTTAATGTAAGCTATGTTAAAAGATAAGAAAACAAGGTGGCACATGTAATAGCAAACAAGGCTAGAACTGATATAACATCTTTTGATTATCATTATAGTATTCCTGAAAATTTCATGGTTGAAATCAGGAATGACCAAAGTCATATCAGTCAATGTAACATGTAATTTCTTCTTCTTGTTAATATAAGTTGTTGTTTGCATCAATTTTTTTTTATCGATGACGAGCACATTATTTATCTTATTTCACAATAAAATAAATACAAATCTATTGTAAAATGTAATGATTATGGGAGATTTATCTGCAAATAACAGCTTATATAAGACAGATGCCTATGGGATTTGTATAACACAAATCAAAATCAGTATATACATAATGGGATTTGTACAACACAGATCGAATCAGTATATGCATAATGGGATCAAATTAATTTTCACCGCATATTTAATAGGTAGTATGTATATATAGAGTCACAATTATATTGATATATGTCGAAGTCAAAAACAAGGAAAGAAAAGAAGGAAAACTTAGATCCAGCTTATCTGATTTGATTCCATCGATTTCCACATTAGCTTGACGTTAATCCGTGTAGAAAAAAATAAAATTAAAAATTAATCAATCCAATATAGCTCCGTGATATAGCATCGTGCATGATAACATTTTGCAGTAGATAATAGAGAAAAATAAAGAGGCACATTGAGAGATATTTTATTCATTAGCCTTTGTGTGTTACATAGGTAGTCCTTTATATACAATAGAAATAAAACCCTAGTTACTATATTGGGTCACGCATCCGTGAGCTAAAGCCCTTCAACAACATCTAATTTTTAATCTATTTCTCCCTTTATTTTGTCAAAATACAAAACTTGGATAAGTTGGGCCTACCATAAGAAGACTAAAATGGGTTATTATTATTATTATTATTATTATTATTATTATTATTATGAAGTAAAATCAAAAATACTTTTCCACATATTTTTGTTAATGGTTAATTTGCCAATGATTAATTAGCGTTAATTAATTGGTATAATTAATGTTATATTATTAGTGTAGGTGTTTGTGATCATCAAAACATGTTCTTTTTTTTGATCCATCGAAAACATTAGTTTATTGATTTTCATGAAAAAACTTAATGATTTATTAATCAAGTTTTTTAAGCATGTTAATCCATGTTTAATTGATATTTTTATGATCTATTTTTCTGAAATCTAACAAGAATCAGTGGTTCTCAATGTTTACGTCAACAGACTCTGGGCGAAGTTCACATTTTGATGGATATCAAAGAGAATCGGTGGTTATGTGAATGAACATCCATTAATTCTGGGTAAAATTCATCGTTTTAATGATGTTGACTCGTAGACTATTTGATCACGATCAGTTGATACAATCCTCAACAAGTGCGATTATTAAAAAAACAAACAATAATTATATCCATAATCGATGGATATAGTCCCCCGATGTACTGATTGTAAAAAACTAAAATTGAAGAGTTTTTCTGTGATTTTTTTTTTTTGCAAAATTGGTTTACATAAAAGCCCTTATCCACCGATTGTAAATCTGAGCACTTCTTCGATTGTTTTCCTCATAACTTGTTCGTCCGGTGTCCGAATGACCTCATTCTTTTGGTGCTCAATTCATTTTTTCATTCTCTATAATGTAGAGTTTGCTAGGGCTTAACCAGTACCGTAGCGACATGGGCACAATTTCTATTTGATGTATCATTTCCAGTGTTTCGATATTATAATTAATATTTATTATTTGTCGTTCTGCCTTCTTTATCAAAAGTAAAGAAAAAAACTGATTGATATTTCCGGTATTTAGTCTATAAATCCTTTTTCATATACTCACATATGATTTATTTCTTGTATGTTGACACTTTTATATCTTCCCAAATATGTTGGAGTTGTATCCTCAAGTCACGAATTAATCATAATTAATTTTCACATTCTCTTTCCAAAAAAAAAGTTTTGTGTTTTAAAGTTTACAAAGGTATTTTATGGGTCATTTGAAATGATATTGCATTTCTGAATTTACCTTATTTTAATGACCGTGCAAAACCAAAACATTGAATTACGTTATCTGAGTTCATCCGTCCTGGATAGTTGGGTAGGCCTGGACATTTAACTTTTTTCAACTTAAAAATAATCCAAAAATATTAAAACCCAATATGGACTCAACAATAAATATCACATTTTATGTTCTTACGAATTCAATAAGATCTTCAGTTCCTCAAAGCTCATATACATTCTACGATCTTGACCTTCCAAATGTTATTCCCTGCATAAAAAATGATGAAACCATGGTTACCTAAATAACGTCAAAATATTGAATGACAGTAGACTCTGTTATCCATCATTGAATAAAAATAACGTCAAAACATTTAGTAAGGGATGTTTTTTTTTTGCCTTATAAATCTCTTGGATGCGTAATAATTCTTACAATCAATTAGCATTATTTTTGCGCTTGTTGCCTGAAAAATGAAAATCGTGTAAGCTCGCCCGAGAAAACCTCTTAATAAGGTAGGAAAAGAGTCTCGATCACAAAATAATAGTTGTAAACATGTGTGCGTTATCAATATCTTATTTGCACCATATTATAGAGTTATAGTAGTAAACATGTACGCAAAAAAATAATTGTTCAATCATTTATAATAGTACTGTTTTAAAACCACGGTATCATGTACGCAAAAGCCTAACATTTTAAAATCCATGACAACAAAGTTAAGATAAAATATTTGGCAATATGATCAAAGTTTGAGAATATAAAGAATAAAGCGACCATGGAAAATAAATCTTCGGGGAAATGAACTTATTAAAAATAACATAATCCATTGAAAAATTGAGATTAAGCCCATTTTGTCGAAAGACCGGTGGGACATACAAAATAGAACCATACCATGTTCGTTGAAATAACCATAATTGTCCTTTTTTGTCGTTTGTTTTGATTGAGGTTCAAAGTCATATAAGAATAAAAAAATGATGTGAGAGCAAGCAAAAAGGTGATTGTGATATAAGACTATGCAACTATCTCGATTTGGAAAAACGGAAAAAAAATAATAATCAAATACCTGCTAATACAGTTGAAGGACATGAGCTAGTGCATTTTATTTTTAATCGGCCAGGGTTGTTCAAAAATAGTTACCACCCCCAAAACACCATCCATCACCACTCTTGTTACCTAAATAGCTTCCGCCACTACTGTCCATAACACCATAACATTTTTTCATCTCCACTTCTCATCAACTCCACCATAACCACCATTATGGACATTTATATAATTGTTGGAAAATCTAAGTATTAGTTAATAAAAATGTATTTATATTACCATTAATAGAGTAATTTATTTATTATTATTTTTAACATCACATTGCGCCACCCAACCAATGATAGTACGCCACATGTTTTCTCTAAAAATGTTAAGTAATAGATGACAACGCCTAATATGACACGGTTGTCTTCATGGTTCTCATTGGTCATGATAATGTTCACGAAATTTTCTGTTTATATAGCATTACGGTCCAGTAAATATATGATAAATTCTCAATCAATTAAAATAAAATCCCAAGCCAAACAATTATAGTCTCAATTATACTTTGGATCCTGATCCTAAATCGAAAGAAACATTCGATGAACTATCGTTTGTACTTTGCTCTCCATTTTATAAATCTACAATAGAGTTATACATGATTTTAATGGTAGATTTTAGAGACCTAATTTTATGAGTAGTGTTGTGTCTATTAATGTAAAAATAGCTAGATTTCAAGATATCTCCTCTACTTGTTCCTTTGGCTGTAATGAACCCGAGACAATAGAAGATCTTTTCCTTCACTGTAAATTTGCTAAAAAGGTTTGGGCAACTGAACCTCATCCTATAGATATAAACTTCAGTAGCAATACAACCTTTCTAAGCATATTTAAGGACAAAATAGAAAAGGATAATCCAACAATTCCCATTGAAATATTCATGACTAAAATCTGGTTTATATGGAAGGAGAGATGCAATAGAGCTTTTGAAAATCAATCACAATCTTATGATCAGGTAGCTTTAGAAATTCAGATACATTTAGCATATTGGCACAAAGAGAGTTACACAGTTAAAAAGAAAGACCTGTTAAGAGGAAATGATATTAACAATTCTTGGCAATTTCCTAAACCACTTCATCAAAAACTTAATGTGGACGCAGCATGGATTTCTCATAATGTTCCTGCAGGATTTGCTATAATTTACAGAAATGATGCAGGTTGTTTGAAGAGCAGGACCCATCTCAGCAACAAAACCTGAAGAGGCAGAAGCTCTAGTCTATCTGCAGGCAGCAAAATGGGCGAAGGACAACAATCTCTCCAATTTCAGCGTGGAAGGGGATTGCAAAAATCTAGTGGACTATCTGAATTGCGAACATTCTCAAAATTCTTGGCAAAACCAAATTATTATGGATGAAGTTAAAGTTGTTTTTTCCTCTTGTAATAACTTTAAAGGTTTCCTTTTTGTTCCTAGGACTGCAAACAATACTGCAGACATTTCATCTAAAGAAGCTAAAAGCTTTAGAACTGATGTTCTTTGAGATTCAGTCCCTCCGTCTTGTATTAAGTATGCTTTAGAAGTAGATAAATCTAATGCAAGGGTGCATTTGAACCCTACACTAGATGGCTCTACTCTTTTTGATGTGAGGGTTACTAACTCCCCAAGTTAGTTTGTTTCTATGATATTTAACTTACAAAAAAAAAAAAATTTATGAGTAGTAATCTGTGGATGGTGATTTTAGTTTTGGGTTCGACACTCAAACCTCTCTATTTTTCTTTAGAGATTTTCTCAATTATAACCCCCTTTTATTTCTTAATCATATTTCCACCAATTTTCTTCCACTTGTTTTCATCCTCTTTTGGATTTTCCGTCTCTCAACCTAAAACAAATATTTCGTGAACTTAACATTTTTTTTATTTGAACACTACCATCTTCATCAAACTGGATTCAATTTGTGGTTGTGGATCTCAACGACATTTCTCTTTTATTTATTTATTTCAACTTTTTGTTTTCTCAAAAAAAAAGCACTCGTTATATAATAGTCATTGTTTTTACGATCTTTAACATATTTTTTAGGTTATCAAAGAGGTGACATGAGTAGATATAAATTCATCTTTGAAAAGACAAAGAACCAAAGACAGGGTAGTTTTAGTGATCGACAACGACGTTAGACTAATATAATCTCCCCATGAATTAACAAATAAAAAATAGCGAAAAAAAAGTGGCGTCTTGTTGTTGGCTAGGACAGGAACAGACAGGAAAGTACGGGACATGTGATCTGAGCCCGTTACATAAAACTTTAATCGCAATCACAACCATCACTTATGTTTAATAGTTTCAATTGATGTAATCTTTAGTAAAATTATTTATTAATGAAATTATGTATTTATTAGATTAATCAAGGGAAATGAAAATTTAATAAATCATTCATCATAACCAATTAATAAGACCCCAATTAATAAAGGCATTGGCGCCCAGATTGTCGCTAGGCTGCCAACCAATCACTTATAAATAATAATTTAATAGTATTATAATTAAATAAAAAAACACTAATAATATCATTTGAGCAATTAATGGAATTTGCATTTAGTAGTTTAATTAAGAGAAATAAAAATTAATAAACCATTTATTATGATCAATTAATGAGACAACACCAATTAATAAAAAATTCAAACTAATAACATTAAAGCTGAACAATCCACGACCATAGATTTATCTTTTTCCTAAACCGATCTCGACCACTCTTTACATAGGCAAAGTTTAATGCGCTTCAGGAGGTCCGAGGTTCGAGTCCCCAATGGTGTAATATTGCAGGAATTAATATGAAAGGTAGTGTTAGTTTGCCCCCCTTGTGACACAATCTCAGCCCCCCTCCCGCCGTTTCGGCTCCCTTGGCTAGGTTATCCATGAGGCTCGCTGGTAGGTTAGCACAGCAACCTGTTCAACTAATGTAGTAGTATGTTGTTGGAGCTTAGTAATAATATCTATCCATTAATTTATATAAAAAAATTCATAATAATGACAAGGGATTATTGGGTTATAAATTATACAAATAATAATGTATTTTGGTTTTTCCAGAATCCAGCAAAACCCGTGGAATATAATAGATTATATTAATATATTTTATGAAAAAATAAAGAACTACATAGATTTATAATATAAAAATTATTTTGATGGGGATATATTTGCGGTGGAGGTGGCAGCGATGCTAGTGACGGTGGTTACGACGATAGTTGTGGTAGCGGTGGTTTTGATTGTGGCAATGGACTGACGGTGATGGAGATAGGAATGACGATGGTGTTGTTGGTGGTAGGGGCAGTGCTAGTAGAAGCAGTGCTGGTAGAGGTAGGGATGATTATGGTGGTAATAGTAAAGGCAGTGTTGGTGGCGATGGCGACGACAATGATGGTGGTTGTACCGGCAATGGAGGTGGAGGTAGTGGTAGTGGTGCCGGAGGTGGTAGTGGATGGATGTTGGTACTGAAAAAGCGGGGTCTAACAAAACCACCTAATATTTCGATTAGCAACTTGTATGGACAAACTCCGAAATACTTTGCTAGAGATTCAACTAGACAGTCAAACTCAATCTAAGATAAAGTATCTCAAGGAGTTAATATCTCTCACTTGTTTTGATTAATACTCAAGCTAAAACAATAGAGAGTCTTTATAATCAAACACAAGGAATAACTTGGACGGTACCAAACACCAATGTCCAAGGATCAATCAACTACAATCAACAACCAAAGGTCGGATTAGAGAAGTTGATGATCTTAACGCACAACCTGTATTATTTCAATTATATAAAATATAATGCGGAAAAGAAATAACACAGACACCAGAAGTTTTGTTAACGACGAAACCGCAAATGCAGAAAAACCCCGGGACCTAGTCCATATTAGATACACACTGTATTAAGCTGCTACATACACTAGCCTACTGCAAACTAACTTCAGACTGGACTATAGTTGAACCCCTATCAGTCTCCCACTGATACAAGGTACAGTTTCACCTCTACACCTCTGATACCAGCAGGATACTACGTACTTTATTCCATTTGCTGATCTCACCCACAACAAAGAGTTGCTACGACCCAAAATCGCAGGCTTTGATAAATAAACAAATCTGTCTCACACAAAAAAGTCTATCAAAGGATAAATCTGTCTCCCACAGATAAACCCTAGGTTTTGTTCCGTCTTTAGATATAAAATCAAGGTAACATGAAATAATTGATAATCCGATCTTATATTCCCGAAGAACAACCTAGATTAATCAATCACCTCTCAATAATCCTTCGTGAATATACAAGCGGATTATCGAGGAATCACGAACAGTGAGACGAAGATATTCGTGACTTTTTTATCTTACCTATCGGAGAACTCAGACGTTCTCAAGCCAATCAATCGATTGTACTCGTACGATAGAAAAGTAAGATCAGATCCCACAACTACGATAAAAGTAGTATCGGTCTGGCTTCACAATCCCAATGAAGTCTTTAAGTTGTTAACTCGAATTTAGAGAAGAAACTCAAGGGTTAATGGAGATCGACTCTAGCAAGCGCACTAGTATCACACAGACGTGCGGGGATTAAGTTTTGCTCTATCTAGACGTCTCCTATATATAGCCTTTCGAATCATAGTTTTGCCTTAGTTACAAAGAAATCCATATCCACCGTTAGATGAAACCTGATTTAGATTCAATCCAATATCTCTCAACCGTTAGATCGAAAGACACAACTTGTCAAACACACTTGTGGTAAACGTTTTACTGGTTCATGAAAATCGGCCCAAACGTGTACACTTATATTGGTTCAACATAGTAACCAAAAGGCAACCATATGAGATTCTCATATTGTCCTGGTTCCTCATTCATCATAACTAGTTCACTTGACTCAAACGAACTAGTTAGGGAGTCATTCAATTGCTATGAGATCTTATGTAACTACACAAGACACAATTAAAATTAAGATGATTCGATTCGATTGGAATCGTCTCAATTAACATTGTAGCCACGGTTTGCATAAAGCATTCCTTAGTAATTTAAAATCTATGTTCAGAACACGTCTTTAGATCATAACCCCTTAAGTACACAAACAAGTTCGCGGACTTAAATTTAAGCGGTTGAGTTTTCCAAACTCAACAGAAATTCGCTGGTCGAGAACTTCCGCCAGTTCGCGGACTGGGTTTGCGAACTGAGTTCGCGGACTGAGCACGCAAACGAGTTAATGAAAAAACCCAGCAGAAATTTTCGGTTCGAAAACTTCGGATGAAGGAATACATGGTTATGTAATGTAAACTCTCATTTCAATCATCCAAACATTCTCAGAGGATGCTATATAACCGTTATTCACATATCGTTTCACGTCAGAGCAATTCTCAAAGATGATTGAAATATGAAGATAAACCTGGTCAAAGCGAGATGCTTTACCAACACATGAATTTCGAGAAAAATATAATCATTGAATACTCAGCTCGAAATATCAAATGCGTTTGATCTAGTCTATATAGCATACGACTTTTGTCTCATAAGAAGTAGGAGATAGAATAGATAGACTTTCAAGTGATAGATAAGTTCTAGTCTTCAACATATGAGACCTTCAAGTTCACGGACGCAAACAATACATATCCCATAAACATATTGCAATATATGAAAATCAACCAATTGCAATAATAAACATCCTCCAAATATTTTTAGAATTTAAAATCCAATAAACCCAAAAAATAACATAAGAGAATGAAACAAAAGATAGTTATGTGTAGTCACAATCATTGCTATTCAAGCACTAGTTATTCTTCCAACTAATCCAAAAAGAAGACATCCTAGATATTAATAAGCTTCTCCAAGGTTTCTTCAAAGAACTCTTCATTATTGAATAGATCATTAACAAAAGGATCATTCAATTCCTCCAGATCTTTTGAAAACACTATCAACTTACTAAGCTCTTTTTCTAATTTTTGTACAGTGTTTGTAGATTGGGAAATCATACGTTCAAAGTGAATTATCTCTTCTAAGGATGCAGCAATCCGAGATTTTAAGTTGTTTCTTTTGCTGATGAATTCCTTAACAAGGTTCTTGAAATTTTCATCACTTCAATAAGAAGACAAGAACCAGTTAAGAGAAGTATTTTTACCATTAAATGTGGCCTTCACTTTCTTCAAACTAGAGTAGGGAATTTCAGTGGACCGACGTACGTTGGCTGCCAGTGATGTATTTTTGCTTAACTTCTAGAGATACACCGTTCGTGGACGACAGAAACCCTGGAAAAACAAAAACTTTTGTATTTTAGATGTATATATATAGACACAAATCAACCTACCAAAAATACATTTCTTGAGCCAAAAGACGCAAATCTCCATTTTCTCAAGATAAACATGGGGACGCGGGCGTCTAGGGCTAGAAGGGAATGATGGGTCCAAACGACACTCCCTTTTTATCCCATCATGGCTTTCTAAAGTAAGACACATGAGCAGATATTCTTCTTCTTTTGTTCCTTGAGGCACTTGTCACATACAACCTGCAATAATTATAAGAAGGTTGAAAAGCTAAAAAGCATTTCATGGGAACAATTATTTCTTTAGGTTCAAACACTTAAACATGTGAGTGTTCTTGAGAAAAGAGCCTGAGATTATCTCTGAAACTGTCTAAATAATCTTTCTCTTTTCTATATATGCATATAGAACCAATATTATAGACTTTGAACTTGCAGGGTACAAGATTCCAGACAACATGTCTATGAAGTTGATTTAACTCATCATCCATTGCTTCTTCCAAGAGGGGTTATTTGGAGTTATATCAATAATTCCTGATTCTATTTGAGCAGAACACTTATCAGGAAGATCTCCATTTATTTTACTTCCTCTTTTAGACACGATAGAATACACACAAGATGTAGAATCGTCTAGTAGGTGTAGAAAAGGACCACACTTACTGTTACTACACCATTTAAGGAAAGAGATATAACACAGTGCAAGACTACTTTTGTCAGCACTTTTGTGTTTGGAATTTCCTAACAGAATTGTATGTCCTTTTTGAGTAACGCAAGATTGCGAAAAATCCGTGCAAGGGTTACTTCCAGCCTCTAGACTCTTTAGGGAAGACACACAAGCTTGTTGAGGATGACCATATGAGCATCCACATAACTCGGACCCTCGACGTTTTTCTGAGAGTTTTCTAGTCACATCAGTTTTCTCAACGATCATTTGTTGAGCATTATCTGATTGAGGACAATCCTTTAGATAAGAACTACTCGATTCTCTCAGATTCAATGAGGGACTCTTACATAACATCAAATCCTTAAGAGTTGCAATTTCAGCAACAAGATCAGAATAAATCTAGATTTGTTCTTTCAATTTTCTATGAAGAGTAACCAGTTTACCAGACCTTTTCCTACGGTTATTTTTTAAACCTGGTGAAGCGTCAATTGAGACTTTATGGTCCATAGAGTCAGATCGCTACAAACACAGACTGATGAGGTCTTTAATGTGTTTGCCTGCTCTGATACCAATTGAAAAAGCGGGGGTCTAACAACACCACCCAATATTTCGGTTAGCAATCTGTATGGAAAAACTCCGAAATACTTTCCTAGAGAGTCAACTAGACAGATAGACTCAATCTAAGATAAAGTATCTTAAGGAGTTAATATCTCTCACTTGTTTTGATTAATACTCAAGCTAAAATAATAGCGAGTTTTTATAATCAAATACAAGGAATAACTTGGACGGTACCAAATACCAATGTCCAAGGATCAATCAACTATAATCAACAACCAAAGGTCGGATTAGAGAAGTTGATAATCTTAATGCACAACCTTTATTATTTCAATTATATAAAATATAATGCGGAAAATAAATAACACAGACACCAGAAGTTTTGTTATCGAGGAAAACACAAATGCAGAAAAACCCCGGGACCTAGTCCAGATTAGATACACATAATATTAAGCCGCTACAGACACTAGCCTACTGCAAACTAACTTCGGAATGGACTATAGTTGAACCCCTATCAGTCTCCCGCTGATACAAGGTACAGTTGCACCTCTATGCCTCTGATCCCAGCATGATACTACGTACTTGATTCCCTTTGCTAATCTCACCCACAACAAAGAGTTGTTATGACCCAAAATCGCAGGCTTTGATAAATAAACAAATCTGTCTCACACAGAAAAGTCTATCAAAGGATAAATCTGTCTCCCACAGATAAACCCTAGGTTTTGTTCCGTCTTTAGATATAAAATCAAGGTAACATGAACCAATTGATAATCCAGTCTTATATTCCCGAAGAACAGCCTAGATTAATCAATCACCTCTCAATAATCCTTCCTGAATACACAAGCAGATTATCTAGGAATCACGAACAATGAGACGAAGATGTTCGTGAATTATTTATCTTACCTATCGGAGAACTCAAACGTTCTCAAGCCAATCAATCGATTGTACTCGTACGATATAAAAGTAAGATCAGATCACACAACTACGATAAAATTAATATCGGTCTGGCTTCACAATCCCAATGAAGTCTTTAAGTCTTTAACTCGAATTTATAGAAGAAACTTAAGGGTTAATGGAGATCGACTCTAGCGAGTGCACTAGTATCACACATACGTGTGGGGATTAAGTTTTTCTCTAGCTAGATGTCTCATATATATAGCCTTTCAAATCAGGGTTTTGCCTTAGTTCCAAAGCAATCCATATCCACCGTTAGATGAAACCTGATTTAGATTCAAGCCAATATCTCCCAACCGTTGGATCGAAAGACACAGCTTGTCAAACACACTTGTGGTAAAAAAAATTCAGGTTGGTGAAAACCATCCCAAACGTGTACACTTATGTTGGTTCAACATAGTAACCGAAAGGCAACCATATGAGCTTCTCATATTGTCCTCGTTCCTCATTCTTCATAACTAGTTCACTTGACTCAAACGAACTAGTTAGAGAGTAATTCAATTGCTATGAGATCTTATGTAACTACACAAGACACAATTGAAATTAAGATGATTCGATTCGATTAGAATCGGCTCAATAAACATTATAGCCACGGTTTGCATAAAGCATTCCTTAGTAATTTAATATTTATGTTCAAAGCACATCTTTATATCATAACCCATTAAATACACAAACAAGTTCGCGGACTTAAGTTTAATCGGTTGAGTTTTCCCAACTCAGCAGAAATTCTCGGGTCGAGAACTTCCGCCAGTTCATGGACTGAGCACGCAAACGATTTAATGGAAAAACCCAGCAGAAACTTTCGGTTCGAAAACTTCCGGTAGTTCGCGGACTGAGTCTTCGGACTGGGTTCGCGGACTTGGAAAGCCAATTCCACAATCCACCCAATTCTTCTTACTCAACAAAGTTCGAAAACTTCGGATCAAGGATACATGGTTATGTAATCTAAACTCTCATTTCAATCATTAAGATATTATCAGAGGACGCTATATAACCATTATTCATAGATCGTTTCACGTCAGAGAAACTCTCAAAGATGATTGAAAGATGAAGATAAACCTGGTCAAAGCGAGATGCTTTACCAACACATGAATTTCGAGAAAAAAAAACATCGAATACTCAACTCGAAATATCAAATGTGTTTTATCTAGTCTATATAGCACACGACTTTTGTCTCATAAGAAGTAGGAGATAGAATAGATAGACTTTCGAGTGATAGATAAGTTCAAGTCTTCACATACCTTTTTGTTGATGAAGTTTCACGGTTCCTTGTGCAGATCTTCGTCGTTGTCGTTGAATTGCCATGAATTCCTTGAGCTCAACTACACTTTTCCTATCCTATTCCGAGACTTAGCTAATAGGCTAGAAATCAAGATTTATAGTTTTGATCACTAACATTGACAAACATGATTGATATAGCAACGCATGCGAGTTCGACCGAGCTATGCTCTAACAGGTACCACTGATATTTTTTTCTAGGCTAAAGTCGGATCCAGATCTCTACCCAAATTCATCCAGTTGGATTGGCCCCATTGCGAGACCCAAACCTGCCAAACCTCTATACACTAGATTAAACACAAATCTTTATTTTTACGGTGGGGACTGAACCCCTGACTTCTTCCTTACTGGATTTGATGCAATTAAATACAAATCTTTACTTTTATGGTGAGAATTGAACCCCTGATTTCCTCCTTACTGGAGTTGATGGGATACCATGAACTATGCCCATGGACCCGTAACAGTAATATTGGTGGTTGTGATGCTAGTTTATAAAAGGTTTCCCTTGCTAACCTTACTATATTTATTTCTAGCTTTAAACTCCTACAAAAAATAAACAAAAACCCAAGTTAGAAATACTTAAATAAAATAAAATGATATATACATTAAGAAATCTTAATAAAACTTACAAGATCATCGATTCCGCATCCGCTTGCATTGTTTTTATGCAAATTTCTTAAGATACCAACCCACTTCTTCACATCTTTTTTCAAGGTACCAAATCTGTTTTGAAACTTATGAACAGTCCTATCATACTTATTCCCAAAGTTGCTTACATGGGTATCGAATACCCTCTCCCAAAACTGGTTTGATTTTTGATCAACTCCGGCAACACCATCAAGTGTAATGCTCATCCAAGCTTTAGTGATTGCAACATCTTAGGGTGTAGCATATTTTGCCATGGTTAAAAAAAAAGTTTGAATTGCAAAGAATTTCAAGAAGATGGAGAAAAAAATCTTGGAGATTGAAAGGTTTTTGTTTGAGCTGAGAAGTGATCAATTTATAGGGAAAATTCCGAATTCAAAAAAAATAGCAGTCGAAAAGCTATTGTTAATAGCGTTTTTTTGTGAGTCGTTAATTAGAAGGAGCCGTTAAAGATATAATGGGTAGGAAAGAAACGCAGTTCTTAATAACGTTAGGCGACATTCTTAATAGTTCCAAACGCTATTCTTATTTGCGTTTTTCATGAAAAACATCCAGAACCAAGTCGATTCCATACTTAGTTTTTTTTCTTCTCTTTTCAAAACAATGAAAACCAAAATAATACAATGAAAATCTTAATATTTCTTAATTTTGAAATCTAGAAATCATAGGATTGCAACCAAGTTATATACTGAAAGTTCATTCGCAATCTTACGAAAAAAGACTAAATATGTTCTTCTAAATCATACGAAAAAGGACTAAAGATGTTCTTCGAAATCATACGAAAAAAGACTAAAGATGTTCTTCGAAATCTTACGAAAAAAGACTAAAGCTGTTCTGGTGGGTAAACATCAGTAGGATCGAATTCACCATCTGAACCGTGAAGATCATCTGGTGGGGAAGGGGGAGATTTTGGTGGCATTTCACCGTGTCTGAGACCTAGTCCATGTCGTATCCAAATGTGTTGAATAAGATCATTGTGGAGTTGGAGATATGCCTCATCATTCCTTAACTCATAGTATGACCTTCGTATTCCAGTAACCTGTCGTATTGGTTCGTTCACGACTTGACCCCAATCTGAGTTACTCTTTCATTCTCAATGACCATGTTATGCAAAATCAAACAAGCCTTGACAATAAAGTTTATATCCTCCTTATCCCATTAAAATGATGGCTTTTTTGTTATATTTGGAACTTGTTTTGGAGAGTTCCAAAAGCCCTTTCAATATCCTTTCTCTTCGCTTGTTGGTATCTATTGAACAACGTAGTAGCTGGCTGATTTGGAAGAACAATTTTGAATGACTGCACAATACAAGACAATTGTGGATATATATTATCCGCCGAGTAGGTAACCCTTGTCGTAGCTGTGGCCATTGATGCGGTAATTACAAGGAGCCGCTAAACCATTAACCATATTATCAAAAAGTGGAGATTGAGCCAAGACGTTCAAGCCGTTGTTCGACCCTGACGTTCCAAAGAAACCATGCCAAAACCACCGATCATATGATGCCACGGCTTCTAATATGATGGTAGGTTTTTTTATCATGCCCACGGAACGTACCTTCCCATGCTGTTGGAAAATTCTTCCACCGAAAATGCATACAATCAACACTTCCAAGCATTCCAGGAAACCCTCTAGCCGCATTTTCTGCCAATAATCTTTTCGTGTATTCTCTTGTAGGAAGTCGCATGTACCTTGGACCAAAGTGGCGAACAATTACCCTGGTAAACCTCTTCACATACATATAGACGGTCGACGCTCCCATACGGACATAATCATTTGTGCTATTAGCGGCTATGCCTTTCCAAAAACATTTCACTACAGCATACATCTTCATGTGGGGAGAGTGGCCAAGTTTTCCGGTGCAATCAACTTGGAAATCAAAAGCAGTATCCGCAACAACTATTTCACTTAGAATACGTAAGAAAAGAGGTCGATACATGCCCAAACGTTTGTGGAACTTCTTTGGACCCCAAATACAGTTAGGTCCAAAGTAGTCATGCATCATTCTTGCATCTCCATCCTCTCGGAGTATTTGAACCATTTGTCGCGTCAATACTTCTTGAGGCAGCGGTTGGAAGAGCATATGAATTCTTTGAGTCATATACTGGTACACCACAATTGCTCTCTTCTTGCTATCATCACCAATGCTAAGATCGATACCATATGTCACTAGTACATACATCCTTAGCGGATGTTCATCGTCCTTATTACACCTGTAAACAAAACTCAAATACTGTAAGCATTCCAATATTTTTGAATCCATACAAAAGAAAAAGCATCCCTACAAAAGAGAAGACATTCATGCACACATTCATTAAAGAAAACACATCCAAGTTTCATACGAAAGAAAAGACAAGTTCATTAAGGAAAACACATCCAAGTTTCATACAAAATAAAAGACAAGTTCAGGAAAGAAAACACATATATGTTGTTCCCTTTAATCCTAACATCCTTGCCACATCATCTTCACTTAAACCAATCCCACCACTATTCATCAATTGAGTTAATTGATGACTCTGGAACTACATTTGGAACTACTTTTTCTTGTGGAACATAATGACCATGTGCATCATCTGATTGACTTGTGGTTGGTCTTTTACGGCTTGAACATTGAGAGTTGTCTCCAAGATCATAACATGACTGGGTTGACGTCGATCCTTCCCCAAGAGCACGTGCACGATCTATTTCAAACCAATATTGTTCCTTTGCAAGATTTAACATAGCCATAATTTGCGCAAAATCTTTCCATTGCTCCCGAAAAGAAACATCAACATAGCAAATATATTAAGAAACTTCTAATATGTGTAAAGAAAATCATAATAATATGGCAAAAATAATAAATTACTAACCCTTGTTCCCCAATTAGCATCAAACATTAATGGAGGAGGATCGGGTGGTTGCAAAGGCACTTGAACACTGTTGCCTTCACTGTCTGAACGTATGGTACATAAAGAAACTCTTGGAAATTCAGGTGAAGCTCGTGAGACAATGTCATACTTATACCGTGATGGATGTATTGGGGGGACTAGATTCACAAGAAATGGCGGATCTTGAGTACTTGTAGCTCCAACTTCATCTCTGTTTTCTTGAGGATATATTTCTGGGAGAAAAAATCCAATAGATTGTTGCTTCCACCACCACACATACACGCTCTCATCAACATGCTTATAGTCTCGGCCTTCAACCACATCAATAGGATCATGGGGGTAGCGAAGTCTTCAAAACGTTCACGTGGACTTCTTGGAATTGTTATAAATCCTCTTGTTTTCCTTAAAAACCGTTCACCAAGATACATGATACTAGTATCGCTTTCCGGATTATAGAAAGCCACTCTTTGATTGGAGATTCCGCGAGCATGCACTATATCAGGATGATATCTATACATACTAGTGGACCATGGTTGCCATTCCATTCCAACAATTTTCCTCAACTCAATTTGTTGGCAAGCTGTATTAAGAGAGTGTTTGGAAGTACCCCGTTGAAACTTCACTAGACTATCTTTCTTAAATATCATAATTGCAGGCCATACATCAGTCAGTTCACCTTCTTTGATAAAAGGCGTCAAAGTACGAAAATATATGTAAAACCAATATTCTAAAACCATCGCCATTCCACACATGTTTTTTTCACCTCTAGCTACCGCACTCATGCTACTATACAAGTGACTAATACAAGCCGAACCCCAATCATAATTACCAATCGCATTCAAATCACGCAAGAAAGCGATCCAACCTTTGGTTGCTCTTGTAGTGGTACGTGCCAATAAAACTTTTGAAATCACCCAAAATAAGAAGTATCGAGTCACAATCTCCCAATTTCATCATTAATTGGATTGTCCTTGATATAGCTTGCGAGGCAACTAATAGGAAAATCAGGTGAATTCTTGTTGTAGTTTCCATACCCATGCATAGGTTTAAAGTGGGTATCCTCTAGTTGTTGATTTTCTTTACTTTTCCATCTACTTTTAGCGGCGTGTTCCAATCTTCTACGACCATTTCCAATAGAAATTCCGGTTAAGTGAACAAAATCTAAAGGGGTGAAACCAATTTCAAAATTTGGGAAATGAAACGAATTGGTGCTATACCACCACCTCTCTATGATTGCATAAGTTAGTTGTTGATCAGCTCTCTTAAGTCTAATTTGAAAAAATCTAGCAAGGACGAAATTTTGAAGAACTTGACTAGCACTTTCATGAACCACCACACGTTTATGTAAATCCTCAAGGTCTTCTAGATTACTTCTAAACGTGATATCATGTTGTGTATCAAGTGGGTCTATACTTGTAGAAATATGTTTCTCATCGGGTTTTTTTGAACTTAAGGTCATATACACATCCATATCCATAATCTATACAAAATCATCAAATAAAAACAATATAGTCCAACAATGCACTTAAATTGTTTACATAATATAACTAGAACATGTTAATTCATTATTTCATGGAAATTTCACAATGTTCATCATCTCAAACCCATGTTCATCATCTAAAACCCTAAATTACATGTCAAATTTGTCATTGTTAGAATCAAAATTGTTATCATTCATCATACAATCGAGTATCGTACACACAATCAACGATAATATCATCTAAATCCCTTACATTTCATCAAACCATAAAATAAACTCAAATTATAAGTCAACTAACCTCTCTTTGGATTCTCAATCAAATTGAGAAATTTAAGTATGATTCGATTCCTTATGAAGCATAGAACAAACCCTTTGAAGCAATTTCGTTGATTTGAGCCATGCTCTGAGAATTAAACAAGGGGGTTTTAGGTTTGGTTTTTCTTTTTCTTTTTTCACGAGTAGAGAAGATGAACTGAGGAGGAAGAAGGGGTCGATGGTGTTACTGGATATAAGAATCAAAAAGCGCTATTCACAACAGCGTTAAGCGCTATTAACAACTGCGTTTTTAAGCGTTGTCATGGTTTAAAAAGGCCTTTTGGACGCTTTTTTGCGCTTCAGGTCTAGGCGCTTCTAGAATGTCGCTTTACGAACTGGCTTGTGTTAGAAAGTAAAAAGCTGGCCTTTGAAACAAAGTAGGGCCTGTTTTACGTTTTCTAACCAAATACTAATAAACCTAATTGATGGGGCATAATGATCATGATAAGATGACTCTCTACATGATGATATGAATGATGCATTCCTAGCTAGTATATTAAAATAGCTCTTGGATAGAATATGCATCAATATGCCATATTTAGTTAGTTTAATTATTTATTTATTATGTCTGAACTACTTAGTAGTTTTTTTTTATTTGGTTGACAACCTCTTACTTGTATATTTTAAAAAGCTCGCTTTCGCTCTACGTATTCACAGCGCTTTACGCTTTAGTATGAGAGCGCTTGCCCCACGCTTCCGCTTTTTAAAACCTTGAGCGTTGTTAATAATTGCGTTAGGCGCTATTAAGAATAGGTTTTGACCGTTGACTTGAGTCAAACGCGTTTTCCCGACGCTATTATTATTCGCGTTTTCCCGACGCTATTATTACTAGCGTTTTCTGTGTTCCATCACTACACTTGCTCTTCCATCCACAATTCCAAGTGCTGAAGTGGCATGGAAGATGGATGGATTCCACCATAAGACTTGCTCTTAAAAGAGAACCGTGCCGCAAGTGACGGCCTACTTAAACCTTTTTCACTCTTCTCTACTAGCAAATGATTTTAAACCGTGGAAGATGGATTGGGTTCCAAATCTTTTTGTACTTCACCAAAAATTTTAAACATGGCTAGCAAAACTAGAAAGTAATATATTATTATATGTTTTGCAATTCCGCAAGGCTTTGCGCTTTACTGCATGAGCGTGTTGCTATACACTTTCGCTTTTATAAACCTTTTGCACCTGAAGAAAAAAAAAAACTTATTACACCAAATTCTATGCAACACGAATTAAAATTTCCATCAGGATAGCAAAATCAACATTGTAAGTTAGCGAAATCAACACCAATTGAGACAGATGATCTGACAAAGATAGCAAAGAGATATAATCACAAATGTTCAAGGGTTAAACTAGGTGTCGAGAGTGAGAAAATGTCATGCAAAAAAGATAATGTACAGTGGTTTTGAGCTGTATCATTCTTACATGCCACTCCATGAGCCATATCATGTCTTAAGATGCATTCTTGCCTTGATAATAGCTGGCACAAATGTAGCAGCACCATAAGTAGCAGTATATAAAATGAATGTGCCGGGAAATTCATCTGCATTCATTTCATACAAGTCCTTGAACAGAGTAATTGGGGAACACAAACTCCTAAGCCGAAAAAGTTTTAAAAGCAACAGTAAAGAACACTCACCTCTATCCATTCGAGTTGATACTGTACGGCTCAGGCACCTACCTTGCCAGAAGTCTGGTGCAACCTAAAATCAAATTCATGTATATTATAAACAGAACAGTTAGGACCAAGTAGCTGGGTCTAGAACAATCCAATTCATCTCCTGTTTATGTACCCCAATGTAAAAGTAAATTGAAACATGGCAAACCTTGTTTTATTACAAAAATATATATATGTAACTTTACTGGGGTCAACCCTCCGACAGGTTACAGATACGTGCAAGACAACACACAGCATCACGCTACTGGATAATGTTTTACAAAGATAGTTTCATTAAAGGAGGACACAGCCTATAGTATCACTCCCACCAATCAAACTTTAGAGAAAGCTTTACAGGTAAATAAAATTTGACATATGGTATTTTAGTCTAGAATACTATTAATGGATAACATCAAGAGGAGACCAAACCTCCAAACATTGACACACGCCGCTGAAGCTCTTAATGAAGTCACGACTTATGTAATGCCCAAGTGAGCGAATATATAGCATATCTCTGAACTGAAGTTTGTTCGGTCCACCTTTCTCAAGTTGGCTCAGTCCACCTTTCTCAAAAGGGGCTACAAAAAAAATGTTTCAGCTTTAACAGGGTGTTAAGCACAAGACAAATATATAACTCTCACATTTCAGAAAGTGTAGAAACTGCTTTTAACTGAAATATTCTAACTTGCCTTCGAGCAAAGTTATTCCTCGCTGGACATCTTCTGGTTGTCTTGTGTGAACAAGAGCCCAGGACAACTTGATGATGTTTTCATTCTTAACCTCATCTGATGCATCATCTCCAGCCTCTGCGATATCTCTCTCACAATCCTGTGTATGCATAGGAAAATTAGAATCCAACAAACAAACTTGGACCAGCGTCGACTTGATCAGCTTGACAGTTAAACCACCTTGTACCATAGAATATGTTTTGCCTATCTACTTCAAGGCCCGTGTAAAAAAGAAACATGTCAGTAAAAAGACAAGTTATAAGTAGGAGAAACTTCGCAAGGTCAGAGGTGGAATCAATATCCAGTCTAAACTCATCTTGTAAGAAAGAACAAAACCACATAAAACAATGTGGTAAAAGAGTCACCAGAAACAATCACCAGAATAGTTGTGTATAGGCAGCTTTATGACCAATTATGAGTGTAACACCTCGGCATAAACGAGATATATTACAAGTTCAATCCAAGAAAGTGATTATCCTTCAAAAACCTACATACAGCACTGAAAACAGATGGTTGTAGAGCAAACGATTGTTACAGAGTGAACAATTTAAACCAACAGATATGACCCTCAACTAAAAGTTATCAACCTCTTAGCCAGCAAAAGGGTTAAAAAAGCTGACTAAGCAACACAGGATACTGTCACCACAAAATTGGATTGCCGAGAAGTAGACTACAAAAGCATTCTCATAGACATAATTTATGATCCTTGATAATTCATTGCAGGTCTCAGAACACTTTGGCTAAACCAAACAAAAAATCTTGGTAGTTATTATTTTTGATGTGTTGAGGTTAGGTAAAACGCCATTTTCCAGTACAGTAATAAATAGCAAATGTGAATATAAGCATAAAAAAGAAAGATCAGATAGAGAGAAACCTTGAATCAGGAAATGAGCCTTAAAACTCTGAAATAACAATAACTTAAACGACAAAAAAACTTACAAGAATCATATCACGATAACATTTTTTTTTTTTTTTTTGATCAGAGATATCACGATAATATTGGTGCTCTCCCCGAATGAGAAACCAGAGAACCGATCCAAATTTTTTCTTCAGGGTCAATGCTTAGTTGAAGTGGGGTGCAATCTACAAATCCAAATCAATCGTACTCTTATTAATCCGTCGTTTATGCACACTCATGTACGGTAAACACATTGGCATGCCAAGTCACAAAATTAACATACAAAAAGAAAAAGGCTCAAGATTAAAGATAAACTAAGATGCTCTTCGGAAGATCAACGTGCCATGAAAGATCAATTCGGAAGAAATTTTACTGCAACTAGAGGTGAATATAGGCTGCATAAATATCAGCTCTAGCAAGAGAAACTGTATAACTTAAATTTTTAAGATAGATGTTGTCTTTGACATACATAGTATGGTTGGGGTCAACCTCTTAACACATCACAGAAATGTGCAGGATAACACGCAATGTTGTGCCACTGGACAATGTTGTCGAAGGAGGACGAAACATATTCCTCCATCATGGCGCAGTAATAGGTAAGATGAAAACCAGATTCTGATTCACACAGAACGTAGAATAAAGAAGAGTTCCTTTGCAGAAAGACAACTATGAAAGAAGATTAATAAAAACTACCTATAAAAGAGTTTAATCAATAAGAAAGCCGCATGATAGAGACGTGACATATTAACAATTTAATAACTCAAAACAAATAAAGAAAAGATAGCTATCTGTGATCCTACATCACTCCACCTTCTAACTTAGAGGTAAGCATTAGAGATTAAAAGAGAAAAAAATATTTACTGGTGGATGGTTGTTTTTAGTCCACATAACTCCTTATGGTTAACATAAAGATGCGGGAGATGAGATCAAACCTCCAAACATTGGTTCAAGTAAGATAAGCTACTTGCATAGTCACCATCTCTGTAATGTCCAACTGCGAGAAGATAAAGCATCTCTCTCTTTTGAACTGGGCTAAGTTCACCCAGTACACCCCTAAGACCGCCTACAAAAACAAATTACCAGTTTTAACTAGGTAGTGAGCACTAAAATCCAGCCGAGAGCGAGAAAACTATTTCAATTTGCTTGATTTAGCATACAAAGTACAGTTATTCAACATCGACAGAAAATGTTAGAACTGTTTATAACTGAAATTTTCTCATTTCACCTTCAAGCTTTTGTATTCCTTCCTTGATATTTCCTTTATCTGTTGAGTGCACAAGAGCCCGGCACAACTTCAGGATGCAACCATTCATAACATCCCTTGGAGTCTCCTCTGGGTAGTTCTTGAGATCTTCTTTATAATCCTGTAAATGCACTAAGAAAGGTTGGAATACATCAACTAATTACACATTTGCAATTGATAATTCAGACTCCTACAATAGATTAACATTTGCAATTGAAAGTCGAGGTGTGTCATCCGCTGTAAAATTCCCAAATCATCTCACTTACTAGTGTATTGGGAAAAATTCAACTCACTTCGGAAAAATACTACCGCTGTTTCCAATACAAACACTTAGCATGCATGTTACTATGAAAGTGACGAATACGAAAGATTACATGGTGATGAACCCTAAGTCAGTGATAATCGCAACTTTGAAGAGAGAACGACTTACATAAATCATAACATCATATAATGGGAACTTATCTTCCCTTGTCAAAACCGCCAGAACCGTGCCGGCGAACCTTCCGACCACTCCTTCGAAAATCCACTTGATGTAGAACTAAACATCTTCACTTCTAACTATGATCCTCTCCACGCTCACCGCACCACTTGTTAGGATTAATGCCTTATGATTAACCTCACAAGACACTAAAAGTTCTTTGGATCAATGTAGAACTAAAGAAAATAGAAATAAGATGCACTAAACGAAACAAAGAAAGATACAAGATTTAACGTGGTTCGGAAAGATGCCTACGTCCACAGACGGCTACGATCAACTGTTATTATAACAAATTACATAGAATTAAACCACAACTATGAGCAGCAGGTTGCTGTTCACAAACACCAAACTAATTCTCTATGAACAAATGTTCTAAACCCTAAAATTCTCTAATTGTGAGAACTCCTCTAAATTATGTGTTGTGTGTGTTTTCCCTAACACTTGTACACACCTATTTATATGGGTTACAAACTTGTCTTCCAAGTATACGAGTTATACTAGGAAACCTAAACATAGCTAAGAAAGGAAACCTTGAGTTTAACTAAAATAGGAAACCTCTAGCTATACCAAAATAAGGAAACACCTAGATGATTCTAGAAAATTCTGGAACCTTCCTAAAGTAACGCTCGATTCATTCCCTCCGCTACTCCATTTTGTTGTGGTGTACCCTTAACTGTGAAGTGCCTAACGATACCTTGTTCCTCACAAAACTTCTTTAGTGGGTCTTCGATATATTCACCGCCATTATCGGAACGTATCTTCTTAATCACACGACCAAGTTGTTTCTGTACCATGGTCTTCCACTTCTTAAACACCTCGGTGACTTCATTCTTATGCTTCATGGAGTAAAGCCAAACTCTCCTCGAAAAGTCATCGATGAAGGTCACAAACCACCTAGCACCTCCCTTAGAAACCGTACGAGAGGGACCCCAAACATCCGAATGGATGTAATCTAACATACCCTGTGTGTGATGTACAGCGGTACCAAAACTGCTCCTACATTGCTTCCCAAAGATGCAATGCTCACATAAATAATGCTTGCAAGTCTTCTCACCTCCAAGCAAGCCTTTACTACTCAACACCGACATACCTTTCTCACTCATATTCCCAAGACGCATATGTCATAAACGTGTTCAGTCCACCTGTTTCTCATCAATTGATTAAGAAACCATAGCTCCGCCACAAACTATATCTCCTTGTAGAAAATATAAATTACCATGTCTTTCACCAGTTATCTTCAAACTATCATTATAGGATACCTTCAAGAATCCATATTCAGCAACATACTTGTATCCAAGTAACTCAAGTACTCCTAACGAAATCAAACTCTTCCTCAAATCTGGAACATGTCTAACCTCTGAAAGTGTTGTGATAACACCATGTGAACGAACCTGTACCGTACCAACTCCAACTGTTTTGCAGGCATTAGAATTGCCCATCATAACAGTACCACCATTCACTTCTCTATAAGTAGTGAAACAATCCTTTGAAGGACACATATGATACGAAGCACCGGAATCAAGCATCCAACCATCATTGAGACAACTCTTTGATGTAACGGTTAACACTTCTTCATCAAAACCACACATTGGGATTTCTAAAACTTCACTTCCTTCAGCAACCGAAGCAACAACATTCTTCGAATCTGATTTCTCACGTTTCTCATCTCTTGCCTTAAGCTTGAGACAATCAGCCCTAATATGACCAGTTTTCCGACAATAGTAACACTCAATATCGCTCTTTTTGGAACGATTCTTTGGCTTTGACTTCCTATTACCATTACCATTCTTTCCTCTATCAACAAACAAGCCCTCGACTTGTGCTTCATCGCTGAACTCTTGCTTCCTTAATGCCTTAGATTGTAAAGCAGAGACCACATCATCGAAAACCAACTTCTCTTCATCATCATCGTCTTCATCGGTTTTCCCATTCAACAAATAGTCAACGAAAGAATCATATGAGGGGCAAAGAACATAATAGTATCATGTATTTGTCCGTATCAGAGATAGTGACATTGATATTGGACAAATCTGAACAGATCTTATTAAACTCATTAATATGATCAATCATAGACTTACCTGGAGACATCCTAAAGGCATGGAGTCTACGTTTCAGGTAAAGTTCTGAAATCAAATCCTTTTATAAGTAAAGCTTCTCTAACTTCTCCCACAACGTCTTTGCAGAGGTTTCACTCGAAAAGTTATGAGTGATCTCCCTTGACAAACATAAACGAATAGTTGAACACGCCTCCAAATCAAGGTCAGCCCACTTCTCATCAGTCCAATCCTTTGGTAACGTTGCTGGCTTCGCCTTGATAGCTTTGATTTGTTTCATACTAACAAGAATATCTTTTACATCAGTTTTCCATGATGTGAAATTATTCTTCCCATTGAACTTGATAATATCAAATCCATGCACCTTCGAAAATCCACTTGATGTAGAACTAAACATCTTCACTTCTAACTATGATCCTCTCCACGCTCACCGCACACTTGTTAGGATTAATGCCTTATGATTAACCTCACAAGACACCAAAAGTTCTTTCGATCAATGTAGAACTAAAGAAAATAGAAATAAGATGCACTAAACGAAACAAAGAAAGACACAAGATTTAACGTGGTGCGGAAAGATGCCTACATCCACAGACGGCTACGATCAACTCTTATTATAACAAATTACATAGAATTAAACCACAACTATAAGCAGCAGGTTCTTGTTCACAAACACCAAACTAATTCTCTATGAACAAACGTTCTAAACCCTAAAATTCTCTAATTGTGAGAACTCCTCTAAATTCTGTGGTGTGTGTGTTTTCCCTAACACTTGTACACCTATTTATATAGGTTACAAACTTGTCTTCCAAGTATATGAGTTATACTAGGAAACCTAAACATAGCTAAGAAAGGAAACCTTGAGTTTAACTAAAATATGAAACCTCTGACTATTCCAAAATAAGAAAAAACCTAGATGATTCTAGAAAAATTCTGGAACCTTACTAAACATCGACAATTCTAACATATATGACTTTGATCAAGATTGAAAAAGCTATAATATCTTTTTTCTTAAATTATAGGGAGTATATCAGTAGATTAAAGGAAGAGTTTTGTCCCGAAACATCTCCAAAATAGAAATCGGATGCCCTTTAGGAGATGGTCTACTAGTTTATGTGTGGCATGAAAATGAGTCAGCAATGTGTTTTTCGGTATTAAGCCAAAGTCAAACTAGTATATTGGGAACTTAATAGTCCTCGAAGTTTTCGGAGAATATGATTTGCTTATGAGACATACAAAATATGATTTTATGTTCGTTGATGCTTCCAGAACTAACAGTTCCAATCTTGTAGGCAGCGAAGCCAACAGAGTTTTCGGGGGCAGCTAGATGCTGAATAACTTATGCAGACTCGTTAGTATATGCTGAAGCTCAGTCCGTGCTTTCAGCCAATAAGTGGTCTAACTTTATCTAGTTGGAGAAAGTTATCTATGCTTGAGAGAATCTCTCTCTACTTCAGGCTATTAATGAAGTTCATTATGCATTGCACAGGACAAAATTTCTCATTATAAACAATTATAAAATCAGCATTTCCTCACTTGTATAATCCAAGATTATAAATGTGTGTATATAAATGGAAAATATGATAGGCAAGCGGGATGCATTAGCTAAGCTAGCTGGTAAATCTCATGTAAATATGAAAGGGAAAGGATCCAATAAGATTGTTATAATGACATAATTTTATAAATCTCTACCAAACCCTATCGGAAATGAATTTGAAGCTAAGATTCTGATGATATGTTCCTCTTATAAATATCTACATTCCTATCAAAAATGAAATTTTTCTGAAACACGAAACTTCACCATCCACAAATTTTAATTTTAATCTTTAATCTTCAAGGATTGATATTTAAAATGGTATATGATGGTCTTATACATCTTGGATTGCTCCCATTTTTGGTGGAGTGTAGAGGCTTTTGAGAAGAACATGACATTAAAAAATTAACATCAAATTCATTGTCGGTTGGGCTTGGTAGAAAAAATGGTGCTAAAATGTCAAGATTATATCATTATAACCATGTCAATAAAAATGGGATACATTTCCTTCGAGAGCCATTCCAATAACCTTTTTTTATTTTCGCATGATTGCTAAAAAAAAGATGCCAGTATTAGCAGGTGATACTGTTGAATGATCCAGCGGTCAGGATCATTTTATCTTAGAATGGTATCCCTGGAAGTTTTGGCATCCCCCTTTAGCAATCTTGCTTTTTTGTGTGTGTGTGTTTAATAATCTGCCATTTTTAGGGGACCTCAAAAGAATTAGGGGCAAATTTTTTATTCCCAACCAATCCACAACGTTAAGAGATGTCCAAAAACGCAGAGAATACCTTAATGCCCTTCCATAGTCGGAAGCTATTTTGTGCCCGATTGATATAACGCAAACAGAAGCTTACTAGCGTGATTTATACTACCGATTAAGTTCGTTTTTGTGCCTAACTCGTATCTAGATTCTATAACAATCGGTAGGTAATATCACTTAATAAGCTACTGATTGTTAAAGTATAGAAATTAGAAATCTTTAGAATTTTGTAGTGGGGAAATTTTGGGCTCCTATATAATTAGACGAATTTAAAACTGTCTAAGCTAACGATTTGGGGCTTCACATAATCGACAAGCTACAATTAACAATCCCTCCCGATTATGGTAGATTTCAAATTCATTAAATGAAGGATTTTAGAAAAACTTCTTTTGGGGAAACCTATAATCGGAAGCTTCTGTAATCCATATGCATTCCGATTATGACTACATCCAAAACACCAACCAAATGGTTATGGTCGGCTCTGTACCCTTGAAACCTATGGAATTTGGCAGAGGTTCGATTTGGGGCTTCATATAATCGGTAGGTATTTAAGTAACAAACCCTACCGATTTTGGTTACTCAACAATCGGTAGTTTATGATGTGGTATTGCCTACCAATTATTAACCGTTTGACAGATAAAACCAAAATCAACCTAAATTCATTTCATTTCATTTTCTTTTCAACTTCAACTCCTCTTCTCCTTTTTCCTTCTGATTGCATAGAGGAAAACTCTCCCGCTCTCCGCGATATACATCGTTAATCGTCGAATTGAATCATCTTCGATTATTCTCTATAAAGATGAAAGAAAAGGATAATCAGAAAGCTAAAACCAACAACATTTATCGCGGTAAGGATCCAAAAATTGGATTACATGCTCGTAATAAAGAAGTTTTAACTCGTGAATCCGAAGAACACCGAGAACACGAAGAAGATGCGACCCCTAATATAGGCGAAATTGAAAGCCAAACTCTCCAGCAACTTGAAATGGCGCCAATTAGGTAATATTCGACCATTAATTTGGTTTATATTGGTTCAATTCGTCGAGTCCATGATTTTTTTTAGGGTTTTTCGGTTATTACCCATATTCGGTAGATTAGTAATTGTTTTAAACTTACGATTGTTGTTGATTTCTTCATTTCACAAGAACATTCGTCATATTCGGGTGCTAAATATTTAGGTTGCCTACCGATTGTTGAACATTTTTCATTACTGAGGCGTAAATCGATCATAATCGAAATCTAATTGTGTTTTTGACTTCCGAATATACTATGGAAGAACAAGTATTAGGGATTCAGTAATCAGTTGATATGTTGTGTAATTTGCTTCTGATTGTTTAGGCTCAACCATATTAGTAGTTTCTGGACACAAAGTGATGCATATTCGGTAGACATTAGTTTTGTGAGGCTTCCGATTGTGATGCATTCAGAAGGGTATATTTTTTATTAGTTTTCAATTATTTTGTGTAGATAAACATATTCGAACACCAAAAAATTCTTTTGTTTCCGATTATTCGTATTCGGTAGGTTTTTGGTGAACTGGGACTTCTGATTCTGCACAATCGGAGGCTAGTGGTTTACTCAACCAACCGAATATATATTCAGAAAGGTTGGTTTTACATTAACTATCGATTATAGAGTTTACTAACCTGTTACACTTTCTATTGTTGTTTAGGGATATGCGAGGTAAAAAACATTAAGATGCAATTGTCTTAGCCAGTGCAAGGAAGAAAATGTGTATGAACTTGACAGCTAGTGCTAGGAGATCTAGGACTGCTAAAGCTGCTTCAAGTGCTCTACATGGAACTCAACAAGAAAATCAAGAAGTTGTTCAACCTAGTGCCCCTCAGTCAAAACCGGTTCAAGAAGGTGTTCAACCAAGTGTCTCTCAATCACAACCAGTTCAAGAAGGTGTTCATCCAAGTGCCTCTCAATCACAACCATATCAAGAAAGTGTTCAACCAAGTGCTCCAGCATCACAACCAGAAATTGAAATACAAGCACCCGAAGAAGTAGGACAACCTAGTGGTGCTCAAGAAGAAGGAGAAGCCGAAAAGAAAAATCCTCTTCGAAAGAAAGCGCAACACCTTGTCCCAGATGAACTGAAGGTGAAGGATATTCCAGAAGGTATAATCCTTAGGCTTCCGGAGGATGGAGGAGAATTTTTATTTGGATACAAAAACTCTTGGGCCAAAGAAATATATGAAACCGAGGTAATTATCGTATACATTTTTATTAACCTATTATGTTTTTCTTCGTAATACTTTTAACGGTTATAGTTTTAGGTTATTCTAATTTTATTTTTTAACTTGTCATGTGTTTAATAGTATCATTCCGATGCGGTTCGTTTACTCAAACCGACCGCCGCACCAACTAAAATGCTAGATTGGCCTCTGAAGGATGAATGTGAAAGGTTCAAGACCATTATTGCAAATTCAGGGTTTGCTGATGCTGCGGAGAACTCAATCTTGGAACACGACCGGGTAAGACAGACACCTTCCATATGCCGTTTGGGGAGAAGACGATTACCCCAGATGATATTGTGTAGATTCTTAAACTCCTTGTCCACGGCAAAGGTGTTAGGGCTGAGTTCATAAAGCATTTGGAATGGAGCAAACTTTATGCTCTAATTTAAAAGTTTTTGGGTTGGGATGAAGAAACACCAACAACTGAGTTCAATATATGCATGAAGTATAGAACTAGACAGTTCAACATTAGTACTCTGATGGATATGTTCAAGGGCAGCAAGGAAAAAGAAGAGAAAGAAACCTTAACCGATGTGCAAGTCAACCACGCGACCACCGCATATCTCCTATGTGTATTGGGATGTGTCGTTTTCCCCAATACCGGTGGAAATCGGGTCGACGCCTACCTTTTACAACTTCTGGATCCTCTCAATAAAGTGCATGAATACTCTTGGGGTACGACATGCCATGCGTGGTTGATGGAAGAGTTGAGAAAGGCGTCGAGGGTTGGAATTATCCATCCTGTAAATTCCATTGGGATAGAAGGGCGCATTACTTGGTCAACCAAGGAAGGCCAGCCAACCGAGGTTTTGAAAATTCTCCCAACTATATGGAATGGTACCGGAATGTTTCTCACATTCGTGTAATCCGTGATCTTAAACCAAAGCCAGCTTCGGACAAGAGTATCCTCAAATAGAAACTTGGGGGTTATGAAAGATTGGTACGTATTGTTTTCTTAGTTTAGTTTAATATTATGTGTCAAAATAGAGTAATAAATGTTTGATGGTATGCTAAGTTTTAAAACAGATGAGCAGGTTCAAGAGTTTGTCCAAATGGTGCACTAATTGCATAAAATTCGGAGAGCCTGTGCCACTTGAGAAGATAAAAAAGCACCAATAGTTGATTGATAACATTGGCAATGAAGATTATGCATCTCAGTTTGGGGAAAATGGCAACCAACCTAATAAGATTGTGAAAAAAAGACCTTGGGCATCATCGAGCACTCGAGTCGATGAAACCAATGACGATGTTGGTCCACGTCGTAGAGGTGGTAAAGGTTGCAAAATCCAAGAAAAAAGGAACAAGTAAACTTTCGATGTTGTAAACTCTCAATGTTTTCGTTAACTTTATGGATAACTTTGTTTATGTCGGATTACGTCGTTTTCAAAGTTTGTATCGGATTATTAGTTGTTACGTTATGTTTATGGATTATGAATGGTTATGTTGTTATGTTTATGCATTTAACGATGACTCGCAAGCGAATCACATGAAGAGACATGAAACTTTTGAATTTTGGAACACAATCGGAAGCTAAGTTTATATTTGAACCTTCTGATTCTGGGGATTTTGCATTTTTTGGTCAGAATCGGGAGCTTTATATATTATTAACCTACCGATTCCGGGGAATTTGCAAAATATTTCGTCAGAATCAGAAGATTTCTAATATACTTTTTCTTCTGATTATTATGTGTAAAGAAAACTTTGTTTTCTGTATCCAAACAACACCACAATCGGAAGGTAAATGTGCATCATGACTTTCGAATTATAATAATCGGTAGGTTTAATGTTTATTACCCTTCTGATTATTCTATGTGAGAAAACTTGGTTTCATGGAACCAAACAATACCATAATCGGAAACAAAATCACTCATTGGTTTACTATTATGATAATCGGTAGTTGTTGTTTATATTATTCCACCGATTATTCTATGTGAAAAAACTTTGTTCCCTGGAACCAAGCAACAACATAATCGGAAAGAAAATCACTCCTTGGTTTACCATTGATATAATCGGTAGGTTTGGTGTATATTTTCCTACCGATTATTCTATGTGAAAAAGCTCAGTTTCCTGGAACCAAACAACAACATAATCGGAAAGAAAATTGACTAATAATATACCCGAATATTAGAATCGGTAGCTTGTTTAACTAAATACGTTTTCGATTGCTTATAATCGGGAGTTTGTTATATTAATATGCTTCTTGCATTACATAAAGTTCAAAAGACCTTAACGTCACAATCACATTAAAAGCACCTAAATCCATACTCCTAATTGACCATAAAAGTATTTAAAAATATCATAACGTCCAGTGACCATAGAAATTGTCCCTCTTGATTTTGTAACATCTTCCATGTTCAATTCGTTTCCCGTAGAGGTCCATATACCAACGATCAACAAGATTTATCTGACATTACGAATGAGTAACAAGTTAGTACTAACTTATGTTAATATGAATCGGAGTTATACAGATACTTACTCGTTTTTCATATGTCCACCAAGAAAAAGCGTCCCTAACAAATCGTTCCTCATCTTCAAGTTTGTCAATCTCCTTGTTGATCGCCTTCTTTCTCATCTTAATGTCATTGGATGATCTTTGAATACGATTACCATCTAACGCCTCAAATACCATTAAAATACGGTTCCATAACTTCTCTTTGGATTCCCGTTTGTGGAGCTTGTGAACACGATCATGAGCAGTTACCACAAACCACGCTCTATAAATAGCATAATCTTATTCTTCGGCAAAAGCAATATCCATGTTTTTTGTTTTCAAAATTAGAACTGAAGAGAGGAAAGAGTTTGGTGCAATTGGGATTGTAGAGATGAGTTTCTTTATATATGTTTGGGGTCCAACGACTCTTTTTCTTTTTCCCAAAAACTCCAACGACTATTTTTGAAATTTGGTTTAAACTGCAACGACTAATTTGACGAAGGTTGAATGTGGATAAACCAATAATCGGTAGGTATTTTAGTTGGAATATCTACTGATTATGGTAGCTTTCAAAATATGAATTTGGGGCAACTTATAATTGGTAGGTTGTGAAACCTATTTGCCTTACGATTATGGCTTCATCCAAATCATGAACCACATGGTTATGCCTGACTCTGTATACTCAAAAACTATGGAATTTGGCAAGGGTTTGATTTGGGGCTTCTTATAATCGGTAGGTTGTTATGTTGGATACCCTACCGATAATGATAGATTTCAAATTCCCTTGCGTGAAGGATTTTAGAAAAAACTCATTTTGGGGCAACTTATAATCGGATGGTTTGGTAATATATTTAACTCCCTATTAATGTTGCATCTAAAACACGAACCAAGTGGTTATGGCTGGTTGTTTACACTCAAAAACTATGAAATATGACAAAGGTTGGATCTGAGGCTCGTTATAATCGGTAGGTTGTTTAGTTGTATACCTTACCGATTATTGCAGATTTCAAAATTCATTACGTGAAGGATTTTAGAAAATACTCATTTTGGTGCAACTTATAATCGGTAAGGTTTGTAACCTATATGGCTTCCGATTATGGCTACCCAACAGCTCAATCCAAGTGGTTATGGATGGCTCTGCACCCCTCAAAACCTATGGAATTTGGCCAACGTTGAATATGGGGCTCTTAATAATCAGAAGTTTTACAAGTTGGATAAGCTACCAATTATAATAAGGATTATTGGCGGAAGTATCTACACAATAATCGGTAGGTAGTGTTTCAGTTGAACCTACTGATTCACCTCTAACCTGCCGATTGATGAGTGCTAAAAAGTGCATATTTCTATATATTTTTCTTGGCATTTAACTCATCTTTTGTGCATTAATTCTCCATTTTATCCCATATTCTGTATTTTCATTGTTTTCAAGAATAAATACTTTTCTTAATTAATTTTTCATTTTTAGGTATTAAATAAAGCCTGGTTAACTCACGAAGTGAAAAGAGCAAAGAAACGGCAAAGACTCCCGCAGAAAGGCAGCGAAGAATGATGTTTGCAAGAGCCGGATCAACTAGAAGTGGGCTTGGAAGGAAGAATTTGTTCTTAAAGAAAAAGTGGGCTCAGAATTGTCTAAGCCCAAATTCTAACCTAAGTCCAAGACCAAGCCCAAAGCCTGTCTAAGCTCGTAGCCGTCAGATTGGATCCACAGATGCATCCTACGGTCGCTTCATCGTCGTGCATCGAAGTCTGAAGCTCCTGTCAAACACTACAGCACCTAACTCCATCTTGAGCCGTCAGTTTCGTTGTAATTCCGCATCCAACGGTCGCTCCTCGCTTCCTTCTGTCTCGCCGTTAGATCGATCCATCATCTTCGCATCCAACGTCTCATCCTCGCTGTTCATCAACAATTGCTAAACACGCTCAACACCCGAGTACCAAATACCCTATACCCAAAACAAACGCACCCCAATCCATTTTCCATCGACTTCTTCTCTTTCTCCCTCACCCTCTGCAACACCACCATACCCTGTCGCACCACCATCATCACCACCACCTTCCTCAACTGCCACAACCACCACCAAAAGCCATCATGGCTATTACCTAACGAAACCCCATCTATTTCCCCTTCTTTCTAGCCGGCTATCATACCAATTTATCTCCTAGGGTTTCAGAGACAGGAAAGAAGAGAAATTGATAAAATATCTCGAGCTAGAGGAGCAGTTGGAACAGGAGATGGAGAAGGAAGAGCATAGGAAGGATGGGTCGAAGACATGGGAACGAATCATCCCATCAAATTAGGTAAATCAGTAACCCTAATTTCTGCTGTTTTGGGGATTTGGGGAAAACTTGTGTAGAACCCTAATTGAAGCTTGTAACTATAAATATGATGTGTGGGTGTGTGTGTGTTAGAAGACATGCCTGGGCTAGCCAGTGCTTCACCCAAGAGGACTGGAATAGCCAGTGCCTCAAGGGTTAGTTCTTAGTTTAAATTGTTTTGTAAATTTCAGTTCATTTTAGAATTTAATTTCAGTTCATGTTCTAAATTAATCTGTTAGGGTTTAGATGAAACCCTTAATCACATGTTAAGATAATTCAATTTCATATTATTGTTCTTATAATGCTTCATAGCTTTAGGGATGCTAGTTAGCTACATTGATCAAATGAACCTGTGATAAGCTGTACTGTAAGAAGACAGTTTATGCTAGGGGGGAATTAGTGAAGTTGGTTGATAAGTTATCCATTTGAGATCCCACCATAGAATAAGAACTGTGCTTAATTGAGAAAGGAATGAGAGTTAGCTAATTGAACCAAATTAGCATGTGATAGGTTGTGCTGTAAGAAGACAGCCTATGCTAGGGGTGAGTTAGGAAGATTAACTGATAAATCATTATTTGTAGTTTTCTCTGGAAAGGAACAAGAACATAATTTGAATAAATATTGCCTTAGCATAGGATTAAGAAGGTGGATTCAAGACCCTAGTAGTGTTACCACAACTGTTTACTTTGATCTTCTTTGCTTCTTTTATTCAATGCACTCTTTCCATCACTGCCACTGTTTTACTTTGTTTCTTTGGCTCTTTACTTCACTGCCTTGCACTTAGAGAGTAGCTTAGGAGAATTTCAATACACACCCTAGTCTCTGTGGTTCGACCCTGCCTTGTACACTCACTAGAACAGACCCTGTGCACTTGCAGGTATCAGTTTGTGACTCTTTTAGAGAGCCACCAAGTTTTTGGCGCCGTTGCCAGGGATTGGTGCTGTGTAGTTGAAAAGAAAAAAAAAATCAAAAATCAAAACAAAAAAAATTTGCTCTTGTTTTCTGTTTTCAAATTTTGCTGTAACTTAACTTAGCTATATTAGTGTAACTGTCTTTAGCTTTGCCCTGTAGCCTGTGCTCATTAGCTTGTTAGTTTTGTTGCAACTGCACCCGCATTCATTCCATTTCATCATTGCATGTATGTCCTGTATTTTTGCATCTTAGCATCTGCATCTGCATTTCATTCCATTTCACTGCATCTGCATCTGTAGTTTTTAGCATCTTAGCATCAGCATCTGCATCTGCTGCACCACATACATCATTGCATATTTGCATCATTGTTCTTGCATCTTTGCCCTGTGCTAGCATGCTAGTGTAGTTGATATCATTCTGTTCTGCAACTGTAACAATATTGTTGAGTGCATTTGGATACTTTGCCACTGCAGCATTGCAGTTCTTCAATTTTGCTCACTTTGATATTCAACTGCACTCTTCACCTGAACTGCACTGCTTTATGCAGTTCTTCATTCCACTTACACAATTCCCTGCCTTTTTCTGTGTATAGATCACACACATTTAAGTGTGCAGGTAGATGGTGTTGTTGCTTAACTGGACAGCAAGCCTAAGAACTGGAAGAGAAGAAGAGAAAGCAAAAGAGAAGAAGAGAAAAGCATGGTGTGGCTATGCTTCAACTGAACAGTACCTGAAAAGTTGTTGCTAGCAGCACTGAGAACCAAAGGCTGCTGTTGTTGAGCTGCTGTTGTGCTGCTATTGCTGCTGTGGAATTGCTGTTGTGCTGCTGTTGCTGCTGTGGAATTACTGCTAGCTGCTGCACACCTGTTGCTGCTACTGCTGCTGCTAGACCAAGGCCCAAGGCCCAAGCTGGGCTGCACAAGCTGAGGGAAGGAGCAAAACAGTAAGCCTAAACTCAAAACAGTTTTGTGGGCTTGTATGAATTAGTGTGTGTTTCTGTTTTAGTTCTGAGGGCTTGTAATTTAACTGAATAGTGGGCTTGTTTAAACCAGAAGCTGGGCTTGGTACTTAACTAAACTTTGGGCTTCAAAACCCAACAACCCAATTGCACCACTCTCACTCTGTTTGAAAACCCAACTGGGCCCCCGAACCCAGTTTGTGGGCTTGTTTAAATTTTATTTGGGCTTGATTCTGGGCCAAGTTTAACTGAGTTCTGGGCCTCAAACAAACTAAAAGCCAAAGATCTCTAAGCCCATTAGCTGGGCTTTTTCCCTAAAAACCAAAAAGTTTTTTCCCATTAAAACCAAAAGGCTTTTTCCCATAAAAACCAAATGTTGTTCATTCCCTTAAAAACCAAAATTTTCCCAAAAAGTCCAATCCCATTAAAAACCAAATTTTCTTGTATAGAGTCTAGTAGATAGTTTCTTAGTTAAATCTTTTGTTTATTTTGTACATATTTTGCTAATCCAATGTGACTCTTAACTGAAATATGTTGGATTTTTGCCTTGAATAACGGAGTTCTAATCTTGCTTTCGCCGACATCCGGGTATTCTCTTTCCCTTTTCCCTGCTCAGCATGGTCCTATTCGTATGTTGTATTATAATTTTATTCATCTTTTGAAACATTGAGGACAATGTTTAGTTTAGGTTTGGGGGTATAGAGTAGATACCATGATAATATGCCATAATCGAAAAATTGAACTCTTCCTTTTTGAAAAAAATAAAAAATTGAAAAATAAAAAATCATAAAAATGGAGCTCATTTACCTTGAAATGTTGACTCTTGTGCATGTATGTAAACATAAGGATTCTTAGTCTAGATATTTAGGCACCCTGATTCTAGCACAATTCACATGTGATAAGAAACTTGCACACGCACAATCTACCAATACATGTATAGCCTCGATCTTCAAGGTGTTTGATAAGAAGTTAGATTGCCAATCACTTTAGAATACTGAATGAGACTTGACTATCTTGTTCTTTGGTTGGCTGGGATAGAAGTTGGAGGATACGTTAAGAAAAGCAACCATAGAATTTGACCGGATGCATTCGATAAGGGCCACCTCTTGCTAAGAGTCATGTAATTATGTTTTTCTTTTTGTTCATGTATCAAAAGTGTCACTATGTTGTAAAGATCAAAGTTATTTCTTCAAAAAAAAAAAAAATATCAGGAAAAAAAAAAAATCAAGTATTTATTTATTCCATGTTTTGTCATGTTAAAGACAATAGTTCTCTCTTGTTCCAAAAATAAAAGAGAGTAATAAATGTAAATAAGAGTCATGTAAAGAGTCATCTTTTTGTTGTAAATAGTCTTGTAATAAGCAAGGAGGGTGCATCCATAGATGTATAACGCGGGTACACTGAAATATCACCAACTCATTGGGTGAACATTCACAATTCTCGTAAAGCCGGACAGCTAGCTTGGCTTAGAATTCGGTTCTTAGCCTAAAAACTATCTCTTGGTGATTAGTAGTCATAACTTCAGGTCATTCTAGAAACATGTGTAGATACACTTTACACTCTTATCACGTGTCTTTAGTTGTTATCAGTGCTAGGATTGTGCCTTTGATAGCTAGATTGACATCTCCATTTTGCTGTGAGCTTAAACTGTCTTGCACATGTCACATTTGATGGAATATGAGCTTATATTTTGTCCTAGAACTTTGTAGGTACGTTCTAAGCAAACCTTCACGAGACTTCACTCGTCCACTAGAGACACTTAGTGGTTTAAAAGGCCTAGTGCATACGCTAAATGCATTCGAGAAACCAGCGACAGTGGTATAGGTAGGATTTCCTTAGTTTTGTTTTACTTGAGGACAAGTAAAATTCAGGTTTGGGGGTATTTGATGGGTGCTAAAAAGTGCATATTTCTATATATTTTTTTTGGCATTTAACTCATCTTTTGTGCATTAATTCTCCATTTTATCCCATATTCTGTATTTTCATTGTTTTCAAGAATAAATACTTTTCTTAATTAATTTTGCATTTTTAGGTACTAAATAAATCCTGGTTAACTCACGAAGTGAAAAGAGCAAAGAAACGGCAAAGACTCCCGCAGAAAGGCAGCGAAGAATGATGTTTGCAAGAGCCGGATCAACTAGAAGTGGGCTTGGAAGGAAGAATTTGTTCTTAAAGAAGAAGTGGGCTCAGAATTGTCTAAGCCCAAACTCTAACCTAAGTCCAAGACCAAGCCCAAAGCCTGCCTAAGCTCGTAGCCGTCAGATTGGATCCACAGATGCATCCTACGGTCGCTTCATCGTCGTGCATCGAAGTCTGAAGCTCCTGTCAAACACTACAGCACCTAACTCCATCTTGAGCCGTCAGTTTCGTTGTACTTCCGCATCCAACGGTCGCTCCTCGCTTCCTTCTGTCTCGCCGTTAGATCGATCCATCATATTCGCATCCAACGTCTCATCCTCGTTGTTCATCAACAATTGCTAAACCCGCTCAATACCCGAGTACCAAATACCCTATACCCAAAACAAACGCACCCCAATCCATTTTCCATCGACTTCTTCTCTTTCTCCCTCACCCTCTGCAACACCACCATACCCTGCCGCACCACCATCATCACCACCACCTTCCTCAACTGCCACAACCACCACCAAAATCCATCATGGCTATTACCTAACGAAACCCCATTTATTTCCCCTTCTTTCTAGCCAGCTATCATACCAATTTCTCTCCTAGGGTTTCAGAGACAGGAAAGAAGAGAAATTGATAAAATAGCTCGAGCTAGAGGAGCAGTTGGAACATGAGATGGAGAAGGAAGAGCATATGAAGGATGGGTCGAAGACATGGGAACGAATCATCCCATCAAATTAGGTAAATCAGTAACCCTAATTTCTGCTGTTTTTGGGGATTTGGGGAAAACTTGTGTAGAACCCTAATTGAAGCTTGTAACTATAAATATGATGTGTGGGTGTGTGTTAGAAGACATGCCTGGGCTAGCCAGTGCTTCACCCAAGAGGACTGGAATAGCCAGTGCCTCAAGGGTTAGTTCTTAGTTTTAATTGTTTTGTAAATTTCAGTTCATTTTAGAATTTAATTTCAGTTCATGTTCTAAATTAATATGCTAGGGTTTAGATGAAACCCTTAATCACATGTTAAGATAATTCAAGTTCATATTATTGTTCTTATAATGCTTCATAGCTTTAGGGATGCTAGTTAGCTACATTGATCAAATGAACCTGTGATAAGCTGTACTGTAAGAAGACAGTTTATGCTAGGGGGGAATTAGTGAAGTTGGTTGATAAGTTATCCATTTGAGATCCCACCATAGAATAAGAACTGTGCTTAATTGAGAAAGGAATGAGAGTTAGCTAATTGAACCAAATTAGCCTGTGATAGGTTGTGCTGTAAGAAGACAGCCTATGCTAGGGTGAGTTAGGAAGATTAACTGATAAATCATTCTTTGTAGTTTTCTCTGGAAAGGAACAAGAACATAATTTGAATGAATATTGCCTTAGCATAGGATTAAGAAGGTGGATTCAAGACCCTAGTAGTGTTACCACAACTGTTTACTTTGATATTCTTTGCTTCTTTTATTCAATGCACTCTTTCCATCACTGCCACTGTTTTACTTTGTTTCTTTGGCTCTTTACTTCACTGCCTTGCACTTAGAGAGTAGCTTAGGAGAATTTCAATACACACCCTAGTCTCTGTGGTTCGACCCTGCCTTGCACACTCACTACAACAGACCCTGTGCACTTGCAGGTATCAGTTTGTGACTCTTTTAGAGAGCCACCACCGATTATGGTGTAGGCTCCCGATTATTCAAGGGCATATTGGCCATTTCGATAAATCGAAGATAAGGGGTAGCTTAGATTTACGTTTGGATGACATTTTTTTTTGTCTTTGAGTGTCGCCCCTAATTCTTTTGGGGTTGCCCCTAAAAATACTGGGTTTAATAATCTGGCTTGATTGGGATATGCCCAAACTAATTGGGGTGTACCCAATAAGAAAAAATCAGGTCATTATGAAGTAAATCCAAGCCACCCCTTAACCTAGACTTTTCTGAATGGCTAAAATGCCCCCATAATGATTAACTATAATTTAATTATAATGATTAGATTAGTAAATTAGTTAGATTAGTTAGTTGATTTAGTTATAAGTTGGGTTTTAGAAATCATTTAGAGAGAGAATTAGAATGAGTAGTAGATGAGGTTTTTTTTTTTTTGGGGGGGGGGGGGGGGGGAGTTAGGAGTTTTTTGAGAAATTTGTGATATGAGTGATTCAAATCCTGATTTTGAAGTGGGGGAGCCTTCTAACTTTCCTCCTACTAATGAGTACTTGTATGATGATCTACCAGCCCATGATCAAATAGATTACATGCATGACCCTCACTTTTATTTTCCTCAAACTCATGATGGGTATGGAAGTGATGAATGTATTGAGCCAAATGAAGAATCCAATGACCAAGAAGAATAGAATGGAGATGCAAGTAATCAGGTAGACAACCTACGTGGTAAGATTGTGATTTTCTCATGCAAATGATCGATTTTTTTTCCACTTTTGCTTCCCCAGGTCGACACTTGTCGATCATGCCGGCTAAATACGCCAGCGTGGTGTTTTCTTGAACAACTTGCCGACTTTTCATGAGCATCATCCTGTCGGCAGGGTTGACAATTTTAACCATGCTGACCTCCATTTTTTGGGACACATGAGACGTTACTTGAAAATGCTTATGCCAGAATTTTCAAGTTTACAAACCTTGTCGGCTGTTGTCAGGTCGGCAATGTTAAATTTTGAATCCATGTCGGCGTTTTTATTGTCCGCAGGGTTTCATATGTAGACCCTGACGACGATTAGTTTTACAACACAGGAGTCATTACTTGAAATTACTTTAAGCCGGCAGCCTATTTTTTTCGTACCTTGCCGACTTTAGTTTGGTCGGCACTGTTAAGTTTTGATTCCTTGTCGGCTGTTTTGTTGTCGGCATGGTGTTAGATGTCGACCTTGCCGATCCTGTGAATACATATCAACTAACTTTGATGTTTTGTAGATTGTTGCATTGGTACCGATGGCGGATCAGCCTCAAGCTCAGAAAATTAGGGGTCCCGATACTTCCGAACATTATGCTAATGATTTGGAATGGAAGGAAAAAGATGACGCGGTAAATTGGATTATTGAGAAAGCAAAAGAGAAGATGTGCGTTCTAGTGAAAAACACCCAACAAAAAGATACGCGGTTTGAAATGGTATGCAAGTGTTAGGGTCGCCAGAAGAAAGTCACAAGAGAAATGGTTATGTGTATGATAAGAAGACGACTAGGGTGTACAAAACGAAGTCAAAGAAGTGTGAATGCCCATTCAAGATTATTTTTGGGAGGAACAAAGACACCGACAACATGTGGAGAATGAGTAGAGTTGATGTTGGTTGGCATAACCATAAAGATCTGGAAACTCTTGTTGGGCATTGTGAAGTTGCCAAGTTGAAACCGCACGAGTTCGAACAAGTAAGAACAAATTGCAGAATTAAACCAAGCAAGCTCCTTGTAAGTTCAAGAGGGACGACCCGCATAACCTCTCTTCATTGTCTACAATTTATGCGGCCAAGGCAATCATTAAAGGAATTGAATGGGATGGGAGAAAGGTGATGGAAGAATCACAATGGTTAATACACAAATAAAACTACACGGTGAGACACCATGAGTCATCGTAGGGGAAGGTCCGGTATGATTCAATTGGCGCGTTTCTTTCACCAAGTTTTGTTCATGGATTGTACTTATAAGACGAATAGGTACAACTTTCTTTGTTGAACATTGTTGGAAAAACTCGGATAAGCAATCGTTCACAGTGGCATGGTGTTTTATGGATCGTGAGAAGAATGATAGTATATTTTGGCATTGGAAACTTTGAAGCTTCTCTACCACGAAGACGAAACTCCGGGGGTTATAGTCACCGACAATGAGCAATCAATAATGAACGCCGTGAGGATAGTCTTTCAGAATGCACAAAATTTCCTTTGCACTTGGCATATACAATGCAATCTTAGAAGAATTGTAGAAGTCATATCCAAAAACCGAAAGCAAAGAAAGAACTAAACGTGAAAAAGAGGAAGATGAACGTCTTAACAAACTAACTAAAGAGGAGCGAGAGAAGGAGAAAGAGAAAGAAGGCGAAGAATGGAAAGAAGGTGAGATTAAGTTTGGGTTATTCATGAAAGCGTGGGATAAGGTGGTTTGGTCGATGAGTATGGGAAGATATGAGTTAAACTTGAAGGATTCCGAGGATGATTGGGGGACTAATTACCCCAAAGTATTAGAATATTGCAAGAAACAATGGTTGAGGCCACACAAAGAGTATGCTTATACTTACGACTATAAACATTTCAAACTTGAATCCACAAGTATGGTAGAGCAAGCTCATGGGAGACTAAAAGGTCTACTTTTCACGAGTCAAAATGGGATTATGACGGTGCAACATGCTATCCATGAGTACACTAATAATGATATCGACAAGATAAAAAAACAATTCCAAGAAAGTATCTTTCGGAAGTTGAAGGAGTTTAAGGAGGATGATTGGTTGCTTGTTGGTATACATAGAAACGTCTCGCATTGGGCTATATGTTTCATGAGGAAACATCTCGCATTGTATAAAAAGTATAAAAAGTATGAAGCCCCGACCACTCCTTGTAAGTGTAGGATAATGAAGGTTATCGGACTTCCATGTCGCCATATGCTTGTAGGTATAAAACTCCCATTCCTCTTGATGATATCGATCCTTATTGGAAGCAATTATCTTTCAAACTGGCTCCAAGAGAAGATCTCGGTGAAGAGTTTGGTGACATGGAACTTGGAAGAATAATCATTGAAAAGTACCCCAAGTTGAATAGGTTGGACAAACAAACTATGAGGCACAAGTTGATGCCGATTGTTTACCCTTTTATGGAAGAACTTGAAGAACCGGAGGAACAAGATCCTAATGGTAGACCAACTACCAAAAAGACGAGGGAGGAAGAAAGAGAACACATCAAAGAGTTCTTGAGTACAAATTGCAATCAAGATCAATCCGAAAGAGAACAAATCAAAGAGTTTTTAAGTAGAAATAGCGATCAAGATCAATCCGAAAGGGAAAATATTAAAGAACATTTGAGTACAAAGTGCGATCCATCCGGACATGTTTATACCGAGGCGCAATACAAGGAGAAGCCCGCTAAAAAGAAAAGAGGTCGTCCAAGGAAAGATTAAACTACACCAGCGGTCTCTAACTTGAATACAAATGACACTCTACCTCTTGAGAGTCAAGCAAGTGTGGAATTTGTTGGAAAGAAAATGGGCCGGCCAAAGAAGGATTTAACTACACCAACGGTCTCTAACTTGAAACAAATGGAACTCTACCTCTTAGAGTCAAGCAAGCCAAATATGTTGGGAAGAAAAGAAGTCGTCCAAAGAAGGTAGTACAACCGGTGTTGCAAAAGTGTCGCAATAAACTCCCTCCAATTATTCAAGAGTTCGTGATTGGTCGACGATGTTCCAAAAGATGAAATTGTGGGTTTCACGTTGTTTCGCAACAATTGGGACACCTAAGTGGAGCGGTTGAGGAAAATCCACCCAATGCCAATACATTAGAAAGAAGATGCCACTCGACTAGAAAACGACAAGGAGTTTCATATCTCAATGATGCTAGAAGATTCCATGGAGGAGAAAGAAGCAACTTTCAAAGGTTTGCTAACTAGTGTTAAAGGCCCGAGTGAAATGCACCGATCAAATGGGAGCATTGGTTGAGAATGTCGGAGTGTGGCCATCTATTGGCGGATACATGGAATTGCGTGGTACATTTTTTTAGTGAGGATATCTATAGCATTTGCCGAAACATGCGTTTGTGTGGACCAACTCAAGCATAGAAGAATTTCATGGCTTTGGTGGATAAAAATCATTTTATTGGTCTACAACTCAACAGGAATGTCAATTACCTCCTCTTTGTAGGTTTACTTTTTGGGAGAAGTTCACAAACAACAAGAGCAAGGAATGGAGAAATTTTATGAGGACAACATGGCCCTTTGGAATATTTTAGATGAGTCTACGGAATGTCCCACAGATTTGACTAAAGGAGGTTCAATAGATTTGAATGAACTCCTCAATAGATTTGAGTGATGAGTGATTATCATTAGGGAATAAGGAATCTTTTGTGTAGTATACAATGTAGTACTACAAAAACATTCGTACTTTTTGGAGTACTTTTGTAATCGCATGCGTGTTTTGTGTAATGTACTTTGGAGTGCTACAAATGAATGAAATGGATGTGTTTTTTTTGGTGTATCTCATTTGGTCGGCACTGTATCTATTACAAGACCCTGCCGGCGCTCCCAGGGTCGACATATTTTATTTCGTCAGATTGCCGGCCAATGCATGACAATACAGGAAAAAGCTGCCAGATATAGCCGGCAAGGTCTGGGCTTTGCCAGGATGCCGGCGTTTACCAGGCCGACAAGGTTTATGAGAAGAACCATGCCGGCTCAGAACCCCCTCAAAAAAGTGGTTCTGTATGTTATTTTCTATCCGCCGACAAGGTATGGGTTTTGTCAGGATCGCGCTTACTTGGCCGGCAATGTTTATGATGAGAACTATGCCGGCTACGAACTCCCTCAAAAAATTGGTTCTTGGATGTTATTTTCTATCAAGCCGGCAAGGCGTATTATGACAACCATGACGACTAAAAAACAGCCAGAAGCTTTCAATTTAGGATAATGCCGACTATTATGCCGCAGGCAAGCTTTTAATTTAGGACATTGCCGACTATACATCGATGACAAACCTTAATTAAAGCATACAAGCGTTAAAACTTAACCCTAACACATTTTGGACATAGATATATCTTTTTCCGGTACACAATTTCTTAGAGAGGTAATTAGCTTCATCTTACCGTCGCAACATGGATCTGTGCATGGTAGAAGGTTGATTTCAGCAACTTCATCTTCATACGGAGCTAGACTCTCATCTATCCAATAGAAAAACCCACAACAAGTGCATTTTGAAGCATATGATTGATATACACCTACTATTTCAGCTTTCATGAGAAATAAGAATCCCTTACAACCTTCAATAGTGCATTTCTTCCTTAAAGGGACAATCGTTTGCAAAATGACCACTTAGTGTACAAAGACTACAAATATTTGGTGGTGAAACTTCCATTCTTTATACAAGGTTGAAGATGAATTGGGAATGCTTTTATAATAACAACACACCTAATATCTTGATTTTGAAATTTCTAGCCGTTGAGCATTCAATGGGTTGTACTTTGTACCTAAAAAGTACAACTAACATAACACCGGTAAGGTAGAGATTTAAAACCCTGCGACCAACACAACCTGACAGCATTGTGGCTTACAAAGCCTGATATGGCCGGCAAGGTCGAGCTTACAAACCATACCGGCTCAGTAAAACATGAAAAATTGTCTAAAACTGCTTAAAAAAGATTAACTTCTAAAGCAACTAAAACTGAAAATTAACATAAGTTTAACAACTCTAAAACCACAAACTAACAATTCAAAACATAGTGTAATAGTTCAAACTACAATCTAAGTTTCTAAAGCAAGTAAAACATAATAAAGTTTAAGGATTTCAAAGATCCTTCTCATTGTTGTTATCTTCCTCCCCATCACTAGCTTTTTCACCGGCATCAGCTTTTGCTTTTCCCTTCCCCTTCACTGGATCTATGCAGTCACCATCCTCATTGTAATAGGGGTTCACTCCAGAAAAGTCACATGCCCTGAAAAATGTTCTTGGATCAACCTCCTATTCTTCCTCCTCTTCATAGTTGAGGGGATTGCTAGGACTGTTCATAAACCTTAGAAATTCTTCAGGATCTTCCTTACCCATCAAACGTAACTTTCTAAACGGGAAATTTTCTTCAGTTTCATCTTTATGATCTTCTAAATTGGGATAAATTGTGTCCAAAAATTCAAATAGCTCTTTTGCATTGTTAACAAGACAAGGTAGATCTTCTTTTTTTTCCTCTGGGAACCTAAACAATGCACAAATAAGAGATATGAAAACAAGCAACACTGTTGAACATACGATATTGGTCGGTATATTCATGATTTGAGTGATAACAATTTTCATCTCATTTTCACTTTACGTGTATGGGGAAATGGCGAAGAATTAAATATTGTTCTCCTTGTTTCTCAGGGAACAATAATCAATTCCTCACCACTTACCCATACACATAAAGCGGGAGAGAGATGAAAAGTGTTACACATTTTCATATGGTTTTGGTCATCCACTGGCCGACAAGGTCGATAAACTAAACAGTGCCGACAACCATCACGTCGGCACGGTCTTATCCATCCACAATGCCGACAAATAAACAGTCGGAATGGTATTATTCATAAAAGTTTCCGACGTTTAGCTAAGGAAATTAATGTTTATGTGGCCCAAAGTCGGCATGGTACAAGTCCAAGACAATTCCGGCCATATGTAAGTCGGATGAGTTTGTTTATTATACCCTGTCGGCCCTGGTTATTGTCCAATAATCTCCATGGCTGTTATGAAAATCCGACAGGTTATTCATCCTGATACCATGCCGACTACCTAAAATAACCAATGGTTGGCATGTTGTTCAATTATCGACCTTGCCGGCCGAATACCCTGAAAATAATAATTTTCGATTTCTAACCTAATATAACAAGCATACAACACATTAAAATAACGGGTTTGGGTTTAGAAATCACTTACATCTTATTTTCGCTTGTAGAGTTTCTTTTCAACATCTTCAAGGATTGGATTCTTGGATTTACTTGTTACAACTTTTTCCTTACCTTTTCCCTCTGATTTGGATCTTTTCATGTTACCTATTGAATCTCTTTGCTACTGGATTGTTTAGAATCAACCATTTGTTGTAGAAATCAAAATTGAATTTTTTGGTTGATTTTAGATTTTTGGAATGAAAGAGAAGAGGAGAGGGATTAGAGAAAATGGATTAGAGGAAGATTAATCAGTTTTTAGTTTTTAAATTTAGGATTTAGTTTTAGATTAATTAGTGCAGGGGCATTAAAGTAACTTTACCATGTTTTGGCCTCCCCTTAGTAAGAGCACATGTCCATTTAACTTTGGGTATATCCCAATCAAGCCAGGTTTAATAAATCGGGTTTGCTTTAAGAAAAAAATAATCCTCCAGAATCCGGTCTAGTGGTCTTACACAGAGAGATACTTGAATGGTTTGTGTTGAATTTGAGATCAAACATCACAATGATAACAGATCATGTTTGGAATCTAATCTGATGCCCAGTCAGGCAGTCACCAGCACTACCCTATATTGGACGTACTATTATTGGCTAAAATGAATGGGATCCTATTCTATGATTCTTCAAGGTCCCACATACTCATCTTAACCATTTTGCACTACCCTATATTGGACGTACTATTATCACCAGCACTATCCTATATTGGACGTACTATTATTGGCTAAAATGCGATTAAGTGTCTAGACCGCTACTTTAAATGACCGTTAAAAAAATTTAAACTTGAAACAGTTACAAAACAAAATTATGGAATAACAAATGAAACTTAAACAATTTTTAAAAATAAAAATAAATGACAAATGAAACAATAATAAAAAAACGAAAACAAATGAAACAACACTACTCAATTCGACCTCCATCTCTTCCAAACTCAGCCCACAGATTCGCTCTGAGATCTTCCCTTAACATGTTATACAAATTTATGTTCTCAATATGACTGGCCATTTGCGCCGATATTCAACGATAATATCCCTGATATAAAATCGTACCAGTGTATCGGTCCCGGCCGAGATGAACCGATATCCGATATTAACTACATTGGTACATACTAATTCCAATTCCAATCGGTCCAAAAGTGATTCATTTGATATGATTCGTGAATGTTTATTAATAAGGATGTGAAACAAAATAAAATCATTTGGCATTTGCCATTTTGATTCAGGTGAACCAGAACCGAATCGGTGAAATCAATTTCTAGAAGTTTTAAATCGGGTAAAACGTAAAAAGGAAAATATAGGACCAAAGAGGAAAGAAACGAAAAAGAGATGTGAATGAGTAGGTTTGACACTTTTCAGGCTGTACACTGAAACAGCCAACTCCCCACAATTTCAACAAGTTGAAGAGTCCTTTTCTTCTTTCTTTTTTTATTTCTTTTCTCCTCTTTTCACATTTCTTTGCTTTCGCTGAAACTAGAGCTGGAAAATCAGCTCACAATCTTTACTCTCTGATGATCTGTTATTCAATCGACATCATATAATCGATCAGATTAGAGTTTCAGTTCGGATTGTAAAATGAATTCTTCGTCGGATCGATTGTTTGGTAGACAAAGGACTATTCATGAGCTTCTAGGTGGAGGATTCAGTAAGTTTATTCCATTCTTTATCTCATCATGATTCATAAAAAGGATCATCGTTGATTTTCTTATTGCCGGTACTATATCAGAGTTACATAAGAAACTGGATCGAAATTTAGGGAAAAATCTAATGTGTTTCATGTTGTTTATACAGTTGCAGACATAATCCTGTGGAGGCGGCCAAATTTAACTTCTGGATTATTGTTGGTGACATTTGCTGTCTGGATAGTGTTCGAGAAATCTGGTTATACTCTATTATCGCTTGTGTCCAGTGTTCTCCTTCTACTGGTTGTCATTTTCTTTGTCTGGGCAAAATCTGCTTCCATTCTCAACAGGTAATGCAAGCTTCTAATTCGCCCATTTTCTTTCATTAAAAAGCTCAGTATGATTTGGGGCACAATTACCACAATGGTATAACAAGATATCAAAACAAAGTGAACGGAGTATTGCATTTAGTGATTGTATTTTCTGGGGTATCTTTGTTGTACCCTATTCACTAAATTTGTTATGGTTCTCGATTACAGACCACCTCCACCATTACCAGAATTACATATTTCAGAAGAAGTTATGAATGAAGCAGCAGCTATAATACGAAGTCCGGTAAATGCATTTTCTTCTGTTTCTTTGGATATTGCACTAGGGAAGAACTCGGACCTGTTTTTAAAGTGGCTGGAGCTCTCTTGCTGCTTTCGGTCATTGGTGGTTGGACAGATTTCCTTACATTGGGCTACACCAGTAAGTTTTGTTAGTCTCAATCACGCAATATCCATATCACAACCAACTAGCTCATGAAACATACAATCTATTAAATTCAAAACTGAACAAAAAATTTACATCACCAATGCTTATAGAATTGCATGTCATTCTATTGGTTTATTAGTGTTATGTAACTTATGTTGTTTATCATGCAGGTCTTTTTCTTGTTCTCACAGTACCCGCATTGTATGAGAAATATGAAAATCAAATAGACAGATATGCTATGATAGGATGCAGGTCACTGCAGAGATTGTACATGAAGTTGGATATGAAGTGTTTCAGCGCAATCAGAGAATTGGTATTAGAAATAAAAAAACTAGACTGATTCTGTTCTTCCCTGAAAGAGGCTTTAGTAAACCTCTGAGGGTTTTTGCCTGCACTTGGCGTGTGAGCAGAGTTGATTCCCCAAATATTTGTTCTTTTTCTTTTTCTTCTTCATTCAAGTACATACCATGGCCTGCAAGTTTTATCCCTAGAGCCAGTGGTCGTAATTTTGGTGAATTGTTTGTGAGCAATGGGTTTGAGGGAGATGCGGATGACGATGCTTCTTTTGATTTCCTTTTATTGTTTGAGTGGCATAAACAATGTGGTGACATACAGGGTCATAAAAGATACTTTGATTTAAAAATAATGTAAATATACATGATAGTTTTGAATTCTCAAATGCATTCAATAGTCAGTTAGCTAGATTTCCTTCTATTTCCTCTTAACAGCATAAGGATCATCTCTCTATTAATCTAAATTATAGAAGTTACTTGAAATTAGGATGCAGGTACAACTGTTCTAATTGAATGCAACTATGAACTCTAACACTGGATACGGTCTAAGGGTCTTCAAAATCATCAATGGGTGAAAACATTGCAACTGGATGACAAATTTACACCAACTATTGAGTAACCAATACCTTCAAAGCAATTCTTCACTGATTATAAGCTCTTGCGTAACAACTTCAGAACCTTCAATCCCCATCAGTGAGCAACCTGTAAATTCCCATATTAGGCAGTAAGAACCGAAAGTTGTTTTCATGAATCATACATACAGAATGCAAGTACTAGGTCTAATATATATAGTTCTATACCACAGCCGCAGTCTCTTTGCATAAAAATTATGAAAGAGTTCTTAAGTTTGGGTCGTCCCTGTACTTGTCCCAGACTGCTTCAAACTGTGTGCCCTTGCATCTTGGCAGCACAAGAAAATCCATTAGTTCAAATTGCAAAAGAAACATCAACTAAGCAGAAAACTTCTATGCAGTATCACTTACTTATGAAGCAAGACCAGAATCTGAAGAACTTGGTTTCGGATTTCTTCACGAGATCTTCTAAGAGCTGCTTCTTTATGGGTAACAGTAAGCTCTTCTACCAATCTGAAGCGAAAGCAAAACATTAATGAGATTCAATAATCAGTTAGAGGTGAACCAGACATGTCTGTGAGAAAATAGAATGTGTATTTTGACAGCCGAAGTGGTTAAAAGAGAGATTGGAGGCACAAAGTAGCCGCCGCTGCAATATTAGTGAATCACTATAACCTACAAAACATTGGTCATGCATAGGTACGTGCAATTATAACCTGCAACTTCAGTCTACCTTTCGTTATAAGGTGTGTTCCTGATCCAGGTTAACTTGATAATTGTCTGAACCCTTTCAAGCACCTACGAAATCACAGTAAATGGTTACTATCCCAAGCACTTAAATAATATGGTGATCTTCTAACAAGAATTATGGACACGTTATATTAATGAAGAAATGTGACTTGATCTTACAAGTATAACTATTCTATCATCATCAGCATGCATCCACTGAAAAAGAAGTGGAAAAATGCGTGTAAAGTGTGCCAATAAGACAATCCCCATGCTGTTAAAAACAGGTTCAATGAGTTCAAGCCATGAATTACGACGATCTTTATGCCTTGGTTGACGCTCCAAATGACTTAACATTTCATTCATCATCCTCTCAAACCTATCAAAACAAGTCCCACCAAAACCATCAGTGTTAGAGAAATAGAAGTTTCTAGTCTGCAAGAACAAGTCATACCATGAGCTACGAGGGTTCTTTCGCTGAGTACAAGTCACCATAAGCACCGACATCTCAACCACGTAATGCCATGATTCATCAGTCGCAGCAATGTTTTTACAACAAATATCAAGAATCACATCCTCATAAACACCAAATTCAGCAGCATTCACATTCTTCGCCAGATGTATGAAACTCAACATACCTTGTCCCTGGAATGAAACAGATGATACACAAACACGGTTATTAGTTCTTTCTATGCATCGAAATTTCATTTCACTAAACAAACTAGATTGTGAAGAAGGCTTACTTTGACTTCAGGCGACCAATGATCTAGAGCTGTTAATGCACAAGGTATCACCAAAGAACATAACTGTCCTAAATGTGGATATTCAACCTGATACAATCAAATTCATGAGAAATGCTAGCAAGCTACTTCGAAAAGTACATCACCGCAGTTGATCGTAAGACCCACATGCCCTATATCCTTAACTAATATGGTCTTTGTGGACCTTGTAGTGCAGCTTAACACAACAGTTTCCAGTAGCACTTTTAACTAATATGGACTATAAACAGCACAAATAGGTTTTCACAATGTAGGAGTACATAGCTTAATCAGTAACATATCATTTCCGACAATCTGTTACCAAATAAAACTACTAAAACAAAAAAATGTATCAACTGTCACACCCCATCATCCCATCGGTAAGGTTGGATCAACTCTAACTTTTGGCACCCCTTAAATTGCCATCAACTATTCGCGGCACACTTCGGATTATTAGTTGATCAGACCAAGGGTAAGACTGAGAGTTATACACTCATCAACCTCGGTATCCTGTAACAAAAATAAAAGACTGGAAGTACATGATTTCCTATAACCACATAAATGATGACTATCTCAATCATTTTCTATATACTTTACCCAAGATTCTTAACTTCTGAATACTAGGATACCTAGGGTGCGGTACTGAATTGTGAAAATTAAAAAATGCAACCTTATGCCCAACCATGGGTGCAGTCCAGCCAAAATGTAACTTATTCAGCAGTTTTAGAGAAGTATCAAACTTCTGGAAGTCTATCCTACCTTCAACTATCCATCACTATCAGTTCTAGACTATGTAGACTCGAGAACTTCCGTAACTTAATTTATCGAGAATAGTTTTCAACAGTTTTATCTCTTCTCTGTTCTTCTTTTTTTCTAACAGGATTTTAGGCACCATTTGACATGTTTCTACCTTGAACTCGTGCAGTGTTTAAATAAAGACATCTAAAGAAAATAAACACAGTAAGAGGTGGTGCTAGTGTCAACTTACATTTCTTTTTTTTTGTTGTTTCATTCCTTAAGAATTAGTTTCAGACCGTTATATGGTTCTACGCTTCTAGCACATCAAAAGTGCACAGTTTTCGTTCAAACATACACCTGATGAGTTCACAATTTTTTGAATACAACGTATATATTCAAATGTACTAAGAAATTTTTATCTCTTACGAAGACCTATTTGACAAAAATCTTTAAAAGCCAAAAACTGAAGGCACATGACAATCACTTCCTTGAGGCATTTTATCAAACAGTAAATGAGCAATAATGTTTTCTTTTCTTTTAACAGAAACAATCGTAATTAATTAAGAGAAGAAGTCACAAAACGTGAAGATATACAAATTTCGAACAAAGAAACAAAACAGAAAAAAGCAAGACAATTGGGAGCTGAGAAGATCAATTATAGTTTTACTCTTTACTTTTTCTAACCTAATCAAGTAAATTACGAAAAGGAAAAACATTATGCTGTTCGAATCTTCGGTGTACATACCGGAAATGATTTGGCACGATGAAACTGATCGAAGATTGGTACTGGTAAGAATTGCCGCAGAAGGAAGGAAGAAACTCATGGACAAACAAAAAGAATTTGCCGTATTTATGTAACTCAAAATTGGATACAGGTGGTTTATGGGCCGGGTTTGGTGTTAACTTAACCGATCCACGGGTTATCACTCCTAAGGCCGCCGGTTCCTATGGCAAATGGCTAAACCCTCCGTTTGCCATGCTAGCTGGCTTGGCAAACCGGTCGCGCCACTATCGGAGAAAACATAAGCGGTCGAATCTACACCGTTCGATGGAGAGAAGACATTTTTTTAAAACCAGTCGATCTGGTAGTCGTTTATTTTAGTGAAGTAACAGATATTTCCCCCTACGTTTATCTATAAATTCTCCCCATCCAATTAAATTTAATCACACCTCATTTTCTCATTAACTCTATCTTTACTCACTCTTTTGTACCTTAATCATATGTTTAATTACTTTTTTTAACTCAATGGATATGGATTCTTCTGACGAAGAAGTGCGTATTCATATGGATCGATTTGAAGAACAACAACGAGTATTCGTTTGGCCTTGAAACAAATTGATGATGAGTCAGATAAAGATAAAGAAATAACCAACACCTTGATGCAGCTAGATTCATCGGGGAAAATACCTATAGATCTAGAGCCAAAATAAGTGTTCACAAGAAGGTATATGTACCGTGGTCGGGATGAATGGAACGAGAAGCTGATGCATGATTAATTTCCTCATGAATGTGTGTTCTCAGATGAAAATTTCCAAGGTCGATTCCGCATGCCCAGAAATTTGGTGCTAAAGATTATTGGTGAGCTTTGTCAGGTAGAACCTCAATTTAATTATCAGTATGATGCACTGAATATCAGGGGTCATAGCCCTGAAAAAAAAGTTACTTCGTCTTTGAGGATTTTAGCATATGGAAGACCTCCAGATTCTAATGATGAGTACCTTCACATTGGCAAAACAACTGCATACAAGTATCTTGCGTTGTTTTGCGAAACAATGATTAATCATTTTGGTCCTACCTATTTACGAAAACCAACTGATGCAGATGTTAGAGAAATATTAAAGCAAAGGAAATGGGATTTCCCGGGATGCTGGGTAGTCTTGACTACATGCATTGGGTATGGACCGGATGCCCCACCTATTGGATCGGTCAGTATAAAGGTCACTACGCAAAACCAACGGTGATCCTTGATGCTGCTGCTTCTTATGATTGTTGGATGTGGCACGCTTTTTTTGGTCTCCCGTGATCTCAAAACGATATAAATTTTTTTTACACAAATCGCCTTTGTTTGAAGATTCAAAGTACGGTTTTATCCTCGGGTAAATTTCGCTATCAACGGGAATCACTACACTCATGGTTATTATATTGTAGGTGGAATTTATCCAAAATGGTCAACTTTAGTTCAATGTTACCGTCAGCCACCTGCCGGTGAAATTGCTCATTCATACTCGTATTTCAATAGTAAACAAATGAATCTGAGAAAGGATGTGGAACGATCTTTTGGAATTTGAAGCGGAAGTTCGCAATCATTTGTGGGCCTTATCGTGGTCTAAGTGCTCGTAAAATGCATAAGACTATGCTGACTTGCATCATTATGCATAACATGGTTATCTAGGAGACTCGTCGTAATAAGAATTGGACTAACTATCAAGATTAAGACTTAAGGCCTGAGATTATACCATCAAGAGGATTACCTGCAAGGAACTATGCGCAAATGGCCAGTCATATTGAGAACATAAATTTGTATAACATGTTAAGGGAAGATCTCAGAGTGAATCTGTGGGCTGAGTTTGGAAGAGATGGAGGTCGAATTGAGTAGTATTGTTTCATTTGTTTTCGTTTTTTTATTATTGTTTCATTTGTCATTTATTTTTATTTTTAAAAATTGTTTAAGTTTCATTTGTTGTTCCATAATTTTGTTTTGTAACTGTTTTAAGTTTAAATTTTTTTAACGGTCATTAAAAGTAGTGGTCTAGACTTAATCGCTAACGGTCTAGACTCAACTGCTAGCATTCCTAATAAATCCTTCACTTCATCACTTCTCCACACATCACTTCTCTAATTTCTGGTTAAATCCGTTTCAAACTCACACATCACTTCTCCACACATCACTTCTCTAATTTCTGGTTAAATTATGTATGATCCTAGATTCACTGAAGATGAAGATTTTTTCTTCGTATAAACTATGTAATATACTACCGGAGGAGAAGTGAAGAATGACGGATGAACGGTTTACCCAGTATGAGTAATTTGGGTAAAATTCATGATGCCTTCTGCACAGAGACAAGTCATCCTCATAACTGGGATCGTGCTTCTTTGTTATTCCGATTCATGGATATAAATAAAAAAACTTGTGGATCTTATAGCTATGAAAAGGATTGTCACTCGATACCGTCTTAGAGGTAACACCAACGCTGAATTGGGAATACGAACTCGAGACGAGTGGCGAAAATGGAAACGAAAAGATTTCGAAAACGAAGCGCATTACCAAATTCTTAAGGAGTTTTTAATAACTCGTATGGGATGTTAGGCTTAATAATATTTTCATGGATGTTGTCAAGTTTAAGTTTTAATGTAATGAAGAAAAAAAAGTAGAACAATTTATAATGAAACATCTAGAACAATTTCATTCACTATAACCAAACTACTACATATTCATTAAAATTAAAGTTGATACATTAATTAATTAAGTGGAACTACTGTTAGAGTATAGCTCGGTCAACTTCGCATGCGTTGCTATATCAAGCATGTTAGTCAATGTTAGTGATCGAAACTTTAAATCTTGATTTCTAGCTTATTAGCTAAGTCTCGGACTAGGATAGGAAAAGTGTAGCTGAGCTCAAGGACTTCATGGCGATTCAACGACAACGATGAAGATCTACACAAGGAACCATGGAACTTCATCAACAAAAAGGTATGTGAAGACTTGAACTTATTTATCACTCAAAAGTCTATCTATTATGTATTCTACTTCTTATGAGACAAAAATCGTATGCTATATAGACTAGATCATACACACTTGATATTTCGAGCTGAGTATTCATTGTTTATCTTTTACTCGAAATCATGTGTTGGTAAAACGTTTCGCTTTGATCAGGTTTATCTTCATCTAGTGACGAAAGTCATGAAAAGTTTCAATCACTATTTGAGAATTGCTCTGAAGTGAATTGGTCTGTGAATAACAGCGACATAGCGTCCTCTGAGAATGTCTCTATGGTTGGAATGAGAGTTTAGATTACATAACCATGTATTCCTTGAACCGAAGTTTTTCAAACTTTATTGATCAAGAGTAATCGGGAGAATTGTGGAATTGGCTTTCCAAGTCCGCGAACTGACGGAAGTTCTCGATCGAGAATTTCTGTTGGGATTTCCAAAACTCGTTTGTGTACTAAGTCCGCGAACTGGCGGAAGTTCTTGAACCGAGAATTTCTGCTGAGTTTGGAAAACTCAACCGATTAACTTAAGCCTGTGAACTTGTGAGCTTAAGTGGTTATGATCTAAATATGTGCTCTGAACATGAAACATTAATTATTAACGAATGCTTTATGCAAATTGTGGCTATAATGTTCATGATCCGATTTTAATCGAATCGAATCATCTTTGTTTCAATTGTGTCTTGTGTAGTTACATAAGATCTCATAGCAATTGAACAACTCTCTCACTAGTTCATTTGAGTCAATTGAACTAGTTATGGTGGAGAATAACAAGGTTAATATGAAATTCTCATATGGTTGACCTTTTGGGTTATCATGTTGAACCAACATACACATACTCCTTTGGGCATGGTTTTCATGAACTAAGTAAACGTGTACCCAAGTGTGTTTGAAAATCTATGTCTTTCGATCTAACGGTTGAGAGATATTGGCTTGAACCTAAATCAGGTTTTCATCTAACGGTGAATATGGATTTCTTTGTAACTAAGGCAAAACCCTTATTTGAAGGCTATATAAAAGAGACATATAACTAGAGCAAAACTTAATCCCCACACGTCTATGTGATACTAGTGCGCTCGTTAGAGTCGATCTCCATTAACCTTTGATTTTCTTCTCCAAAATAAGGTTATTGACTTAAAGACTTCATTGGGATTGTGAAGCCAGACCGATACTACTTGTCTCATAATTGTGTGATCTGATCTTGCATTTTTTATCGTACGAGTACAATCTTTGATTGGCTTGAGATCGTGAGAGTTCTCCGATAGGCAAAATAAAGAAGTCACGGACATCTTTGTCTCACTGTTTGTGATTCCTCGATAATCCGCTTGTGTAGTCAGGAAGGATTATTGAGAGGTGATTGATTAATATATGATGTTCTTCGGGAATATAAGACCGGATTATCAATTGGTTCATGTTACCTTGATTTTATATCTAAAGACGGAACAAAACCTAGGGTTTATCCGTGGGAGACAGATTTATCCTTTTGATAGACTTTTCTGTGTGAGACAGATTCGTTTATTATCAAGTTTGTGATTTTGGGTTGCAGCAACTGTTAGAGCATTGCTCGGTTGAAACCACCATGCGTTGGTATGTCAAGTGTGGTTGTCATATTTTAGTGAATCAAACACATATTAAGAGTCGCTTGATTTTATACTAGAGTTATACTTCGTATAGGTTAGCTTGAATGTGTTAGGATATGAGACATTACAAGTATTGCGAAGTCTTGAAGGTGTGAAGAAGCAAGGAGCCACAACAACGACGATCATCCTTCCACTTGAGGTCAGTGATATTTGACTTGAACTGTTTTTTTCCCTATCGTATCTTTCAAGTCGTGCATATTGAAAACATAACTGCGAAGCATGTTTGAACTCTAGATAGACATAATATTAAAGAATACAATACGAGGTTTATTGCTTAACCATTAAAATTTGTAGATAAGACATCGCCATAATCATTTGAATGCTATTTTGATTATGTATGGGTATAAGGTGAGGATTTCATCCTAGGGAACAATGCTTGCATGTGTTCTAAGGAAGTAAGTTCATATACTTGTTTTGTGAACCGAAAAGGAAATGACCAGGAGTTATTGATTTTGTTATTCATTGCATATCTTATGAACAACCAATATGTGTGATAGAGTAGAACCGCTCACAACTTGTTGTGTTCTTGGTAGAACTGTTCACAATGTCCTGACTTTTGTATTGGTAGAACTTTTATTAGTAAAACCAATCTTAAGTAATCACCTTGGTATGTATCGGTTATGCAGCTGCCAAAAGATGAGAGGGGAACCGATCCTTGTAAGGGGTGAAGCGAGCCGTTCGTAATAAGGGGTGCAGTGCAAATAAGGGGAACCGATCCTTGTATGGGGTGCAGTGCTTTTACAGTGAAAAGGGGAACCGATCCTGTGAAAGGGTGCAATACATATAAGTTAGATACTATATTTATGTGGGGAATCGGTCCTAGTACCTAGTCAACCATATCTTTGGTAAGCTGGTGTGACTATGCGTAGTACTCGCATGGAGGTAGAACCGAAACTTGTTTTGGTAGAACCATAAACCCATGAGTGTGATTGAATGTTTGGTTTGATCAATCACATAGTTCTTGAAAGTCAGATGAACCAATTCTAAACTTGTTTGGAAGCGTGGAAAATCGGTTTCAAGATTGTAAGTGTGAAAGAGAACTTACAAAGAGAAGATGTCGACAAACTTTGAACACGTGTTGAATGCGTATTACTATAATTGTTCAAAGATATTCCTTAAAGGATAAATGGAAGAGAATCCCAGAATCGAAACATATAAGTTAAGAATCTTTTAATTAAGGTTATTAATTTTATCTTGGATGGAAACTTATGGAATTGGTAATGTGCATTTACTAATTATATTTTCCAAGAGATGTCGACTATATTTTTGGACAGAGCATTTCCAGGAATTATGAAAACCGAATCTGTGCATTTATGAGTATCTTGAGAATATTTTCGGTTTTGGAAATTCCTTGGTGTCCAAACTTCCTTGTCTATAAATACCGAAGTTTTCCTTCACTAGCAAACTAATCCTTCGTAGCAATTTGACTTCCTCTTTTGTCATTGTTACTGGTGTAGCCGCCTATCGAAGAGGAGAGTAATCTAATTAGGTGAAATCTCTTACGACCGCTCAGTTTAAAGTCTTCTTTGGGATTGAGAAGCTCTAGAGCGACCCGTTGGTGGGAAACTAGATAATTGCGGTTTATCTTTGTTTTCGATTTGATTTGATTAACTAACGGAGGTTGAAATATATTTGGACCTAGTTTGTTTATGCTTGAGAATCTTCTCTTCTGATATAAGATTCACTCAAACTAGTACAGAGTTTTGACAGGGATCTTTAGATTGTTGTAAGATCTAAAGACGTTCTTGTGGTGATCCATTGTTAACAGACTACGTTCTGTGCGTGATTGATCACAAGAAGATTCAAGTGATTGTGTGCAGGTGTTTATTGAAGATCAAAGAAGATTTGAAGACGACGAAGATATTGAAAATCTGACTTGGGTTTATAATCTTTGGTGTGCACAATACTTGTTTGGGAAAAGAGGATCCAATTGATAATCGGTTTATCCTTGTGGTAGATTGGATTGATTGATTGTAGTAGATCGGCATCAACACGGTTCCTTTGTGGATTAAAGGTGTTGTTGGCTTAATCTTAATTGATTGCCTTCGGGTGATTGAAACGTAAGATAGATCTAGACCTGACGAATGAGTTTATATTGAGATAAACGGAATATCCTTTGTTTGACTCATATCACTTGGTTGAAGAGAATTGATACCAAACAGATTTCTTGTTCCTTTACTGTTTGGAATACGAACCAAAGGGATTGTTCCTAGTACGTGACTTATTCATAAGTTGGAGGCGTGGGAGTACAAACGGAACTAGGTATACTATAGAGTTAGGTACTTGGTCTCAACTATACGAAGTAAGTGTCATTTTGTATAGCGGCTTAATCCTGAGAGTATTCAATTCTGGACAAGGTCCCGAGTTTTTTCTGCATTTGCGGTTTCCTCGTTAAAAAAATCTTGCCGTGTCATGTACTTTTATTTTCCGCATTATAATTGTTGTTATTATAATTAAAGTAAATCACACAAACGTTAATATCCTATTACTTGATAAGTTGATCCCATTGTGTTTGGTTAAGTCTGAACCTTTTTATCAAGTAACACACTTTGTCGTTGTATTGTCTCGATCTCATATCCATAGACGATCACACAGAGTGTGAACCGATTAGTTGTATTGTCTCGATCTCGTATCCATAGACAATCACTTTCGGAGGAAAAGACTTATAGGTAGGAAAAGTTTTAGCTTGAGGTATATTTGGGTACCCTCGCCTTTTCAATTGGTATAAGAGCAGGCAAACACGAAAAGATCTAACAATCCGTGTTTGGTGTGATCCAACCTATAAGAATGAATCCAGATGTTGATTCAGTTAACATTATGCAAGAGCTTGAATGCTTAAATGTTGAGGATGTTAATATTTCATTGACTCATGATCCAGGGGTAATGAAAACATCTACATCTTTTTCTGATGAAAAAGAAGATGCTGATAAAGAGTTGGTTAAACTCCTAAAGCCTATACAATCTCTGTCTTCTAAGGTGGCTATTTTAAATACAGAGACAAATCTTCTTAAGGAGGAGATTAAAGAAAAACACATTCAAATGAATTGTATTATAATTCTTGAGCAAGAAGATGACACTCCTCTTAAAGAGAGTTTGTTTTAAAAAAGGGATAAACAACTTCGTTGTTTGTGTTCACTAGTTGAACATGATAAGATTAACCATGATGTGTTAATAAGAAAACAAACTGATGAGACAGTGTTGGATTCAGTAGATCATAATGAGATCAAGTTTTTCAGAAAGCTCGCTGAAAAATATAATCTAAATAAAAATATTTACTATTCTTCTGCTGAAAAGATGATCAGGGATTTCTTGATTCATGAAGATGCTGAATCTAATGGTCTTGAATTTTCTCCAGCCAATAAAGTTATATTAGTTAAAACAAGGATATATGATTCTGCTCGGAATCTCTTAACTAATATACAACATTGTGATTTACACAAGAATCATGATGACCGCATTTATAGAGATAATACTTTGACTTGTATCCAGTCAAAATCTATTGTTACTCATGGTGACAATGACTATCTCTATGACAGTTGTAATAATCAGCTCTTATATTCAAAAAGAAGTGATTTCAGATCATGTTGTTTTGATCAATTGTCTGAGTTTGGATCCAGAAAAATCTTCTCATCAAGAGTTGATGTAACATTCCGAAAATTTCTGGGTCGGATTAAGAGCTCTGGTTTTCAAGCAGCTCAAAAAACTTCAACTCACAATCATGATTTTCGTGATGATCACTCTGATAAATCAGACCACCTTTATTGTGACGACATGGAAGAAGTTTATTCTCGGAAGAATCCTAATATGAAAGATATTATGAAATATCATGATGGATCTTATTCCACAAACTCTGAGCTATCATTAGCTCAAACCAACGACTAATGTTGGTTCACAGAATTTCCCTTCATGTGCTCATTCAAATAAAAAGGGGGAATTCTTGAAAAGGAGCACATGAATTTGTGGAATGTTTACAGACTCTTGAATATCTAAAGTATCTTTATACTTTGAGTATATTTCTATTGTTGGAAATCCCTTCTGATAAAAGGTTTGGTAAGTTGCGTACAATCCCTTGAATATACGGTTTTGACCTAACCGGTCTTATTTCTTAGTTATCGAAAATAAGATACCTAAATTAGGTATTTCATTCTTGGAAATCAAGTTTGAATTATTATATAAACCATTCATGGACCGATTATTTTCTATGTTTGCTTGTGGTCAAGGATGGGTGAAAACGCTGTGGGTATTGAATCTCAACTTCGAAAACTTGAAACCTTTCATGTTGAATTCAAGTGTTACTTCTCGAAGGAACATAAAAAGAGTCATATCTCTCTTGAGGTTATGTTTTCCCTAATGGGGGATTTTGAAGTCACTCGTGAGCTTCTAGAAATGGCAGTTGTGAATGAGAAACTGCTCTAATCGGATCTCTTGAAGTCGATTGTGGAGATGAATCTTCTCATGCAAAGACTCAATCAACTGAAAGAGAAGAGAAGATCAAGGATTCAATGCACCGAAGAATCTTCTGTTAATATATAGAGGTCTTCTCTAGAGATTAAGTTATTACTGCTGGACTTAATCTAGTTTAATAGACATCAATTTGTGATTTCTTTCATCAATTGTATTGGTCTATTATGAATAAAACTATTATGAATAAAATTATTTGTTTTGAGTATTTTTCTTGTGATAGTTTTCGGTTTACATAGCTTGTGCTTCATTGCCTTTATCTTATGTGTTATTTATGATTATGAGATGTTTGATTTCGGTTTTATTACTGTGATATTCGATCTCATATGTGAACCCTCATGGTTTGGGTGACTTTTTGATTTAGCAGGATTAAGTTCCAACCCAAGTAGGTAGGCTTTATCAAAGGATTATGAGGGGTTCTCTTAGAAACAGTATGTGAAAAATTCACAATATGTTGAATCGATTTTGGTTTAGCATAAAAGCATATGTGTTTCGACGGTTTTCAACTTTTGCTTGCAATAGTTCAAAACCGGTTTTCAACCTTTCTCTGGTAAGGGTTGAGGTGTATTGTTATTTCTTTTGCTTATGCATGAGTATGACAACGAGAGGTGATATTTCGTTATTGATCCTCCCTGGACGAAGATGCAATCGTATTGGAGGAGTGGATGCGAAATTAAGGTAACAATGTTGTTAGTTAATTGTTTTCCTGTTTAAGAAAAGCCGGAGTTTACATTATATATATGTATTGCTTTTGCTTAACGAAATTTAGGTGCAATTGATTTATTATTCCATGATATGTGTGTGGATGTGTGTTTCAATTGATTCATGTTAAGAAAAACTATTGTTATCTTGATTTATTGTGTGCTATCAATCGTTTAGGCTTACGAAGTTATGGTACAATTGATGTGTGTGTTTATTCAATTGGTTCAAGTTAAGGAAAACCAGTGTTGTCTTGATTTTGTTAGGTATCGATAGTTTAAACTTAAAAAAGTGCGGTACAATTGATATGTTTGTGATTCAATTGGTTCCGGTTAATAAAAAACCTTTGGTATTTTGCTTTGGTAGTTTATCACTGGTTTAGGATTACAAAATTACGGTGCAAATGCGGTGCTTATAACGTCTATATCGATTCAATTGCTTCCGGTTGAGGTGAATAATTTTGCAAGTTGATTTATATTGGTTGGTATGAATTATTTATGACTTAACGAAATAATATGCTTACGGGACGAGTTGTTTAGTCCAATTCGATTCCAGATAAGAAGCTAAGTTAATTCTGATCTTAGTTTGTCTTATCGAAGTGAGGTTTCGGTTATTCAAGCCTAATCGAATGCCTAAACAAATAAATACTAGTTAATTAACCTAGTATTTGGTTTGTTTGAAATTGAAAGGTCTAAGTTGTGGATAATTAGAACCTGATGAGAAAGATGGAGTTTTATACTTTATTTTGGTCTTATCGAATTAAGCGGTTGTTCTTGGACAATCGGTTTAGCAAAGGAGCTATATTGTTTAGTTGTTTTTGGTTTGCTAAATTAAATGGGAAAAATTGTTTCGGACAATTGTTTCCTTGGTAACACTTCAAAATAAAACTACTTGTAGTTTCGGTTTTGATGATGGTTATCAGAACATGATGTGTGGAACCCTCGTGCCTAACTCTACAGGTTTGCAAGTCTATTTCTGAGATTTGTAAGATTCTTTTCGTGTTGTCCTGTGTTTATTCACTTCTTTGTCATTTTTGTGACAAAAAGGGAGAGAAATATATGGAGTAAACAGGTGATACTGGCATTGATATTTATATTGGTTGGTATCACTAGGGGAAAGAACATTGGTGCTTGAATGTTATATCTAACGAAAGAGTGAAAGCACGGACTAAGGGGGAGTAACATGTCATACTGTGGTATAACAAAGCCGTGCGGATTGATTATATACCTATCTTCCTTAGGGGGAGTATTTTGCTTTGTTATTATGATGTCAACAACGACATTTTCAAGGATTGAATGTAAGCAGGTTTTTCCGTGATGTTGAATCAGGAGTCAAGCGGATGTAATTTGTTTATCCATATTGATGTAAGATTTTTGTCACTAAAATTGACAAAGGGGGAGATTCTTAGAGCATTGATCGATTGAACCCACCATGCGTTGGTATGTCAAGTGTGGTTGTCATATTTTAGTGAATCAAAACTCATATTAAGAGTCGCTTGTTTTTGTACTAGAGTTATACTTCGTATAGGTTAGCTTGAAAGTGTTAGGATATGAGACACTACAAGTATTGCGAAGTCTTGAAGGTGTGAAGAAGCAAGGAGCTACAACAACGACGATCATCCTTCCACTTGAGGTTAGTGATATTTGACTTGAACTGTTTCATTCCCTATCGTATCTTTCAAGTCGTGCATATTGAAAACATAACTGCGAAGCATTTTTGAACTCTAGATAGACATAGTATTAAGGAATACAATACGAGGTTTATTGCTTAACTATTAAACTTTGTAGATAAGACATCTCCATAATCGTTTGAATGATATTGTGGTTATGTATGGGTATAAGATGAGGATTTCATCCTAGGGAACAATGCTTGCATGTGTTCTAAGGAAGTAAGTTCATAGACTTGTTTTGTGAACCGAAAATGAAATGGCCAGGAGTTATTGGTTTTGTTATTCATTGCATATCTTATGAACAACCAATATGTGTGATAGAGTAGAACCGCTCACAACTTGTTGTGTTCTTGGTAAAACTATTCACAATGTCCTGACTTTTGTAATTATAGAACTTTTATTAGTAAAACCAATCTTAAGTAATCACCTTGGTATGTATCGGTTATGCAACAGCCAAAAGATGAGAGGGGAACCGATCCTTGTAAGGGGTGAAGGGAACCGATCCTAGTAAGGGGTGCAGTGCAAATAAGGGGAACCGATCCGTGTATGGGGTGCAGTGCTTTTACAGTGAAAAGGGGAACCGATCCTGTGAAGGGGTGAAGTACATACAAGTTAGATACCATATATATGTGGGGAACCGATCCTAGTACCTAGTCAACCATATCTTTGGTAAGATGGTGTGACTATGCGTTGTACTCACATGGAGGTAGAACCGAAACTTGTTTTGGTAGAACCGTAAACCCATGAGTGTGATTGAATGTTTCGTTTGATCAATCACATAGTTCTTGAAATTCAGATGAACCAATTCTAAACTTGTTTGGAAGTGTGGCAAATCGGTTTCAAGATTGTAAGTGTGGAAGAGAACTTACAAAGAGAAGATGTCGACAAACTTTGAACACGTGATGAATGCGTATTTACTATAACTGTTCAAAGATATTCCTTAAAGGCTAAATGGAAGAGAATCCCAGAATCAAAACATATAAGTTAAGAATCTTTTAATTAAGGTTATTAATTTTATCTTGGACGAAAACTTATGGAATTGGTAATGTGCATTTACTAATTATATTTTCCAACATATTTCGATTATATTTTTGGACAGAGCATTTCCAGGAATTATGAAAACCGAATCCGTGCATTTATGAGTATCTTGAGAATATTTTTGGTTTTGGAAATTCCTTGGTGTACAAACTTCCTTGTCTATAAATACCGAAGTTTGCCTTCACTAGCAAACTAATCCTTCGTAACAATTTGACTTCCTCTTTTGTCATTGCTACTGGTGTAGCCGCCTATCGGAGAGGAGAATAATCTAATTAGGTTAAATCTCTTACGACCGCTCAGTTTAAAGTCTTCTTTGGGATTGAGAAGCTCTAGTGCGACCCGTTGGTAGGAAACTAGATAATTGCGGTTTATCTTTGTTTTCGATTTGATTTGATTGACTAACAGAGGTTGAAATCTGTTTGGACCTAGTTTGTTTATGCTTGAGAATCTTCTCTTCTGATATAAGATTCACTCAAACTAGTACAGAGTTTTGACAGGGATCTTTAGATTGTTGTAAGATCTAAAGACGTTCTTGTGGTGATCCATTGTTAACAGACTCCGTTTTGTGCGTGATTGATCACAAGAAGATTCAAGTGATTGTGTGCAGGTGTTTATTGAAGATCAAAGAAGATTTGAAGACGACGAAGATATTGAAGATCTGACTTGGATTTCTAATATTTAGTGTGCGTAATACTTGTTTGGGAAAAGAGGATCCAATTGATAATCGGTTTATCCTTGTGGTAGATTGGATTGATTGATTGTAGTAGATCGGCATCAACACGGTTACTTTGTGGATTAAAGGTGTTATTGTCTTAATCTTAACTGATTGCCTTCCGGGTGATTGAAACGTAAGATAGATCTAGACCTGACGAATGAGTTTATGTTGAGATAAACGGAAGAGCTTTTGTTTGACTCATATCACTTTGTTGAAGTGAGTTGATACCAAACAGATTTCTTGTTTCTTTACTGTTTGGAATACGAACCAAAGGGATTGTTCCAAGTACGTGACTTATTTATAAGTTGGAGGCGTGGGAATACAGACGGAACTAGTTATACTATAGAGTTAGGTACTTAGTCTCAACTATACGAAGTAAGTGTCATTTTGTATAGCGGCTTAATCCTGAGAGTATTCAATTCTGGACAAGGTCCCGGGGTTTTTCTGCATTTGCGATTTCCTCGTTAACAAAATCTTGCTTTGTCATTTACTTTTATTTTCTGCATTATAATTGTTGTTATTATAATTAAAGTAAATCACACAAACTTTAATATCCTATTACTTGATAAGTTGATCCCACTGTGTTTGGTTAAGTCCGAACCTTTTTATCAAGTAACACAGTTTGTCGTTGTATTGTCTCGATCTGGTATCCATAGACGATCACACAGAGTGAACCGATTAGTTGTATTGTCTTTTAGCTTGAGGTATATTTGGGTACCCTCGCCTTTTCAGCAACTCTTAGTTGTGGGTGAGATCAGCTAAGGGAATCAAGTACGCAGTGTCCTGCAGGGATCAGGGGCATAAGAGTACAACTGTACCTTGTATCAGTGGGAGATTGATAGGGGTTCAACTATACTCCAGTCTGAAGTTAGTTTGCAGTAGGCTAGTGTATGTAGCGGCTTAATATAATGTGTATTCAATCTGGACTAGGTCCCAGGGTTTTTCTGCATTTGCGGTTTCCTCTTTTTTTTTCTTTTTTTTTTAAAGTTCAAAATACAACCCATAAAGAAGACTAAAAGAAAAAAGGAAAAGGAAAAGGAAAAAAGAAAAAAGCTAAAATAGGAAAGAGCAAAATCAGGAAAATCTGTAGTAAGGTTGTCTTGGCTGTTCAAGACAATGTGAATTACTAGGTCTTTCATTGAACTTGATTATTTGTCCTTTCTGCAATTGAGCTCCCTTCTTAGCATAATGATCAGCTGAGAAATTAATTTCTCTATAGACATGTTTGAAGTTAATAGATTGAATTCTTGAAGTAATCCTTTGCCATCTAGCTAGAAGAAACCAGGGGATCTTGTCTTGCTGAAGAGCTTTAGCACATAATCTAGAATCAGTTTGCAGAATAAGCTGAAAATGAAAGTTCTCAATTGCCCATTCTAAGGATCTAATACAAGCAATGAACTCTGCAACATAGTTGGTAAAAATCCCCAGACCTCCATATTCTGCAAAAATGAAAGCTCAAGTGTGATCTCTTGCTATAAATCCATACCCTGCAAAACCTGGGTTTCCCCTGCAGGCTCCATCACAGCAAAGTAATATAACATTCTCATTTGGCAGAGTGAAGAAGATTTCAACAATTCTAATTCTTTTTATTTTTCTGAATTGGATGTTGAAGAATTGTAGAATAGACTTCTCAATATCAGTACCCCACATAATACCCTTCAGTCTAGCTTCACATTCATGAACTATCTTAGCAATTCTGAACTGAATCTTAGTTAGCGCTGGCTTCTCATCATCATAACAAATAACATTCCTTAAAAACCACAGTTCAACCATAGCAGTATAAGAACTGATACACCAAATCTCCTTTATCACGGGACTAGAAGATTTATGAAGTTTCAAAATATCCTCAAAAGAGTTTGGTTTGGGAAATAGGAAGATACCTGAAAGCCAATTCCACAGACTGGTGCTGAAAGAACATTGCCATAAAATATGTTCAATATTATCTTCTCCATTATGACAAATATAACACCTTGACGCAAAATGAAATCCCTTTTTCCTCAGGTTCTCTTCTGTAGCACAAACATTTCTTGCAATCTTCCACACATTTGCAGTTGTTGAAGGGAGAACTGCAGGATCCCATATTTTTTTATACCAATGTATCTTAGGATGATGAAGTCTGATTTTAGTAATAGCTTCTGAAACAGAGAATTTCCCAGAATGACTGTTACACCAAATGAGTAAGTCTTCACCTGCTTTCATAACAGGAAGTTGATCAATGCTGAAGAATTGAAGGAAATCTTCATGAAAGCACCAATGATTATCAACAATTAAATCCTGAACTTTCATATGAGGATGCTGAACAATATAAGGATGATTAGGAAAGATTTTACATATTGGATCATCAAAAATCTATTTATCATTCCACATAGAGACTTTTGCACCGTTGCCAATTACCCATCTCATAGTATCATATGCCTGTGATATATCAAGTTTTAGACCAACATTTCCCCCTCTTCTAGAAGTTGACATCTCATTAACTAGCTCAGAAGCTAATAGAATTTGCTCATGAATGTTTCTACTTTTTACAAAGGCATATTGCTGTTGTGAAATAAGAACTGGTAAAAATCTATTGAGTCTTTCAGTAATTATTTTGGTGATAATTTCAAAACAGAAATTACTAAGGCCAGTAGGTCTAAAGATTCTAGCATTCTTAGCTCCTTTAACTTTAGGAATTAAGAAAACAAAGTTGGAATTCATACCACTAGGAATAGTGTTTCTTCTCCAGCAAATTGAATGGCATCCACTAAGTTGTCTTTATTGATTTCCCAAGTTGCTCTGTAAAAAGCTCCAGTGAAACCATCTGGGCCTGGTGCACTATCAACATTCAGATTAAAAACAACTCTCTTAATTTCCTTTTCATTTGGACAATCTTCCAAAAAAGCATTTTCATCTTCAGAAATAATATTAGAAACAACATCAAAAATAGAGTCATTTATCTGAACTGGTTGATGTTCAAATTTCTTCTTGAAGTAATCAATAAGCACATCAGAGATCCCCTGTTGAGTAGTAATAATATCACCTGAATCATTTTCCAATTCTGAGATGGAATTTTGAGATTGTCTCATTTTAATTGAAGTATGGAAGAAATTGGAGTTCACATCTCCATCTTTAATACAGTTCATTCTAGCCTTATTTCTTAAGAAAGTGTTGAGTTTATTAGCAGCAATTTCATAATTACCTCTGGCAGTAACCAAATTATTCAGCAAGGAAATATTGGTTGGATCAGCATCTGAAATAATAGTTTCTTCCATCATCTTATCTTCAGCTTTTTTAAGATTGTCATGGACATTCCCAAAAACTTCCCAGTTCCAATCTTTGAGAATCTTCTTTAGTCTTTTTAATTTGTTCATATAGATAAAAATGGGATTACCAGAAATGTCTTCACTCCAAGAGTCAATAACAACTTGTAAGAAGGAAGGATGACTCAGCCACATTTGTTGAAACCTGAAAGGAGTATTTAAAGCTCTACTAATAGTAGTATCAGCCACATGGTCAGATATCCCCCTTGCAGCTACATGATAATGCCAACCACTAAAAGTATCCAGCCATTTCAGATTAAATAAGGCTCTGTCCAAATTACATAAGATTCTTTTGTTCCAAACTCTGCCATTACACCAAGAAAATTCTAAGCCACTTTTAGGAGCTTGAATTAGGCCACAAGAGTCAACACAATCCTTAAAATCACTCATTGCAGCATTAAGAGGACTTCTGCCTCCCTTTTTTTCATCAGCATTTAGGACAGTGTTAAAGTCACCTATAAGAAGCCAAGGTTTATCAAGTAAACTTATTTCATATAAATCCTGCCATAAGATTCTTCTATTCACTGTATAAGAATTAGCATGAATACCTGTAACAAGAACACCACCAACCTCCACAGTAACACTTTGACTAGAAATTTTAACCACATTAGGAACTTGAATTGAGCAATTCCAAAACAACTAAATATTTCCTTTATTACCATCTGTAGAATTATGAATTATTTTATGATGCATACCAGGAAACTTTATTCTGGATTTCTGAGATTCAATTTTCGGTTCCACCAGCCAAACTAGAGTAGGATTATTATGCTTGACTAAAGAATGTAATTTATCCCTGGCCTTTTGTCTCTTAAGGCCCCTAAGATTCCAAAAAACAACTTTCATTTGAAAGGTTGCTGAGGAGGAGGAGGTGAACTCCCTTTGTCAACCAAAAGCTTCATACTCTCTTTGCTAGCTTTTCTAGTAACCACTGCTGGTTTTTTAGGAGGTTTTTTCTTCCCAGCTAACTTATCATTTTCACTAGATTCAGGAACCTGAGTAATCACCTTTTATTTTTGTAAAATAGTAACTGGTTGAGAAATAGATCCAAATTCTAATAAATTAGAAGTACTAACCTCCTTTATTTCACCATCTTCAAAGTCAGATAGTTCACTGTCATTGTCTTGTAATATTTCATATTGATTATAATTAATCTGAATAGAAGGATTAGAGATAGCAAGAAGACCTAGATTTGATCCTCCTTTAGTAACTTCAGTAAAAGGGAGTTCTCAATTTGTAGCTGCTGGAGAAGATGAAGATGATTTGTTTAAGATTTTTGGACTTGGATTTTGAGGTGTCTCAACTGGTTTAGCTATTAAACTTGGGATCAATGGAGATTGAGTGACCCTCAATGGAGTAAATAAATATTATGTATATTCTTTACTGGTGTAGAGATAGAAGTTTGTTGATCCTTGGTTGCCTCAGAATTCTTTATTGGTGTAGAAGTAGAAGCCTGCTGAGTATTTGCTGCATTTGACTGCTTGTTAATTCTGCATTCAGATAATTGATGTCCAACAATTCTATATTTATGACAGAGTTTTGGCAGATTTGTTAAAGTCACCCCCTGTGAGAAAGCACCATTTGTGGTTTCCTCGTTAACAAAACTTATGGTGTGTGTGTTATTTCTTTTCAGCATTATATTTTATATAACTGAAATAATACAGGTTGTGCGTTAAAATCATCAATTGGAAATCCAACCTTTGGTTGTTGATTGATATTAATTGATCCTTGGACATAGGTCTTTGGTACCGTCCAAGTTATCTTTCTCTTTGATGAAGACTCGCAAATTTCTATTTGCTTGAGTAAAGATCAAATCGAGAGAGTGAGATATAAACTCTTTGATATATCTTTTTATTGATTGAGTCTGACTGTCTAGTTGATTCTCATAAAAAGTATATTGGAGTTTGTCCATACAGATTGCTAAGTGAAATATTGGATGGTGTTGTTAGACCCCCGCTTTTTCAATTGGTATCATAGTAGGCAAACACACTAAAGACCTCAAAACTCGGTGTTCGTGGCGATCTGACTCTATGGATTATAAATTCTCAATTAACGCTTCACCAAGGTTGAAAAAGAACCGCAAGAAAAGATCTGATAAACTGGTTACTCTTTAAAAGAGATTGGAAGAACAAATCCGGATCTACTCTAAACTTGTTGCAGAAATTGCGACTCTTAAGGATTTGATTTCTAATAAGAGTCTCTCATTGAATCTGAGATAATCCAGTTGTTATTTTCTAAAGAATTGTCACCAGCCAGATAATGTTCATCGATCGGTTGTTGAGAAAACTGATGTGACTAGGAACCACTCAGAAAAATTTCAAGAGTCTGGCTTATATGAATGCTCTGTCGATCATTCTCAACAAGCCCGTATGTCCTCGGGTGTAAGTAATCCTCGCAAAAATACTTTGCAACCTTGCGTTACTCAACAAAGACATACAATTTTATCAGGAAATTCTAAACAGAAAAGTACTGATAATTTGAGTAACCTTGCCTTGTGTTTTACCTCGTTTGTGTGCTAAGTCCACGAACTCAGTCTGCGAACCCAGTCCGTGAACTGGCGGAAGTTCTCGAACCGAGAATTTCTGCTGAGTTTGGAAAACTCAACCGATTAACTTAAGTCCGTAAACTTGTTTGTGAGTTTAAGTGGTTATGACATGAAACATTAATTATTAAGCAATGCTTTATGCAAACCGTGGCTATAATGTTCATGAGTTGATTCTAATCGAATCGAATCATCTTTGTTTCAATTGTGTCTTGTTTAGTTACATAAGATCAATTTAACTAGTTATGGTGGAGAAGAACAAGGTTAATATGAAATTCTCATATGGTTGACCTTTTGGGTTATCATGTTAAACCAACATACACGTACTCCTTTAGGCATGGTTTTCACGAACCCAGTAAACGTGTACCCAAGTGTGTGTGACAAGCTATGTCTTTCGATCTAACGGTTGAGAGATATTGGCTTGAATCTAAATCAGTTTTCATCTAACAGTGAATATGGATTTCTTTGTAACTAAGGAAAAACCTTGATTTGAAGACTATATAAAGGAGACATCTAGCTAGAGCAAAACTTAATCCCCACACGTCTGTGTGATACTAGTGCGCTCGCTAGAGTCGATCTCCATTAACCTTTGATTTTCTTCTCTAAAATCAGGTTAACGACTTAAAGACTTCATTGGGATTGTGAAGCCAGACCGATACTACTTTTTTTCGTAGTTGTGTGATCTAATCTTGCATCTCCTATCGTACGAGTACAATCTTTAATTGGCTTGGGATCGTGAGATTTCTCCGATAGGCAAGATAAAGAAGTCACAAACATCTTTGTCTCACTGTTTGTGATTCCTCGATAATCCGCTTGTTTAGTCAGGAAGGATTGTTGAGAGGTGATTTATTAATCTAGGATGTTCTGCTAAGACCGGAATATCAATTTGGTTCCCGTTACCTTGATTTTATATCTAAAGACGGAACAAAACCTAGGGTTTATCTGTGGGAGACAAATTTATCCTTTTGATAGACTTTTCTATGTGAAACAGATTCATTTATTATCAAGTCTATGATTTTTGGTTGCAACAACTCTTAGTTGTGGGTGAGATCAGCTAAGGGAATCAAATACGCAGTGTCCTGCTGGGATCAGCGGCGTAGGAGTACAAATGTACCTTGTATCAGTGGGGCATTGATAGGGGTTCCACTTTAGTCCAGTCTGAAGTTAGGTTGCATTAGGCTAGTGTCTGTAGCGGCTTAATATAGTGTGTATTCAATCTGGACTAGGTCCCGGGGTTTTTATGCATTTGCGCTTTCCTCGTTAACAAAACTTCTGGTGTCTTGATTATTTCTTTTCCGCATTATATTTTATATAACTGAAATAATACAGGTTGTGCGTTAATATCATCAATTGGAAATCCAACCTTTGGTTGTTGATTGATCCTTGGACATTGGTCTTTGGTACCGTCCAAGTTATCTCTCTCTTTGATAAAGACTCGCAGATTTCTATTTGCTTGAATAAAGATCAAATCGAGAGAGTGAGATATAAACTCTTTGATATATATTTTTATTGATTGAGTCTGACTGTCTAGTTGATTCTCATAAAAAGTATATTGGAGTTTTTCCATACAAATTGCTAAGCGAAAGATTGGGTGGTGTTGTTAGTCCCCCGCTTTTTCAACTACTTCATCGTCGTCTTCATCATCCTCATCTTCAGCTTGAACCCCAAATTATTTTTCCATGTTTCTCTTATTTATTTTTACTTCCAATTCCTATGTTAACCTGTCCATCTCCATCTCTCATACCATAAATTGTCTAGAATTCTTTTTTTCGGTGTTTGCATTTAGAATCTTATTCTTGTCATAGTCTGAAACAAAATTTTCTTGAGTTAGTCGATGTTTTTTCATCTCCTTAGTCAATAACTTGCGGTCTACAACTCTTTGTTTTTCTACGGTCTTCTGATGCTCTATCAAAGTTTCCATAGTATTACTACCTCCTTCACTTGCTTCTCCATCTTGGGCAGTTTTTCTCGCCGCTCTTGCATGATTTCTTCCTAATAATTTTCTCTTAATTACAGTATTGACATTCAAGTTGGAAATTTTGTTTCTGGTGAAGAAAATGGATTATCTGAAGGGGGATGAGATGATTGAGATGGTTGTGAAGCTGGCGTTGAAGATGAAGAAGTGTATGGTGAACTTGCAGGTATATTCTGCATGTTTGCTAACACTTCTGGATTATATTTAGGAAATATTTTCAAAATATGATAACAACTTTCATAAGCAAAATTTGTCCCATGTTTATGGTGCCAATCAGTTCGGCACTTTCGTTCGACATCAACATCGACAAGAACGCTCTCTCGACCACGAGCAACTTGCATTATAGCAGCAACATACAAGGAAACTTGGGCGTTGATACTAACAAAGTGACCGGACAATCCATTTGCATCATGCTCGTTGATATTCATAGTTTCTTGACGAAAGTTAGCAAATATGTTATCCCATTGGTAGATTGTTGACTGACACCATCGATACTATCTTGTGTAAACTACACATAGTTTCTGCAAATGCTTTCATCTTCGACTACGGTAAATTTTGGACCCTAATTTTCTTCTTTTGTTGTTTAGGTTGAGTATTAGATTGAGAAATATTAAAGAAATTACACAATACGAGTGAATGAAAGAGTTAGATGATGAAATTTGTTTTAGATTAACAAATGTGAAGAGCAGGGAAGAGAAGGTGTGAGTTAAAATGGTATAGAAATGTGGTATTTATAGGGGGGAGATTTATGATCGTTGGATCTGATTCTATTCAACTGTCTAAACTAGACCGTTCGGTCTTATGGAAGCCTCTAGCGGTGTAGTATCCACCTAACAGTGTAAACTAGACCAAGCGGTCCAGACTCGACCACTCGGTAGAAACTTAACCAGGCCTGGCTAAGTGGCATATTTCCACTTAGTCAGGCCGGTTTGCCACCTCCATAGTGGGTTCTTAAATGGAAAACGTTCATGTTTGCCACACCCATAGGAAGGGGCCTAAAGACTCCCAACTGAGTCAGCTAAATAGCTCAAGTCTTTAGGCTATGCTTACATTCCTTTTAGGTGAAGTCGTTAGTCAGTCTTTTGAATGAGTTTAAAATCTGTAACAACTCTGTAACTTCTGATCAATATCTTTTCAATATAAATAAGGTTGTAATCTCCACAGGTTAAGCGTGGTGTATATTCACCTATTTATGAGTTTTAAGTTAGTATTAACCTTCGGTCCAACCCACGCTCCAGCCTATTATCTTCAATGACAGTAATCACAAATCAATTGTGCCAAATACAGATCCACCACCTAGTTACCCTATCACTTTCAGAAACAAACTTTCTTATTTGGAAAACTCAGTTCAAACCTAAATCACAGGGTTCATTGACAGGACAAAGGAAAAAACCCCACGAACTTTACCCAATTCAGAAGCTATCAACCAGAATACTATGCGTATGAAGAACAAGATTACCTTCTTGTTAACTGGCTAAATTGCACACTAACATAAGTTGTTCTAGGCAAAGTTAATGGATTAAAAACATCCAAAGAGGTCTGGGATACCATATAAAGGCATTTTGCACCAAAAACAAAGGCACGTCAGATCAGCTCAAGAAACAACTTCATTCAATGATTAAAGAACAAAACTTTAAAAGTATTCTTTCATGAAGCTAAGAGTTTGTTTGATCAGCTTGCAGCATCAAGATATACTGGATCTGCTGATGAGATGAAGCAGTCCATAAGCAATGGGTTAAATCAAACCTATGACCCTATTGTGACTGCATTAAGTGCAGTTGAGGATATGGAATGAAGACTTTGTATGCACATCTTCTCGCTTTTGATATGCATCTAGAACAACAACTCGCATTACTGCAGCAGACAATAGCAAATGTTGTTTTTCCCAACTCATGTTCTTCTAGCAACACTGCTCCAAGAAAATTCAACAACCAAAACAAAGGTCCTTACAAACAAAACAACAACCAGTTCAACCGCCGTAATCAGGTACCTCAAAGGAGTTTTAATCAACGTGAAAAAGGACCATGCCAAATCTGCAAGAAACAAAATCACACAGCTAATAGGTGTTGGTTTTGCTATAACAAGAGCAACAATAACCATCAAAGACAACCAGCAACATATATATCCCTACCTGGTGGTTCAACTGATAATCAATAGGTGACTAATACAGGTGCAACCCGTCACTTAACTGCAGATGTGAAGAACTTGACAATTCTTCATGAGTATGATGGAACTGAACAAATACATGTTGGTAATGGTGATGAGATAAACATTTCCAGTATTGGTAATGCTTCCTTCACATATCAATCAAGATGTTTCCATTTGAACAATATATATCATGTGCCACAAATCAGAACTAATTTAGTGTCATTTTTTCAGTTTTGTAAAGATAATGATATATATTTTGAGTTTCACATATCCTTTTTTTGTTGTGAAGGACAAACACACGGGGAACACACTACTACGTGGGCTGAATAGAAATGGGCTATATATCTTTGATGAAGTTGACACTATAGACAAATTCATCAAGCCACAGTCATATATGTCATCTACTCTTCCAATTTGGCACCAACATCTAGGTCATCCTATGTTGCAAACTGTCTCTAGGATCTATCATCAATATTGTCTTCCAGTTTTGAATAAACATTTTAATTATTGTCATTCTTGCCAAATCAGTAAGAGCAAGAAACTATCTTTTTTTGTTAGCAATATTGTTTATGAAAATCTTTTAAGCTTAGTTATCTCATACGTTTGGGTATCACCTCATTTATCATGTTCTGGTTTTCGTTATTATCTGCTTATTATGGATGTATTTTCTCATTTTACATGGATTTTCCCTCTTGTTTAATGTTCAGATGCTTTACAAACCTTTTTTTTTTCATAAACAAGTTAAGAATCTCACAGATCATAAAATAAAAGTGTTCCAATTGGATAATGCTTTGGAATACAAGAAGTTCACAGATCTCAATGATTCAGGCATCCAACTTAGGTTCTCTTGTCCACATACTTAACCTTAAAATTGCATAGTTGAACGTCGTATAAGACATGTAGCTTCCATGCCCACATTCCAAGTTCTTATTGGGATGGTGCTTTTACCACTACTTGTTATCTCATTAATAGGCTTCCTAAATCCAATTCAAAAACTAACACACCACTAGAACTCCTATTTAACAGAAAACCTGATTGCTTATTCTTATTGATAATTTTTGGGTGTTTGGAATTACTGATAGGTGTCTAAATAACCTTAATATTTATCTATTGTTTATGCTTTCTTTGCTAAGTTTTCTTGTAAATTATGTATCTTTTGTTTAGTTTTGAGTTTTAGGTACTTTGAAGTCGTTTGGAACAAATGAAGAAGAAATAGCGCAAAAATCTCATCTCATGTGCAACTGTTGTTGGAGGCGGATTATTTTTTAGTATTTTCTTTTATCTCTTCATCTCTGGCTGAAAAGCATGTCAGCTTTAGTGATGCAAATTTTGTCTGAAAAGCATGACAGCTTCAATGATGTATAGAATTGAAGGAAAGAAGTGGATCTGAGAAATAAAAGACGGCTGTCGTTGGTGGAAGAATGCAAGGGAAGAAAAAGCACCAAAATGGGTTACATCTATGCACGCGGCTAAAGCTCATTGGAAGCCAAGGATATTGGCAACGAAGCTGGAGCTAAAGAGAATTTAATTCTCTTTGTTGCGGTCTGGAAAATACAAGGGCATGGACTTAAAATGAGACAATATGAAGTTTTTGACATGGGCATAACAGCTCGGAAGTTACAAGCCTGGAAACCTGCTGAAATAAAAGAGTGTCAGAAGCCCATCAAGGGTCAACAGTTCTACTAAATCCGACAAGGGGAAGCCATGGAAGTGGCTAATGTGGATGGATTTTCGAGCTGAATTATGTTTGATTTGGAGGAGAATTGGGGCAGTTTTATGCCTGAAATCCAGTCGAGAGAAGCTGTTTATGCCATGGATTCTGTTGGGTGTTTGGGTGAATTAGTGGCTCGATATTGTGAGGAGATTGTAGTTGAAGACTGCAGGTTGATTTGGATTCGAAATGGATGAGAAACTGAACTATTTGGTGTTTTTGATTGTTATGGTGAGATGAATTAACAGAGAGATTGAGAAGAGATTTGATCAAATGGGAATAATTATGATATAGGTTTGCAAGAGAAGATCGAGAAAAGGGTTTTTTGAGAACTGAGAACAAGAAATTGAGGATTCAAAAGCTACGGTTTCCTGTGACATTGAGTAATGAAGAATTAGGGCACAAATTCATTTTGGGTTTCGATGGAATTGATGTCACTGAGAAAAGGAATTGAAGCTGCTGGTATTTGAGATGAAATCGAAGATCAAAAAGGTACATAAGGGTTTTAGCTGAATTGATTTTGTGTTCAAGATGGAGGAAATGAGCTGTAGATGGTTCGAGCTGAAATTGCAGGAGGTATTGGGTCTGAAATTGAAGGTGGAGGTTGCAGTTCCGTGGGTTCTTAGTTCTGGGTTAGATGTATGTTAGGACCGGGGGTTGAACTGGTGGTGTTTGAGCACAACAAAGAAGAAGGTGAATGGGTTGTTATTGCAGTGATGTGCTACTGTTGTGGTCAAATGGGTGTTATTGTAGAACTGCAGGAAAGTGGCCATGGTAACAGTTTTTGTGACAGTGCAGGTGGAATTGAAGCTGAATGCAGCTGTTGTAGGGAGCTGATTGTGTTGTCACTGCAGTTTGAAATGGAGAAGGAACTGAGCTGCTGCCACTGAACATGGTACTAAGAGTGGTATAGAGTTGTTGCCTGTAAGATGGAGACAGTAAAAAAGACGCTGTTGATTTGAGCTGAGAAGTGGCTGGATAATTCAAGGTTGTGCAGTTCATAAGTGCAATGGCTTGGTCTGAGGAGTTATGGAGCTGACTGTTAACTGAGCTGAGATGCAAGAATGGACACGAACTGACGATGCTGTTACAGAGGAGATGGAAATCAGGTGGAGTAATGGATTGTTTGACTTGGGTTCTGGTGATCCATGGAAGAAACAGCAAGGGAGTAAAGGCATATGCAGTGACTGGTTCTGGAGGTGGTAATAAATGGATTTTGTTGTGTCGAGCGTGCTAAGAAATGATGTTGTTGCCTGATGTATCTGTGTTGGTGGTAGCCTTAGTTGAGCCAGGGAGAGATGCAGATGTTGTGAAACTGGAATGGCAAGAATGAAGTTGCATGAATAAATTGACACAGTGCAGTTAAATGGTCCTTTTAGAGCAGGCATGAACTGGGGTGGTGTGCGAGTTGCTGTGACAGCTTGATGGTGAAGCAGTGGTGATATTGAACTCATGGAGGAGATGCAGATAGAGAATGGGAGCAGTTTTGCAATTAGCTGGTAGCGCTTGAACTGAAGGGGATGTGTTTGAATTGAGCTACAGATGTATGCAATGGGTACAAGTGTTGCCGGAAGTAATGGAATGGTGATTGTATGGGTTATTGCCAGAATTGTGAAAATGCAGTGGAGGTTGGTTATTACAAATTCAGGTGGAAGAAGGATTTGAAGGCGCTGTTGCATTTTCCATGGTTCCATAAGTTAGTGTTGGCAGTGTGCAGGGCATGGTGTTGTCGCAGTGCTAGTTCTGCTGAATTAGATGCCGAGAAACAAGCCATAAAATTAAGCTCTTGCCGCGGATAGATGTATGTTAGGAACGACGCAGAGAAGGATGCCTGAGTTGCAGCTGGAATTTGCACTGTCAGTTCCACAAAAATTGACAGGCATAGCAAGCGATGGACCTAATGGGCTGGACCCGGTTTGACACATAGAAATGCTTGGGCTTATTTTGACCGGGCTTAGTTATCAGAGACTTGCAATCCAGTTTTGGGAATGAAAAAAGATGGCGGTGATATAAAAAAAGGGTTTCATTCTATCATATTGAATCTCATCTTCTACTTTTGCCTAGGGTTTAGAAACATGAAAGTTTTTCTCTTTCTTGTTGTTATGAACTCCTTTGATATGAGTACCTAGTTTTATCACTGGTTCAATATGATAGGTGTCTAAACCCTAGGTACTCTTAACCAATGATAAAACTAGGTACTCGTATCAAAGGAGTTCATAACAAGAAGAAAGAGAAAAACTTTCATGTTTCTAAACCCTAGGCAAAAATAGAAGATGAGATTCGATATGATAGAATGAAACCCTCTTTTTATATCACTGCCATCTTTTTTCATTCCCAAAATTGGATTGCAAGTCTCTGATAACTAAGCCCGGTCAAAATAAGCCCAAGCATTTCTATGTGTCAAACCGGGTCCAGCCCATTAGGTCAATTGCTTGTTATGCCTGTCAATTTTTGTGGAATTGACAGTGCAAATTCCAGCTGCAACTCAGGCATCCTTCTTTGCGTCGTTCCTAACATACATCTATCCCCGGCAAGAGCTTAATTTTATGGCTTGTTTCTCGGCATCTAATTAGCCAGAACTAGCACTGCGACAACATCATGCCCTGCACACTGCCAACACTAACTTATGGAACCATGGAAAATGCAACAACGCCTTCAAATCCTTCTTCCACCTGAATTTGTAATAACCAACCTGATAGGCACATTTTTGTGTCTTTTATAATCTCAATTGTATATAGTGTTAGTGCTCGATTCTATACTTATTTGGTTAATTTATTTGTAGGTGTTTTTAGAAGAATAAGGTTTTGCGGCGAAATTGGCTGAGAATGCGGCGTTTGGACCTCCGTTGATAGAGTACCGGAAGCGCCCCAGGAATACCCCGGAGGAACCCCGAAAAAGTGCGAAAAATGTCCCAGAAAAATCACTATACGTACCCTCGATTTTGGATAAGGGGTAACCTAATTACTAAGGGGTGACCTATTTCCAGGCAGATGCTAAAAGGAGAACAACACAGGATAGGGGGACACCCACCTTCTTCACGATTTGAATCAAAAAGATTTGGCGGGAAAAGATACCTCACGTCTGCAGATTTTGGACGTGAAACTTTGGGAAGTTTTAAAGAGATTCAACACCGGAAATTGATTGGGTTGGACTTCTCATGGCTAGACAAGTTTACTAGAAGCAATTGGATCGATCGAATTGGGCTGGAATGGCCGGAAAAGGGAAATAGAGGTGAATAAGGAAAACGGTCCCTGTGAGCTTGTTTTAGGAAATTCAGAGAGACTAAAGACCTAGAACTCTTTCCAAAGATACATATATATCTAAGGAAGAGTTTGAAATAAGTGGAAAAGCTCAGAAACGCGTAAAACAAATTTGGGAAGCGATTATTGCCGTGACTGCCAAGAAAGGAAAAAGGGAATTTTGATGCGATCTGGGAAAGATTCAATGACCCTTTTGTGTATAAATAGGATGCTTAGGTCTCCTAGAAGAAAAACGGAGAAGTTTGGGGTCGAGAGGAGAGCTCAGGAGGCGAGAATCAGAGATTAAGAGGAAGCCCGTCTCTGCTGTTGCTGCCGCCATTGAAGAGCACGCATAACAGACTCTCACATACAGTCGTTCTTCTACAGTGACAAGGACTGACGCTAGACAGTCTTAAAACAACAGCAACAAAAGCAGTTCAGTTTTATCGTTCTTTTCTGGACGCCTTCTATGGGTCGCAGATTCACTGATTTTATTCTTTTCACTCTTTTAATCAACTTTTGGGCTATAAACATGTATTTTGAGCAATTGATTAATATGAGGAGCTAAACCCCATTACTGGGATGACGGAGGAAGCCCTATTTCACGCATGTGGTAATTCTAATAATTCTTTTATGACTATTTGCATTGATTTTTAATCGATTTATGATTTTTATTGAATGGGTGTGATTTCGATTTATGCTTGGTATATGTATTTTTGATACATCATGCTTTTGATTTACAATCGTTGCTTTTCAAAATCTACTTTTTAGCAAAGAATAAGAATCCATATTTTTAATATTTGATCTATAATTGATTGGAATTATTATTTGAATCACATGAATGGAATTTGGTGGAATCCTGAGTCTCAGTCTCTCTCGACATTGTGAAAAACCTTTTGTATATATATTTTCTATTTTTATTTTAAGTTTAGAACTCAATCTTATCATGTCCGAGTTGAACGAACTTTACTACCACTTTTAAAACTACATCACAACCTCCACTGCATTTTCACAATTCTGGTAATAACCCATACAATCACCATTCCATTACTTCCGGCAACACTTGTACCCATTGCATACATCCGTAGCTCAATTCAAACACATCCCCTTCAGTTCAAGCGCCACCAGCTAATTGCAAAACTGCTCCCATTCTCTATCTACATCTCCTCCATGAGTTCAATATCTCCATTGCTTCACCATCAAGCTGTCACAACCACTCGCACACCACCCTAGTTCATGCCTGCTCTAAAAGGACCATTTAACTGCACTGTCTCAATTTATTCATGCAACTTCATTCTTGCCATTCCAGTTTCACAACATCTGCATCTCTCCCTGGCTCAACTAAGGCTACCACCAACACAGATACATCAGGCAGCAACATCATTTCTTAGCACGCTCGACACAACAAAATCCATTTATTACCACCTCCAGAACCAGTCACTGCATATTACTTTACTCCCTTGTTGTTTCTTCCATTGATCACCAGAACCCAAGTCAAACAATCCATTACTCCACCTGATTTCCATCTCCTCCGTAACAACATCGTCAGTTCGTGTCCATTCTTGCATCTCAGCTTAGTTAACAGTCAGCTCCATAACTCCTCATACCAAGCCATTGCACTTATGAACTGCACAACCTTGAATTATCCAGCCACTTCTCAGCTCAAATCAACAACGTCGTTTTTACTGTCTTCATCTTACAGGCAACAACTCTATACCACTCTTAGTACCATGTTCAGTGGCAGCAGCTCAGTTCCTTCTCCATTTCAAATTGCAGTGACAACACAATCAGCTCCCTGCAACAGCTGCATTCAGCTTCAATCCCACCTGCACTGTCACAAAAACTGTTACCATGGCCACTTCTCCTGCAGTTCTACAATAACACCCATTTGACCACAACAGTAGCACATCACTGCAACAACAACCCATTCTTCTTCTTCTTTGTTGTGCTCAAACACCACCAGTTCAACCCCTGGTCCTAACATACATCTAACCCAGAACTAAGAACCCACGGAACTGCAACCTCCACCTTCAATTTCAGACCCAATACCTCCTGCAATTTCAGCTCGAACCATCTACAGCTCATCTCAAATACCAGCAGCTTCAATTCTTTTTCTCAGTGACATCAATTCCATCGAAACCCAGAATGAATATGTGCCCTAATTCTTCATTACTCAATGTCACAGGAAACCATAGCTTTTGAATCCTCAATTTCTTGTTCTCAGTTCTCAACAAACCATTTTCTCGATCTTCTCTTGCAAACCTATATCATAATTATTCCCATTTGCTCAAATCTCTTCTCAATCTCTTTATTAATTCATCTCACCATAACAATCAAAAACACCAAATAGTTCAATTTCTCATCCATTTCGAACCCAAATCAACCTGCAGTCTTTAGCTGAAATCTCCTCACAATATCGAGCCACTAATTCACCCAAACACCCAACAGAATCCATGGTATCAACAGCTTCTCTCGACTGGATTTCAGGCATAAAACTGACCCAATTCTCCTCCAAATCAAACACAATTCAGCTTCAAAACCCATCCACATTAGCCACTTCCATGGCTTCCTCTTGTCGGCTTCAGTAGAACTGTTGACCCTTGATGGGCTTCTGGCACTCTTTTATTTCAGAAGGTTTCCAGGCTTGTAACTGCCGAGCTGTTATGCCCATGTCAAAAACTTCAGATTGTCTCATTTCAAGTCCATGCCCTTGTATTTTCCAGACCGCAACAAAGAGAATTAAATTCTCTTTAGCTCCAGCTTCGCTGGTAATATCCTTGGCCTCCAATGATCTTTAGCCGCGTGCATAGATGTAATCCACTTTGGCGCTTTTTCTTCCCTTGCATTCTTCCACCAACGGCAGCCGTCTTTTATTTCTCAGATCCACTTCTTTCCTTCAATTATATACATCACTAAAGTTGTCATGTTTTTCAGACAAAATTTGCATCACTAAAGCTGACATGCTTTTCAGCCAAATATGAAAAGATAAAAGCAAATAGTAAGAAATAATCCGCCTCCAACAACAGTTGCACATGAGATGGGATTTTTGCGCTGTTTCTTCTTCTTTTGTTCCAAACGACTCCAAAGTAACTAAAACCCAAAACTAAACAAAAGATACATAATTTAAAAGAAAAATTAGCAAAGAAAGCATAAAAAATAGATAAATATTAAGGTGTTTTAGATACCTATCAAATTCCCCCACATTTAGACTTTGCTAGTCCTCGAGAAAATCAAACAAAATAACTCTAAAACATACATACAACTCCGTCTCGTCGAGGCTACGGTTACTCTTAGCATGAATAACACGCCTTTAAACCCCTAGGTGTCCCTAGTGGACGAGTTATAGTCTCGCGAAGGTTTACAAGAGGTCTACCTACAAAACCTATATTTCCAACTCCGGCTACCTGTGAAAATTTAATGGCACTTAACAATTTTTATTCGATGGCATACAATTAATGGTTACAAGTGAAAAATAGGGGGTCTAACAACACCACCCAATATTTCGATTAGCAATCTGAACGGACAATCTCCGAAACACTCTACTGGAGAATCAACTAGACATTCAGACTCAATCTAGAATATAGTGTCTCAAGGAGTAGATATCTCTATCTCTCAATATAATCTTACTCAAGCAAACAACGAGTCTCGATCAAAAAGAGATAACTTGGATGGTACCAAAGACCAATGTCCAAGTATTAATCAATGAAACCAGCAATCACAAGATTGGATCTCCAATTGATTAACAACGCACAACCTGTATTATTTCAATTATATAAACAAATATAATGCGGAAAAGAAATAACACAAACACCAGAAATTTTGTTAACGAGGAAACCGCAAATGCATAAAAACCCCGGGACCTCGTCCAGATTAGATACACATTGTATTAAGCCGCTACAGACACTAGCCTACTCCAAACTAACTTCAGACTGATATATAGTTGAACCCCTACCGGTCTCCCACTGATACAAGGTACAGTTGCACCCTACGCCTATGATCCCAGCAGGATATTACGCACTTGATTCCCTTTGCTGATCTGACCCACAACAAAGAGTTGCTACGACCCAAAATTGCAGGCTTTGACAATAAACAAATCTGTCTCACATAAACAAGTCTATCAAAGGATAAATCTGTCTCCCACAGATAAACCCTAATTTATTGTTCCGTTTTTTGATAATTTTATCAAGGTATGTTCAAGGAACCAATTGATTAATCCGGTCTTATATTCCCGAAGAACAGCCTAGATAAATCAATCACCTCTCAATACTCGATTCTTGAATACACAAGAAGAATACCGAGGATTCACGAACAGTGAGACGAAGATGTTCGTGAATACTTTATCTTACCTATCGGAGAAACAAGTTCTCGAGACAATCAGAAACAATCGTACTCTTAACGGTAAAAAGTAAGATCAGATCACCCAACTACGATAAAAGTAGTATCGGTCTGGCTTCACAATCCCAATGAAGTCTTTTAGTCGTTAATCCGAGTTTGAAGAAGAAACTCAAGGATTAATGGAGATCGACTCTATCTTTGAAGAAAACTAGTATCACACAAGAAAGGTCTGTGGGGATTAGTTTTCCTCAACCTAGACGTCCCCTATTTATAGCCTCTCAAACCAGGGATTTTACTTAAGACTTAAGCAATGAATAATAACCACTGATTTAGATCCAAGCCAATATCTCTCAACCGTTAGATCGAAAAACCAAGCTTGTCAAACACACTCGTACACGTTTTCCAGGTTTGTGAAAACCGGCCCAAACGTTTACATACATGTTGTTTCAATATAGCAACCAAAAGGAAACCATAAGAGCTTCACGTATTAACCATGTTTCTCATCAATCATAACTAGTCCACTTGACTCAAACGAACTAGTTAGAGAGACATTCAATTGTTATGAGATCTTATGAATTACACAAGACACAATTGAACTCTAGATGATATCGATTCGATTAGAATCGACTCAATGAACATTATAGCCACGGTTTGCATAAAGCATTCCTTAGTAATTTAAGATTATGTTTAGAGCAAATTATCTTTAGATTACAACCTCTTAAGCTCACAAAACAAGTTCGCGGACTTAAGGTCAATCTGTCGAGTTTCCAAACTCAGCAGAAATTCTCGGTCGAGAACTTCCGCCAGTTCGCGGACTAAGCTGCAAACGAGTCGTGGAAAATCCAGCAGATATTTTCGATCGAGAACGCTCGATAGTTCGCGGACTGGGTTCGCGGACTTGGCAATCCAATTCCACAATCCTCCGAATACTCACTTTCTCAACAAAGTTCAAAGAACTTCAGATCAAGGAATTGCATGGTTGTATAATCTAAACTCTCATTTCAAAATGAAACATTCTCAGAGGGCGATATTTAGTCGTGAGCGAATTGAACGACCTTTCTCGTCAGAGCAATTTCCAAAGATTGAAAGATGAAGAAAAACTTGATCAAAGCGAAAAGTTTTACCACCACATGTATTTCGAGAAACAGATAAGCATTGAATACTCAGCTCGAAATAACAGTGTGCTTGATCTAGTCTATAAAGCATACGACTTTGTCTCATAAGAAGTAGGAGATAGAATAGATAGACTTATGAGTGACAGATAAGTTCAAGTCTTCACATACCTTTTTGTTGATGAAGTTCCACGGTTCCTTGATGTAGATATTCGTCATTGTCGTTGAATTGCCATGAAGTCCTTGAGCTCATCTGCACTTTTCCTATCCTAGTCCGAGACTTGTTAGTAGGCTAGATATCAAGACTATATAGTTTTGATCACTAACATTGACAAACATGCTTGATATAGCAACGCATGAGAGGTCGACCGAGCTATTCTCTAACAACAAGAGGAAGTACCCACTTTCAAATCCAATTCATAAATTAGTGATATAGCTCCATTCGCCACAATACTCGGAATATAATCAACCACAATCACATGAAAAGATTAAGAAGATGGATAAAGAAAGTAGATGGTGGCGGACTGTTGACTAAGGTGAACGGTGTTTCTCATATCTGTCTGAAGGTCACTGCCAAAACAAACCTAAAATCCTATTGGATTGAGCTACTGGTCTGAATTCTAATATCAACACAGCTGGCATATACAAGGGAACCAGCGGTCGACAAACTTAATGCTAGATCAATTCACTGGCATATACAAGGGAACCAGTGATCGATTTTATTCAACACAATAATAATACCTTTTTTCTTATTTTTTTTTCTTTTTTTTCAATTTTTTTTTTCGACAACATGATTGGATCTTTTGGATCCAAGCGCACGATTCTTATCAGCAGATTACATGGTAATTCCCTTGGATCCTGCGTTCCACGCTTGTTTAGGCGTCGGAGACAGGGAGAACACACACATATTGCTATCAAAGTGTCAATCTCTTTTATTTTATTATTATTATATATATATATATATATATATATATATATATATATATATATATGTACACCATTTGGTCAAATTGGTATGGTCTTTTTTTTAGTAACTCAATCACTTTATTTCATCCTAGCAGTGATAACAATTCGATGTTCGTGCCCCACCAATTCACTTAGAAGAAAATAGATAAATATGGAAAAATAAAAATATAACATGATATGGTGACGATTCCGACATATGGTGACAACTAACATGTTATTTATTTTTATTTTTCGTATGAAACTATGAATAGACTTTACTAATGGATTCCTCAACTCCTACAACCACGATGTTTCCATTAGTGTAAGGCACAAGTTGCTAGACTTTATGTTTGTTTCTTTCTTTTGTAGTTTTTCTCAACAAGGCTAAAAACGCTATATGCAAAATACTCCTCCACACTCAAACTTCACATTGTCCTCAATGTGAAAAACCTAAAATTCTGAATTCTGACGTACCAGAAGATAAAACACGAAAACTGTACAAATTGAAAAGAAATTTGGCAAAACACTATTTCACGAAAGTTTTTTGCCTACGTCTTTTCTACACAGTGTCGAAAGGGCACATTGTTTCGATAAACGTCCTGACAGTTATGGTCCCTGGAATGAACTATGTGCAGTCTGAAATTTTCTGACAAAAAGGTATTCGTCATAATTTTCCTCTAAAATAGATTATGGACTCAAGGAAATTAAACATGAGGATGAAAATATGATATGGAAAACAAAATATAGAAATACAAACTCAGTGGGTTGCCTCCCATTTAGCGCTTAGTTTAACGTCTTTAGCCCGACTTGCAAGACGAATTCCCCATACACCAACAATCTGAAAAGTTGGGGATCCACCCATAACACATGTTTTGTAAACACTAGCTTCGCACACATATTAGCACAATAAAATAGAAACGAAGTTATTAACCGATAAAAGTTTCCCCCACACTTATTCTTGTCCACACTTGGAAGTGTATAAAGAATGTAGAATTTGGGAACTTCCACGGTTTCTTGTTCCAAAACCTGCATAGTATGAGAATCTGATGTTTCTAATGGTGGATACCGAGAAACAAAGTTATTTAACAATGTTTTCGAAGAACATACATTCAAACCAATAAGAGGTAAAGGAGAAGAAACAATATGCAAAGGGTTAGACAAACCTCGCACAATCTCTTGTAGCACAGAATCCTTTTCATCCTTGAAAAATTCAAGTGAATTATTCACCTCTTGTATATCATGGTCCTCTATCAAACCTTGCAACCATTCTTCGTCCGTTTCTGCCTTAACCAAAGTCTCGACATCAACATTATCATTACTATCATTTGCAAGCTCAATTGGGTCTTTCACAATATTGGTCATAATGGTCTCATTCTCAACATACTCTTCTTCGTTGTTCGGCACATACACTTTTGCGGATGCAATTCTGTCCATAAGGAATTTCTTTAGAACACTCATTGCATCATCCTCAAGCTCTACCTTTTGAATAGGTTCTTGATCATTATAAAGATCAATGCTCGAGTAAGCTACAGTAGTGTCATCATATTCCTTTTCATCACCTTGACCGCAAAAAGACTCCATTATACACTCCTCGGGGATGTCACCATAAATTGGTTCAAGCGATGTACTTTCATAGTCATCATCACTATCATAGTTAACATAAGATTGGCTACCACTTCCCAAAGATAGGTTTTTCGCAGAATTTTGCATGTCCTCTTTGTATTCTTCAATGCCTTGTCTTAAAATGGAAACACCTTTTTGAAGCTCTTGGAGTGATCCATCCAAATTTTGAAAATAGTATTCCATTTGTTGGAAAAGCTCGCTCGACAAGGAAAAAGTAAAATCACTTACTTTATTATTGTTAGGCCAATTATTTTACCTTTGAATGGGTGAATGATCATAACTACGATCAGAAATTGGGCCTAACGTACTATTCGGTTGACGACATTGGTTCCACGCTTGGTTGTCTACAAACTGACTCCATGCTGACCATAAATTGTTGCATCTCATCTACCAAACTCGAAGAAATATGAATAGGAGTACAACTAATCTCCCCTCCTTATGGTTGCTCACTTACATACCTACCATAAGAAGGTTGATATGTATGAGAATAACTCAAAGGGTACGTAGAATATTGACCATAACCAAAGGATTAGTTTTGATTGTATTCTCCGCAAGGGTGATAGTTGTCATAATTTTGTTGAGGTTGATAACCGTACCCATTGTTCCAATATGCTCCGTCCATAGAAAATGGTACCTGAAACAAGAGTTCTCAAAACTATGTCAAAAACCAGAAAATAAGAAAAATGAAAATAAAAACAAAACTAAAAAACAAAAAATAAGAAAGCAAAAACAAATGACAATCTCTGCCTCCCCAGCAACGGCGCCAATTACCCATGTCTTAGACAATATGATGCCAACAAGTTAGAGCCAATATCTTTGCCATGTGTGTTTATAGGTTACAGTAGTCCTCACACAGGATACATATGTTTGCATCGACAAACCAACATAGTTTACATCTCACGCCATGTGCGTTTTGAAGAAAGCTCATTTCAATTTTTTACTCTCCAACAGATAGAACCATTGTATTGTGAAGGTAATGTACCCTCAAGTACTAGTTTATTACTTTCACAACCATTTGGACGCAGTGAGTTGCTAATCAATCAAGAAAATATTTTTATGCAAACACCGGAACAAAGCTAGTCAGATGACCGTCCATCACCTGCAATGTCAAATGCATAAGCTTCACCAGTCATGTCTGCAACTTCTATCTCTCCAGCACAGTCGTTTCACTCACATCAAGATACTCAAGGCAACTCAGCTGCGTCAGATACTTTAAGTATTCAACAACCCTCTTAGGCTAATGCGAAAACAGTTCAAAGTGCAGATATCACACATCCTATGGTGACAAGAGCAAAATATGGCATTACAAAACCAATTCAGAAGTTGTGTTTAACTGCTTCTAAACATCCACTGCCTGATGTCGATTTTATGGAACCTACTTGTTACACAACTGCTTTAAAATATCCAAAATGGAGGAAAGCTATGGATGTTCAAATAAATGCTCTCATTCGCAATGAAACGTACTCTCTGGTTAAATATGTAAAATGCATGAATGTTGTGGGATCTAAATGGGCATTTCGAGTGAAAACGAATCCAGATAGAATCATAGAATGTTATAAAGCACGCCTAGTGGAAAAAAGGCTTTAACCAGAAGGAAGACATTGATTATGGCGAGACTTTCAGCCCTGTCATCAATCCATGCACAATTCGTCTTGTTTTGCCAATCGCAGTGATGAATCATTGGCAAATCTGGAAAATGCATTTTTGCATGGTCAGTTGGAGGAAGACGTATATATGCAACAACCAGCAGGTTATGTAGATCCTAACTACCCTAATCATGTGTTCAAATTGCATAAGTCTCCATGTGGTCTTAAGCAGGCGCCTAGTTTTCAAAAATTGGTAGCTACTTGATACAGCTAGGTTTCAAAGGGTCAATTGCAGACATTTGTTTATTAGTCTTGCAAACTGAAGTTTCGATCACATACGTATTGGTATACATTTATGACATCACAGGATCACATCCATCTCAGATTCATTAGCTTATTAAATACCTGGTGATGCATTAGCTTATTAGTTTAATCAAGGACGTGACCTTGTTCTTACTCAACGGAATTATGTTGCAGATTTTTTAGAGCGTACAAAACTGGATGGTGTAAAACCAGTTTGCACTCCTTTGGCATCTAATTTGAAAATTCAGAAACATGGTAAAAAAGAGGTTTACTAATGCAACATTATAGCGTATGTTGTAGATGCTCTTTATTACTTTCATCTAACAAGGCCATACATATCTCAGTGACAGTTAACAAAGTTTACCAGTACATGCATGATCCGTATGTAGAGCATGAACGTCTCAAACTTTGTGATTCCACAAGTTTTATACTTGTGAGGTGAATAATAATATAGGATGCACTTCGGGTTGCATAAGTCCGGATTTTGAGGATATCCAGACTTTTGTCAAGTTGCTATCGATTTTCACCACCTAGATCTTACATTTGATCTGATTATCTATTTCGATCGTAAATCAGGAAATCAATTATATAGGCTTAATCTGTGGGAGGAAGATTTGGTTTAATTCTTCTGTTGAGTTGAAGCAACTCTTAATTGGTGTGAGATCATCTAAGGTAATCAATTGTGCGGATTCCTGCTGGGATTGAAGAGGCGTAAGGAGCGCGACTGTTGGTCTCAACTAAATTCCAGACCGTAGTTAATTGGTAGTATTTTAGTGTCTTTAGCGGCTTAATACAATTTGGTGTTCAATCTGGACAAGGTCCTAGGGTTTTCCTGTAATTGCGGTTTCCTCGTTAACAAAATTTATAGTGTCTTTGTTATTTATTTTTCATCATTGTATTGATTATCTTTATAATTGAAATATCACAGGTAGTGCGTTAATCAATTATCTGACCTTGTATGTTGGATAAGACTTGATTGATCCTTGGATATTGGTCTTTGGTGTCGTCCAAGAACTCTCTTTGAGATTAAGTTCACGGATTCAGTTATGTAAACGTTCTGATCATAAAAGAAATTGGGATATAACTCTAGACACTTTCCTTGATTGAGTTTTAACTCTCGGAGTTGTTTTGAGTTTGTCTATACAGATTGCCTACGAAAACGTTTGTAGTGTATTTTGGTACCCCAGTGTTTTCAATTGGTATCAGAGCAGGCAAACACGTTAAAACCTAAAAATTTTGTGTTTGAAGCAGTCTGACTATACGGACAGGAGTACATTCTCGATAAACATAATGCCAGCGTTTGATGGATCAAGTTACTTTTGGTGGAATATTGTTATGTGTTCTTTTTTTACAAGCCCGTGACTTTGAGACAAGGAAACTTGTAGTTATTGGATACAACACATCAACTGTTGTTGTATACGGAGCTACTGTTGCGAAGCAATTAGTATAATATAGTGAACCCTAGATAAGTGACAACAAAACATAATTCATGCGGGTTATATGCTTTTATCCGCACCATAATCTTGGATCTTCAGCACCATGTGACTTCGTGCACTAAGTCTAAAGATGTTTGGGATATCTTAGAAACTGTATTTGAAAGAGAGAAATATTTTAGGCTATAAAACCTAACTTCTGACTGGGAAAATCTTTGTATGTCTGATGAAGATTCGCATGAAGAATTTAACCGAAAGGTGTCTAGTATTGTTAGTGCTTGTTATGCATGAGGTAAGACTATCTCTCAATAGAACATTTTGATGAAAATTATCCGATCTTTACCAGCGAGATACGATTCTAAGAAACATGCCATCATGGAAGGAAATAATCTTAATATACTTTCCAAGAACACTCTTGTTGGAAAGTTGAAGATCTTTGATGATGAACTGCAATCTAGAGCCGGAAAGGATATTGTGTTCAAGGAGGTGAAAAACACTAGAACACTAAAAAGTGAAAGTGTTGACAACTATGGGGATGATCTTGTCGATCCTGATTTTAGATGAATATTCAATTTGACCGAGCAGTGCTCTAACAATCTCCCTCTTTGCCAATTTTAATGACAAAACTATCAATACATATGGAATATAAAAAGATAATAATTTTAGTGGCTCCTGTTCCATAAGTCTAATCTTCAAGTACTCCAATGATCCCAAAGTTTGTAAGTTTAGCATCACTGTTGTTGAAGATCTGTAACTATAACAATGAGAAAGAATCGGTCTCGATCATTGTTATACAATGTCATAGTATTATTACACAGTGTCAAAGTCCAATTGTATCACAACTTCAACAATAATACTATGGTGATGTGTATCACTCCCCCTTAGTCAATACTCCATCTCGATCATGGAAACCACTCCCCCTTACACAATGATCCGAAAACCATATGTATTTGTAGTGTGACCTACAAAATTTCTCCCCCTTTTTGTCAATAAAATTAGAAAAGGTATAAGAATGGGTTCATAATGAAATTTCCACAAGAGACATTTCATGACCAAAAGAAAGAAAACACATCATCTTAATTTAGATGCAATCTTATAGCCGAAGCTAACAGCATTCATCAAAGAGTTTTAAGATGCAAGATAACCCCTTTAAAATTCCACAGTTGCACTCCCCGCAAGATATTACCATTAAGCACAAGTTCACAAGAACTCTTCCCCATTTGATGTCATTCCCAAGAGAACAACATGAGTAACCTTAATTTCAAAAGAAAAGAAGGTTTTTTATTGGACACCAAAAACCATGGGGATGATTTTTTATATCCAAAACACAATCAAAATACTCACAAGTAAACCCATGATCACTTTTGTGTTTAATCGGAATACGTAATCAAATTAAACACAAAAGTGATCAATTTAATTATTTGGGCTCAACATAAGTAAACTTACGGAACCCCGACTAAGTTCATCATTGAAAATGATTAGCTTAACCGTTCATGTACTCGACACAAGAAGAAACTTATGGAGTACAAACTAAATAACCAAACAATATGATTAATTTAGTTTGAAATGCTCAACGTATAGCATCCCACGGAACAACCAACAAAGCCAAAAATTAATCGACTTGGTTGTATCGTGCTCAACATGAGACACACAATGGAACCTTCACGGTAATACAAAAAAAGAAATGGATCAATGAAGATCAATACCGTGGATACAACACAAGGATTCATTCTATCTTCAATCATTATATGCATAACAACAATTAATAGACATCATCCTTGCAAACAAAAGCTTTTAACCTATCTTCCGTCAAAGATTGACATTATAGGCTTAACTTTTGTACACGTCAAAAGTCCATTCGTTCTCAGACCAATAAGCGAATACCGATCATGAACGACTTTACTTTTGACAAAATATAGGACAACATAGTTCACGGACGTAACACCAATATCCCATAACTAGTTGCAATATAACAAATCATAAATATTAAATACTGCAAACACATCATCCTCCAAAATAGTTTTAGAATTAAACCAAAAACCTAAAAACAAGAAGATGAAAACATAATAATAGCTATGTGTAGTCACAATCATTGCTATTCAAGGCACTAGTTATTCTTCTAACTAAACCAAAAAAAGAAGACATATTAGGCAAACAAAAATAAACTCAGTTCTCCTTGATGATTTCATACCTGAAATGGTCCATAAAAATATGAGTCACTGATATCCTTAATCCTGTTGACCGTAGACACACCATGTTCATAAGTCAGAACATTAACTTTTCGATCAATAATGCGAGCATAATGACGAGCCTTTGCGCAGTCAAAGATAACTTTCTTCTGATTCCTGATCACGATATTCTGAGTACCAAGGATTTTCGCCTGCCCATCAATAAGCTGGTTTATCTACAATTGAAGGTTAGCTAGTTCGTTCTTAACTTCATTCTGAACACGAATCAGATCCTTGACAGATTCTCCAATCCAAGAGTTATACTCTTTTCTTTCAAGCATCTTCTTCAGAATAAGCTCTTGACCAGAATCACATCCTTTGAGATCATCCTCAACCATAGGGTTAACTTCTTATGTGGGAACATTTTCCATAGAGTTCCTTTCTGAAGAATAATGAGAAACATATAAGAGTTATATATGTTTGTGTGAACCCTAGCTGGAAACCCTAGAGTTCCTTGAGGAGATACGGACGTTCATGGGCCAACCAAAAAAAACAAACGGCCCCAAAAAGAATTACTGCACACTGTGCATCTTTCAAGGATTCTTCATCCCAAAAGATCACAGTGACAAAAGGAAGGGAAACGAGAAAAGCATTACATCAAAAGATATACAATACTAGAGAAGAAAAAAAACAGCACAATACTTGAGCATCTCTCAAATCCTCATACTTGTATCTCTCAAGTTACACACAAGGATAAACTTTTTGCTGCTAAGTAGCAGAGTGATACATAGTCTCACCATAGGTTCTGAGAGAGTAGTTGTGATTTCCTCAAGGATATCTTATTTCAGCATTTCTTGTCCTTTCACGACAGCTTCCAGGAAAAAGGGTACGTCTCACAATCCTTTTGGGAATCACAGGTGAGAAACCTTTCTGATAACAAAGTCTAGGACCTCTAGAAATAGGTTCTAAGGGATTTTCCGAAATTGGTCTCCACACACTAGACTTAGATTTACCAGATTTGTTCTTATAAGCTCAGGACATGCTTTCATTGGTAGCACGAGGATTTACAAATGTCCTATAATGATTTCTGGGAGAGAGATCATTTTTATAAGATGCCTGGTTTCCAGTGAAAGGGAGATCCACTGCAGCAGTCATCCGACTATTTACTCCATTGGAAGTAGTGTTAGAGCATAGCTCGGTCGAACTCGCATGCGTTGCTATATCAAGTATGTTTTTCAATATTAGTGATCAAAACTATAAAGTCTTGATTTCTAGACTATTAGAAAGTCTCGGACTAGAATAGGAAAAGTGTATTTGAGCTCAAGAACTTCATGGCGATTCAACGACAACGACGAAGATCTACACAAGAAACCGTGGAACTTCATCAACAAAAAGGTATGTGAAGACTTGAACTTATCTATCACTCAAAAGTCTATCTATTCCATCTCCTACTTCTTATGAGACAAAAGTCATATGCTATATAGACTAGATCAAACACATTTCGAGCTGAGTATTCAATGCTTATCTTTTTCTCGAAATTCATGTGTTGGTAAATCTTTTCGGTTTGATCAGGTTTATCTTCATTTTTCAATCACTAGTTGAGAATTGCTCTGACGTGATGACGATCTGTGAATAACGGTTGGGATAGCGTCCCCTGAGAATGTATCAATGATTGAAATGAGAGTTAGATTACATAACCATGTATTCCTTGATCCGAAGTTCTTTGAACTTTGTTGAGAAAGTGAAATTGGTATGGATACGCGAACTGACAGAAGTTCTCGAGCGAGAATTTATGCTGGGATTTTCGAAACTCGTTTGTGTGACCAAGTCCGCGAACTGACGGAAGTTCTCGACTCGAGAATTTCTGCTGAGTTTTGGAAAACTCAAACCGATTCTTAAGTCCGCGAACTTGTTTGTGAACTTAAGAGGTTATGATCTAAAGATGTGCTCTGAACATAAACCCTAAATTAATAAGGAATGATTAATGCAAAGCGTGGCTATAATGTTCATTGAGCCGATTCTACTCGAATCAAATCATCTTGAATTAAATTGTGTTGTGTAGTTACATAAGATCTCATAGCAATTGAATGAGGAACCAGGTAAATATGAGAATCTCATATGGTTGCCTTTTGGTTACTATGTTGAACCAACATGAACGTATATGTTTGGGCCGGTTCTCACGAACTTGGAAACGTTTACAAGTGTATTTGACAAGATTTGTATTTCGATCTAACAGTTGAAAGATATTGGCTTGAATCTAAACCAGGTTTCATCTAACGGTGAATAAAGTTTGCTTAATTCCTAAGGCGAAACCCTGATTTGAAAGGATATATATAGGAGACATCTAGCTAGAGCAAAACTTAACCCCCACACACCTTTCTTGTGTGATACTAGTGCGCTCGCTAGAGTCGATCTCCATTAACCCTTGAGTTTCTTTTCTAAATTTGGGTTAACTACTTAAATACTTCACTGGGATTGTGAAGCCAGACTGATACTACTTTTATTGTAGTTGGTGATCTGATCTTACTTTTCTATGGTACGAGTACAATCATTTTTGAATTGGCTTGAGAACTTATTTCTCCGATAGGTAAGATAAAGAAGTCACGCACATCTTCGTCTCACTGTTCGTGAATCCTTAATACTCTTCTTGTGTATTCAGAATTGAGTATTAAGAGGTGATTGGTTTATCTAGGTTGTTCTTCGGGAATATAAGACCGGATTAATCAATTGGTTCCTGAGCTACCTTGATTATATCAAAAAACGGAACAAACTAGGGTTTATCTGTGGGAGAAAGATTTATCCTTTGAATAGACTTTTCTGTGTGATACAGATTTGTTTATTTGTCAAAGCCCGTGTTTTTGGGACGTAGCAACTGTTTGTTGTGGGTGAAATTAGCAAAGGGAATCAAGTGCGCAATATCCTGCTGGGATCAGAGGCGTAGGGGTGCAACTGTACCTTGTATCAGTGGGAGACTGATAGGGGTTCAACTATAGTCCAGTCCGAAGTTAATTGGTAGTAGGATAATGTCTGTAGCGGCTTAATACAGTGTGTATCTAATCTGGACTAGGTCCCGGGGTTTTTCTGCATTTGCGGTTTCCTCGTTAACAAAATCTCTGGTGTCTGTGTTATTTCTTTTCCGCATTATATTTGGTTATATAATTGAAATAATACAGGTTGTGCGTTAAGATCATCAATTGGAAATCCAACCTTGGTTGTTGATTGATATTGATTGATCCTTGGACATTGGTCTTTGGTACCGTCCAAGTTATCTCTCTTTGATAAAGACTCGCTATTGATTTTAGCTTGAGTAAAAATCAAATCGAGAGATTGAGAAAATAAATCCTTGAGATACTTATTATCTAGATTGAGTCTGACTGTCTAGTTGATTCTCTAATAAAGTGTTTCGGAGTTTGTCCATACAGATTGCTAATCGAAATATTGGGTGGTGTTGTTAGACCCCTGCTTTTTCAAGTAGAAAGAACCAATTTGTGAAGTTTAGAAACTTGTTTCTTTCTGGAAAAACAATGGATATCATAGTGATTTTCATTTCCACATAAGGTACATGTTCGTGGAGGAGAAGTAACGACATGCACTTATTTGAACTTCATAGCCACCGGAGAAGATTGTAAGTTATGAAAACTTTTCTTGACACAATCTTCATCTAGAGAAAATTTCATTATCTACAGTAACTCATGAGAATTAGTTTGTGCATAAGAATTTTTCTTTAAGACAGAGTTTTCCTTTTCCAAGGATTTGCACCATCCATGGACTAGAACAAGTGATGCTTCAAGTTTCTCTTTCTCCACACGAAGTCTGTCAAGATCAGATGAATGTGTCTTGATCAAACATTTTTCTCTAACTGAGGCTTCTTTAATCATCTTTTCAAGATCACAAATCTTTTCACGCTGTAGATTGTTTTCTTGAAGAAGTTTCTCAATTTTCTTAGAGAATGACCCTATAATGTCATAGAGCACATGTTCACGATCAATAGACTTTTCAAATTCATCAATGAGCTTATCATGATCCTGTAGATCAACAAACTCAGTAGAGTTTTTTAAAATTCTGGTGAGCTCCATTTCATCCCTTGCCATTATGTCCAGTGTCTCATTGGAGGAAGAATGATCGACAAAAGATGAGACAGTCTTCCTACCTCGGGATTCGGAAGAATCAACTAAGGAGTGATCCTTTGAGGTATTTCCGAGACACTTGACAAAGTTGATAGCTTTAGGAGACATTTTGGTATGTATATGAGATTTTGTCCACAGACTCAGAGTGCCACAAACACAGACATATAAGGTCTTAAACGTGTTTGCCCGCTTTGATACCAATTGAAAAAGCGGGGGTCTAACAACACCACCCAATATTTCGATTAGAAATTTGTATGGAACAACTCTGAAATACTTACTAGAGAATCAACTAGACATTCAGACTCAATCTAGATAAAAGCATCTCAAGGAGTTAATATCTCTCTCTTGTTTTGATTCACTCAATCTAATAGAAATCAGCGAGTCTATAATCAAACACAAGGAATACTTGGACGGTACCAAAAACCAATGTCCAAGGATCAATCAATATCAATCAAAAACCAAAGGTAGTATTTCCAATTGATGATCACCAACCCACTGAAAAGGCGAGGGTACCCAAATATACCTCAAGCTCAAACTATTCCTACCTATAACTCCTTTCTCCGAAAGTGATTGTCTATGGACTGAGTCGAGATAATACAACTAATCTGTTCATACTTCGTGTGATCATCTATGGATACGAGATCGAGACAATACAACAACGAAGTATGTTTACTTGATATAAAGGTTCGGACTTAACTAAACAAAATAGGATTTCTTATCAAGTAAATAAGAATTAACGTTTGTGTAATTTACACAACAAGATTTTGTTAACGAGGAAACCGCAAATGCAGAAAAATCCCGGGACCTAGTCCAGAATTGAATACTCCAAGGATATGAAAATGAACATTAATCAAAGTATGTTCTTCGCTACCAGACCATAATCAACTAATTGCTTTCATTTTTTCACCATTTATCATTCTCTTACTAAACAATTTCAAACTCAACTTCATTTTACAATCAGTTTGAGAATCAGATCATGAATAATTGACAAATTCATACATGCCCATAAATAAATTGCATCACCAGCTGCTAATCTTTCCAGTATCCACACATTAAAATATAAATGTGGCAGTGCTTTCCTATTTCTACCAGATAATGATAATTATGCACTCCGCCTCCGGTCCAGCATTACTGATACCTAGTATTTCTCATTCGTCTACACCTGTGTGGTCTATATAGTGTATGAGAAAACAAATTATCGACACGTCCGACGTGTCGTGTATCGGATCCTAGACTTATGCGCTATCTAGGATAGCAGAGTTTATATTCAAAAAGTCCTACTGACTCCTACATATGGTATTGTGCAATGTATGTTAAATTCATTCAAGAGCCCACTACATTTCTTGTTAACATACTTGCTTCTCTATGCCCTATTTACATATAAGAACTATAGAAGATTCTAACGACATCATTACCTATTCAATTAAAAAATGAATTAGAAGAGTGCCTAAGAAAGAATCTAAGTAGCTAATAAAAGACATCAAACACCAACGACATAAACATCGAAAGCTTGAAGAAGATAATTATTAGTGAATTAGAAGATTACCTGAACTCTGAAGCTTCCAAAAAATGAAGAATCAATCACCAATTTGCACATCTAATGCTCTATAATCATCACTTTCACCAGCAACAACACTAATAAAATTGAACTCCTAATTACATATTTTGTGACAAATGCCCAAATCAATTCATTAATAATCCCTTTGAGATGAAAAACTCAATTCCAGATTTCAACAAAACCTCAAATTTATATAATATTGAACTCCCACTTGCAGCTGTTTCTGGTCCTCATGTGCATAAATTGTAGACGATCAACAAATAAAATCAACTAATTCTCAACAAAAATTCAATATACCTAAACATGTTTCCAAATGAAAAGAGAAATTGATTATATACAGTTGATATTTACCCAGTAATTCTACTAATCGCCTTATCCGTTATACAAGTCTCCATCGATCTTAAATTAGGAAATGAAAACGCTATGCAAGCAAACATTGTTGCATAACATCACTGCAACTTAAAAAAAAGAACCCCGATAAAAGAGAAATTGCATACAAGAACCATCCGTGATTTCTCTTCAATTTATTTACCTAAACGCAGAAATAAAAGTTCAACTTCAATCACTGATTAGACTTTAGTTAAGAAATATTAAAATTTAAGGAAAATAAGGTTTAATCGTACCTGAGAGGAAGGAATTTCGGTATTGAAAGATCAGAAGCATTTTCGAATTCATCAATGAAATTGGAAAATGAATCCCAATAAAGAGACTCGTCGAGAGACTTAGGGTTTGCAGCTGTGAAGAAATCTTATTCAAAACGTTTAATCCAACAAATCTCTTCCAAAATCTATCTCCATCTCTATCGCCTCCGTTCTCTCTCTGAATCTTTCCTGAAATCTGAGATTTGTAATCACTTCGAAATGTTTATAACTCTAAGGGTAATTTTGGTAGTGATAAAATTCAGGAAATTATGAATCGGTGAGAGTTTGGATTAGCTCGTCCAAATCTGGACTAAACAGTCAGGGACAGGACTAGAGCGTCCAAAGCTCACAAACTTTGGGACTAAACGTCAATTTCTACATATTTCTTTAGAGACGAGTTTGTTCCCATTTCTACAAATTGGTTCCAGAATTTGTTCCCATTTTCTGTTTAATTTAATCCAGATTGGTTCCAGAATTTGCAGTCCTCCAGATTTATTCCACTGGTTTGTCCTGTATGTATATGATTTTGTTCCTTCACAAATACGCATGAAAGCAATCAAATTGACTCCAAGAGAGCAAACTTAATAATTAATATTGACAGAGATGATCAGCAATGTAACAATAAACTCAATACAGGAGAGGTGAAAAGCAAAGAACAGCGTGAACCAAAATCAGCAACCGAGACAATAATGCTACTGTTACAGCAGCAAAAACGATGGCGGATTCCGTTCACGCATTCTGGTTTTGAATTTTGTCAAATGCAGTTCTATCCCTCCCGACCTGAGTCACCAGTGTTCAAGAAGTTCCCTTGCTGGAGGTGTGTATGAATGCTGTAGAGATGGAGGTGGGGGTGGAAGTGGCATCGCACCCAATACCATGAGGGTTATTGGAGTGAAGAGATCGTCAATCTGGCGGGAAACAATAACGGGCGCAATCACCGTAGCAGCATAAAAAATGACTCCTTCTAGTACTTTTTCTGCATCCATTTCAAACAAACGATTCTTGTAAGTCCTTGAACAGAGTAAATGGGAACCACATAATCCTAAGCTGCCAAACTTTAAAAGTAATGTAAAGAACACTCACCTAAATCCACTCGATAAAAAACTGTGTTGTACAGCGTCCAACCTTGCCAGCAGTCTGGTGCAATCTAAATCAAATTCATTCATATAAACAGAACAGTTAGGACCAAGCTATGTCTAATATAATCCAATTTATCTCCTGTTCATAAATTGAATTTTACATACGGATGTACTTTAGTCCACATTACTATTAATGGATAACATGAAGAAGAGACCAAACCTCCATCAATCGACACAAGCCTTTCGCGCACTTGGTAAAGTCACGACTCATGTAATGTCCAAGTGCATGAACATAAAGCATATCCCTTAGTTGAAGTTGGCTTAGTCCATCTTTCCTTAGAGGGGCTACAAAAACAATGTTTCAGCTTTAACAAGACAAATATCTATCTCTGTACACATTTCAGCATATTGGGTACAGTTACTCACATTTTTGACAGTCACAAAAAATGTAGAAACTGCTTTTAACTGACATTTCCGTACTTACCTTCAAGCAACGCTATTCCTCGCTGGACATCTTCTGGTTGTCTTGTGTGAACAAGAGCCCAGGACAACTTGATGATGTTTTCATTCTTAACCTCATCCGGAGCATCATCCCCGGCCTCTGAGATATCTCTCTCACAATCTGTGTATTCTCAGGGGATATTAGAATACAACAAACAAACTTGGACCAAAGTCGACTTGATCAGCTTGACAGTTAAACCACCTTGGTAGCACTGTTGATGATAATAACTTACTTAGGAAACAAAAACTTACAAGAATCATATCGAGATAATATTGGTGATCTCCCCCGATGAGAAACCAGAGAACCGATCCGAATTTTTTCTTCATGGTCAAAGCTTGGTTGAATTGTGGTGCAATCTACAATCAAATTCATTCATATTTTTTACTAATCTCTTATTGATGCACACTTACGTACTACAAACAGATGGGAATGCCAGGTTATAGGATTTGCATATGAAAAGAAAAATGCACAAGATTCAAGATAAACTAAGATGCTCTTCAGAAGATCAACGGTGTCATGAAAAAGATCAATTCAACAGAAGTTTTTTTGCAACCAGAAGTGTATAGGTTAACTTTTGTTGCTGTATTTAGGATAGGCTGCATAAATATTAGCTCTAGGAAGAGAAACTGTAAGACATATGTATTGCTTGACGTACTTAGTTTGGCTGGGATCGACCCTCTTAACACATCACAGCAATGCACAGGACAGCACACGATGCTGTGACATTGGACAACCTTTTACAAGAATAGCCGAAGGAGGATGGAATATATTCCTCCATCATGGTGCAGCAATAGTTAAGATTAAAACTAGGTTTTGATTCACACGAAACGCAGAATAAAGAAGTTCTTAACTGAAAATAGGATCACTACTAACGGTTAACATAAAGAGGCTGGAGATCAAACCTCCAAACATTGATCCAAGTAAGATAAGCTAGTTGCATAGTCACAATCTCTGTAATATCCAACTGCGAGAAGATAAAGCATCTCCCTCTTTTGAAGTGGGCTAAGTACACCCGACTCACCCCTGAGACTATCTACAAAAACAAATTTATCAGTTTCAACAAGGGGTCTAACGTCTAAACACAAACATACAAAAAACAATTATTCACACTTTACTTTACATTGATAAAACATGTTGGAACTGTTAATAATTGAAAATTTCGAATCTAACCTTCAAGCTTTTGTATTCCTTCCTTGACATCTTTTGTGTCTTTTGAGTGAACAAGAGCCCGGGACAACTTCAAGATGCAATCATTAATAACATCCCTTGGAGTCTCCTCTGGGTAGTTCTTGAGATCATCTTTATAATCCTGTAAGCCCATAAGAAAAGTTGGAATACAATAACCATCTACTTATTCAACAGTCTGATAATTAAGCATGTCTCTGTAAGAAACAACACTAACAAAGTCTCCATTGCAAATACGTAGTATGCATATGTAAGTAGAGAAGGAAGATTATGTGGTGATAAACCCTAAGTCAGCTATAAACCATGACATGATTGTAACTTAATTTGAAGAGAAAAACTTACGTGAATCATAACATCATAATATGGGAACTGATCTTCGCTTGTCAAAACCGCGACAACTGATCCAGCAAGCTTTCCGAGCTTTCTTCCCAAGTCCATAGAAAAATTATGTTCGATTTTTCTCACAAGCAGAGAGATTTGAGGCTATTTGGTCCGAAAAGATATGTAACTTCTTCTCACAAGCCGAGCGACTTGAGCCTGCCTTTTATCACAAGCAACAAGGAAAAAAAATAGCCAGAAAAGGAATCCGAATTTCGGTTTAGCAACAATACCAACACTTCTGAAGAAGCGGGTTTCTTTCCGAGATTGAATTCAATTTCAATATAACCAAAACCTTCTAAATCTCTTTGATGAATAACCTTTTAAACCTTTTCCCACAGATTGGGTTCCTGAATCTGCAATTCTGGCAGATTTATTCCCCTAGTTTGTGCTGTATATGATTTTGTTCCTAAGCAGCCAAACATCAAATACTCAAGAAAGCAATCAAATAGAATCCAACAAGGGGAGCAGAGAAAACTTAATATTCATAGAGATGACAAACTCAATACAAGAGAGGTAAAAAAACAAAGAACAACGTGAACCAAAATCAGCAACCAAGACAATACTGTTACAGCAGCCAAAATGATGGGGTACTGATGAACCATTCACACATCCAGGCTTTGAATTTTGTCAGATGCAGTTCTATCCCTCCCGTCCTGAGTCGCCAGTATTTGAGAAGTTCCCTTGCTGGAGCTGTGTATGATGCTGTAGAGGTGGAGGTGGGGGTGGAAGTGGCATTGCAGCCAGAACACTTTTCCCATCTTTTTGATCCTGAGAATTACCACTCTGATTAAGATGATTGGGATTCATAGGGAGACCTCCTTGACCTCGTGCATAGTCACCTTGAAAAAATTGAGGTCTCCCTTGAGGATCTCCTAGATTTGTATAGCCTTCTGGTAACCCTTGACCTACCGCCATTTGTTGTTCCATTGGTACCCCTGCATGTCCCATATTCCATTGTCGGGGATAATTTTCTGGGAATTGTGAGTTACCTCCTGTGGCCATGGGGAAACCTAATAAAGAACCCTGTTCTAATCCACTTTCGGTTGCCAAATCTGGACGAGCCGTCTCGAAATGAGGATTGTAGAATTGTTGAGCTCCTCCAATAGAAAAATGAGGAGGGAAGGTAAATGTTGGACCCATTCCTTGATTTGCATTAACAGGCATCACGAAATTTGGTTGTTGATGAGGGTGCATATTGTAATCGGGATATGGAGACTCTGATAGAACTCCTGGTTGTTTATCCAAAAACTGGTCAGAATCCCGTCTTTGAAGTGCTCCACCCTGTTGGGGGAAGTGATTGAAGGGCCCTGGTCTGTCAAAACTTTGGGGCGGATTATTGTAATGTGGTGGTGGCTTTGACTGTATAATTGGCTTGGGAAGTTGCTGACTAGGTTGCTGGGGTTGAGAATTTGAACTTGGTGAGAAGCCAGATCTAGATGGGGCACGAGAAGTTAAGGAATCTGCAGGTGCAGCCTGTTGCTTAGCATGAGGGTCTGAAGATGAGGGCCTCATAGCAGTAAAAGCATCTGATTCATTTACATCTTCTTTCTCTGAATTAGGTTGAAGAAGATCAGCATGAGTCTCATGAATATGGGCTTCAAACTCGGACCTCTTTAAGAAGGACTTGAGACAGTGAGGAGCGGCACAGATATATATCCCCTCCATCATTTTAATCGTCTGAATTCTTTGAATTCGATCATCGCAGCTGTATAAGAGGATGTGCAAATAATAAGAAGTCAATTCATCCACTAACTTTACTTCACACATAACAAAGAAACTTTCAATATTAGACTTCCTGAACAATTAGTAGTTTTTTTCCAAGATGTGATGGCCAAACGGTATCAGAGGATAGTAAAATCCTAGCTCTAGTGTGTAATATGAATATGTAAAGATGCTTACAGATAGCAGCTCGAATCACTCCTTGCACAATCGAGACAGAAGGCATGATCACATGGGCTCTGCAAGAACATGAAATTTTGAGTTAACAGATTCATCATGTACATTACAGATCATGGTATGTAGTAAGTTTACATTATTTTCAATCAGGCAGCTGATATACACGAAACATGCCAAACAACAGGACACGAGTATGGCAGGAAGAAGGCGATAGGCTAACTAGAATTAGTACTTACCAAACGGCCGTATATGGAGATGGGAAAATCACATCGAACACAGAAATGAACTCGTTCACCAAGATGACGACGGGACCTGCGACCAACAGCCTTCAAGTGTGTAGTTGCACTTGCTGTGCCAATGCTCTTAGCAACTGGAAGATCTGCAAGTATGAGATGGTCGGGACATGCCACAGTAACTGAATCCGCTGGTGAGGGCTTCGCACCACCCCCTCCCTCTACTTTGTTTAGACGGATTTGAAGCATTTTATTGATAGAATCTCCGTTTTTTTTACCCTACAAAAATCTCCAAACTTCAACCAAGCGAAATAAATAATAATACGGTTAAGACGTCATATTCGTACTGAAAAGGATGAAACCTCTAACAATCAACAATTAAGAAACACTATCATACAGGATGAAATGGCAGCAGCCAATTCGAATGATTTGTGGTTACCATTCTATATGCTAATTGACCATCTTACGCAGATTCCTCAGTCGAATAAAGAATCTCAAGAAAGTAATAGAATATTCAGAGAAGCTGCACGCATATAATATAAGACGTAATGCAGTACTATCCCAAAGTACTTCTAACTCAGACTAACAATACAATAGAGTACATTGATACTAGTGTGTGTTAATGAACAATCCTAATATTTTAGGGTTACTAACTTCTAAATCTTGACTGGAAGAGTCCAAATTAACCCCAAGTTCCAGATTAAATTTTTGCTAACCTCAAAACCCTAGGAAACCCCTCTCGAACGAAACAATGATCCGTGATATATTGCACATACCATACCTAACTCCAAGATCAATCAACCAACGGGATACACCCATTGCAATACGAATTGGAAATCATCAAAAATAAAACAAAATTTAAGAACAAACCCAAAACTCATGGATTCAATAAAACTTTAAGAAGAAATTTATGTAATTTCGATTACAGTAAATCATCATATTGATTATACAGGATGGTGTTCTTGATTGAAAGATTTGGAGCAAAAACTAACCTGTTTGATATCGGATTTTCCCCTGCGCCCAGAAAGTTCAGAGAGTGAGAAGAGAGTGCTTGAAGAAGAAAAGAGGGAAGAAGGAATTCTTTTCCTTTCTTTTGGAACACCAAATTTTCACGGTTCCACCATGAACCATAATATCGGGCATACCAAAATCTTCCAAGGCATATTGAATGAAAACAAAAAAAGTTGTGAAATAGCAAAATCAGATAACCCCTTAACCCAAAAAAATTTTAATGGCAAATCTGCCCTTTACGTATTAGTGTTAATAATCTTGATTAGTGATTAAATATTTTGTTTAGTGATTAAAATAATTTTCAGAATTATAAGAGTTGTTTAGATGAAAAATTTGAGGAAAAAAAAAAATCAAAGTTTTGGTTTGGTTAAGAAGGAGAGAAAGAGAAGGAGAAAGTGAGAAAATTCTAATTCTTGCTTCAATGGAGGATGAGGAGGGTCATATATCATCTAAAAAACCTAGGAAAATACACATCAACTACACCTATGATTCCCAAATGGATGATTTCTTAGATTATGATCAGGGTTCGGCGAAACAGGTTGAGGTTCGGCTCACATCTATGAGTCGAATCTACCAATTGATGAACGGTTCGGCTTACTGAATCTGTTTATTGCATGCGCCGAACCTATAATTTTCAATTCCAACCCTTTTGCTAGACACTAGTTCGGCTTATATGATCATAGTAAGTCGAACAACATCCTGAATAGCCCGTAATAGAATCATTTCTAATTCGTCTTACATATCCAAAATCGTATGTGCCGAACATAATTTTTTAATTTTTGGGTTGAAATATTGTTACTGGTTCGGCACATATGGAGAATATCGTATCAGCCGAAACCTCTTATGTTCAAGGTTCGGCACATAATATGATTATCGTCCGAGCCGAACATGAATTTGTTAATTTTTGGATTAAAATATTGATCGTGGTTCGGCACATATTGAGGATATCGTATAAGCCGAAACCTGAAAATGTTTATAGTTCGGCACATAGGGTGATTAACGAATGCGCCGAACCTGAAGGACAAATGATTCGGCGCGTAACTAACATTAGAGGATAAGCCGAACTCTGTAAATTCGGCACATAACTGTTAAGCTATTCATTAAAACATGAAATTGAATGTGTCCATAACCCAATCCCAGCACCATTAAAAACAAAGTTCAGCACCTTAAAGCAAAGGTGTTTGCAACACCATAAAAGTGTACTTAAAACTTAAGAAAAAGTGTACCATAAAAGTGTACATAAAAGGGCATTTAACCACGACCCCTCTTCTTAGTTGCACGACCACCTCTTCTTCCACCTTGGTCTTCATCTTCCGACGCATCATTACCGGGTTGGACGGTAGCACCACCTTGGCTTGTACCTTCACCAACTTGTCAAGACCTCTTAGTGGTAGGCCTTTGTTCGGGTTCCTCGGGTCCTTGTCCTTTGTTGATGATTGCATCCCACTTGTTTATGAGGTATTTTTGTTCTTCCACGGTCATTGGTGTTTTGCAACCAAGTTTGGCCTTCATTTTTTTCAACATCTCCCTACCCGCGGCATTGGTCCTGACACAAGTATGAAAGTTATAAGACTAATTCGAACAACAAAGAGATCTGGAAAGCCAAAAACTTGTAAGAAAATAAGAAGGCTCGGCTTACCCGAAATAACACATATGAGCCGAATCATGTCTTGAAATTTTTATTAGCTTACACAGAGAGTGGATCGGCTCATACCACAAAACAATTATAAGCCGATCCTATATATTCGTCTCACAACCGATACCGTCGAATAAGCCGAATCTATGATTATGAACTCAAACATGTATTCGGCGCAACATGATATCATATAAATAAGCCGATCCTATACACTTGTAAAATTTATGAAATTTTAACAATGATATTCGGCGCAACCCTAATACTATCGAATAAGCCGAATCTAGACTTATGAATTGAAACATTTATTCGGCGCAAAACTAATACAACCATACAAGCCGATCCTAAGCACATGCAAAAATTCTGAAATTCAAACAACATTTATTCGGCACAAAACTAATACTACCATACAAGCCGATCCTACGCACATGCAAAATTTCTGAAATTCACAAAACATATTCGGCACAAAACTAACACCATCGAATAAGCCGATCCTAAATATAAGTCTCTGTGTCACTAAGTTCGGCTCAAAACGGGTTTCAGATCTACGCCGAGTCGTTCATATGTACTTTCAGGGTTCAGTTTCAAGAACAGCTCGGTGCACATCTAACATTTGTTTTACGCCGAACCATACCCGGTAACCGCCGCAGAACACATGATTTTGACGAATTAAATCGACCAAAACAATCAAAAACATCAAATATGAGATGGGTTTGTAGAACTAACCTTCTTATTCTCATTTCCGGAGTTGGTTCTTCTTCAATCTCTTCTTCCGGTTGATTTTGTGGTTGATTTTGAGTTTCTTCTTCACTCTCTAAATCTTCTTCTTCTTCAATGGGTTGTTCAATCGCTCGATTAGAACGAGATACTGGCTTACGGCGAACCATTATATAGATGAGTTTAATCGTCGACTAAATTTTCACGAATCGACGATTAAATTTCGGCGATGATACGATAAAAAAAAAAAGGAGAAGGTGGGTCTGTGGAGGATGAGGAGGAAGAAGAAGGGGTTGAAACTGTTTTTAGGTCTATGATTATAGATTTTTGTATTAAGGTTAGAGATAGATTAGTAATTTATAGGATTTAAGGGCATATAGGTAATTAAACCATCCATAGGGTACCCCTTATAAGGTCACCCAAGTTAGGACTAGTCCTTTGTATGCCTTGAAAGTTTTAGGCATGCCCAAAATTAGGGTTCTCCACCATTTGGGAAACTGGATTTCATTATTATTATTGCCCCGGTTTATATTTTTCAGGTTCGATGGGGGGATAAACAGAATAAAGCCCAAGATAAATGCATGGGCTTGTGCAGGAGAACAAAGTCCATTAATATTTTGTTGAATCGGATGGATGAGCCATCAAGTTTGACTTGACCGAGTTGCAAACCATATACGTTTTTGAGACGGCGAATGTTTGGTAAAGATGCCCCTGAACTGAAATGAATAAAATCTTGGCAGAATCGCGGAGTGGGAAGGCATTATGGTCTGAAGGAGTCATGCGTGCACAGCTTTTTATTTATCTCTGCTATGTGCTTCCCACGTATAATAATGAAATTCATGTATTCAAGTTCCAATCCTGGGATTTCTTATTATTTATTCGTTACCAATTACCATCTTCAGTTTGTTTTTTCTTTCTTTTTTTATGCAACCAGCTTCGGTTTGTTGATATGATTGATCGCGCATTTGGAGTTAGGTCCTGTCTATAGTTTGGTAGTATATTTGTCATTATTTTGTGAATATACAGGTTGCTTCCAAATATCTCACGGCAACCAAACCAATCCATTGTAGCTTAAACTTTTTCTATTTTTTTTAATACCAAATAAAGAAAATCTTTCCATCAAAAAAAGAAAAAGAAAATCAACATTTTCTACGTATTCCAATATTACATTTGTAATAAAAGATAAAGAATATGCGATCCAAACCTTAAAAACTTTGAAGATTCTAGTATGCTTAGCAATTTTATCAGTTGGCTTATTACATTGTCTATTAATAAACTTATAATTCCATGAAGGATGATTGTTTGGCATAACTTTAGTGTCTAATATAATAGATTGATTCTCCTATTTGTGTTATTTTTTGAAAATTTTAATTGACTGCCTCAACCACCGGTTGTGTGTCCATCTCAAAACAAAAAAAAATCGCAATTCTAGATCTCCATGTATTGCATGGCTGCTTTACATTCTGCTACCTCGGCATTTAAGAGTCAATTAGCATAAAAGTACCTTGTTTAGATAATATCTCCTGCCAAAATTCGACAAATTAGTCCACAACTAGAATGAGTAACAAAATCAATAATTTTGAAAGAAGCATCACAGCAAACTGAGCAATATGGACTAGTTGGTGGCGTCTATCTAATAGTGGTCTAGTACTCAAGATATTTTGAGCACCAATGAGTCTTTTCTGCATCATTTGACCCTTTTCACTTAATTAAACTGATCCACAAAATTTAAGATGTCATTTGAAAAAAAGATGAGGTTAACAAAGATAATTATAAAACAACCGTACAAATCCAAAATCAAGGAAAAAAACATAGTAAGTTTATGCCACATATGCAATGTACTTCGGATAACTATGTCTCGGTTTACAACTATGACCTCATTATTAAAAACGAAATTTTCAATTTTACGATTACATACTCCCTCGCAAAACATATAAATTTCAAGATGCTCAAAATCAAAATCAAATAGGTTATATTGATCTTACTTGTCCCAGATTTCTTGTTTCTTTTGTTGTTGTGATAGGATGGGAAGACTTGTTCATATACAAAAAGTGAATATAAAATACACGAATAAAAAAAAAAGGAAATCCAATTACCTTGGCTTCACCGGTTTGTACTAGTAGTGTTGTGAATCCCATCAACATTAATCTTCGTAACACTATAACTACGATTAGAGTAGCATTACTAAGCAGGCACGAAACTACACCAAGTCCAGAGGGGAGAACAATCCCCCTTAGAATCTCCTAATTACATATTAGGCTTTACCTAATTATCATGTTAGGGTTGGAAAATTTAAGTATTTGTAGATTTGTCCTTCCTTAACTTTATATATTACTTAAAAGAGCCTTGAATCCTATAAGATTTTATTTATGTAAATTTTACTATACTTACTTTAAAACCTACTGGTGATAGGCATTATGGTATAAAACTCGGCTTAAATGTCAACATTACGTAGCAAAGAAATGAAAAAAAAAATCCAAAATTATTAAATCCATCCATTATCTTAAACGTCTTGTAACTTATCGGGTATCTTGATGACAACATTTGAAGGAAAAACAACAGCCTAAAAAAATTGCGGCCATCGATCGCTTATTTTCACGTCATTACTACTTTACTTATACATACTTCCCCCCACCCATATAATAAATCCTGACTTCGTCTCTGTTACTAAGTGCATTGTACTAGAGAGAAAAGCCCTTATCACCACCATCAATAACATATCCATCCTGAATACCACACATGAAGAAAATCTCAACCTTCATACAAAAGTATCCATTACAACCAACAATGATCATTATTGTTCAAATCATTAACTCCAAAGATTCAGAGAAAACCTCACATCCCTAACGTCAAAACCAGCCACACCTTGGCCATCGCCTAAACCCGCCAGTGTACCATTGTAATAAAGTCAAATAGCTCATAAAAAATATCATTAGGAAAAGCCCTTATCACCACCATCAATAACATATCCATCCTGAATACCACACATGAAGCAAATCTCAATCTTCATACAAAAGTATCCATTACAACCAACAACAATCATTATTGTTCAAATTATTAACTCCAAAGATTCAAAGAAGACCTCGCGTCCCTAACGTCAAAACTAGCCACACCTTGGCCATCGCCACCAAAATCATCCACATTTTGGACACCGTTTTATCTTGACGGAATTTAGGTTTTACTTTGTTTTCATTTGTAGAATGAGGTAAATTGTTATTTTTACCTTCATCTTGCAATTCACCGATGTCAGCAGATGCATCTTAATAAATTTATTTTGTCAAAGGGCAAACAGAAAAACTAATAATAAATTATGAACATTTAGTAGTTTCATGGTATATGAGAAAAACCTAAATTCTCGTATATGAAATAGAAAAAAATTTCTAGCAAAAAGATAAAAAATTAAAGAATGCTTAAGACGAAAAAGTTTAACATATTTTCAGCGATATATGATATTTTTTTCATAAAATTGGTTAAAAAGACCAAAATCAACAATTCCTTGGTGAAATGGACAGTTAGATTTTGATACTGTTTAAATGGACAAAATGTAAAAATAGGCAGGATGTAAACCAGTTTCATCCTTACTATTTTTTTTGGCCATTTAACCCAAACTATTTTTTACTCGTCCATTTGAACTGTGATTTAAAAATATTTGGACAAATGATCCATTTTCCATATTTTTTTCTTCTTTTTTTCCAAGCATATGATACTTCTTTTCTCTATATACATATATTTATTTTTTTGAACATTGGTACTTCTTTTCTAATAAATATAGTATGATCCTGTGAATGGCAAAGAAAAAAAGGTAATCTTTCAAATAAGCCATACCAACCGCTCATCTTGATACTCTAAGATAAGAAGAATGTCTTACTCGAGGCTTTTTAATTGAATCCCATCATAAACTTTTCTACAAACAAAGGAGATAACCTGATAACCTGTACAATGAGAAGACAGTATTAGTACATGACCTGTATTCCAACAAACAGAATACAGTCTACTTGAGCGTATTCAGTATTCTACACCTTGTAGTACACGATAATACACGTGTGTATACAATAATGACTAGGGCTGCACATGGTTCGGTTTTTATCGGTTCTTGGGAAAACCTAAACCGAAACCAAAGTACTCGGTTTTCCAATAATGAAAACCAATGAAACCATATAGCCTATTCGGTTTCATTGGTTTCGGTTTCTACTCGGTTTTGTTAAAAACCATACGGTTTTTGGTTAACCGAATGATTTATAAACAATAATGTGCCAGTGCTTTATAGTTTACACAAACAGTACACCCAATACTACAAGCGGCAGAAAAGTTCGCTGGCAACATATCAGAGGCATAAATGACAAGCAACTAAAATGACAACAAAAGGATTTAACTCGAATAATCCTCCTAAGAGTCATAACCATTCATTAACTACAATTCATCAGTGTGAAAAGATTCATTTTGCTATGGTCATTATTAATCGGTTAACCAATTGGTTTTTGGTTCGGTTTAGAGATAAAACCTAAACCGAAACCAATACTTATGGTTATCTGAAAATGACAACCATTAATAAACCATAGTAATATGGTTTCGGTTCGGTTCGGTTTAAAATCTTCGGTTTCGATTTCGGTTTTCGGTTCTGGTTCGGTTTTGTGCATACCTAATAATGACCTGTACTTCCCACAAACAAACTATAATACTCCCTGAGGACGACTCTATTGATAACATACTCCGAAGAAACCGCAGCTTTGATTAGTTGAAAGCAGACAAATCCAGCGCCAGAGAATGATGACTACCCACTCTTTCTATTCCATACTTCACCTTTCTCTACAACTCCATCTATTCACCAATTAGAGTCAGACACGTACTCAAAATAACCTCTTTAAACCCACATCCAACCGTCAAAAACCACTCGATGTATTTTACCCCTCTACTTCTTGAAACATAGGATAAAAAGAGTTAGATATTTTAACGTTTATTCTTCCAACTAGACCCACCTCATCTTACTTTCCCCTTTCTTCTTCTTCCTCTGTTATTCAAATTCTCTCCTCCTCCGGTTGCTACAAAAAGCTCACATAAAGACTCCACCTAGGGTTTCATTTTTGATCTACAGACTTTTCTTCCCAAATCTCCTTCGAGAATTTCTTCTCGATTTTGAAGGAATTCTAAAGAAGACATTTTTGGTTGGGAAATTAAAATCAGAAGAAAATTTGGTGAATTTTCTTTTTTGGATTTGTTTGTAGGCGATCGAAGCGATCTTTAAGTTAATTGATTAAGAGGAGATAGGTTTTTGGATCTAAGGTTTGAAAAGATGAATTTCACAGGTACACTTGAGAAATGTAATGTTTGTGATAAGACAGTTTATGTTATGGATCAGTTACAAGCTGATGGACTTTCTTTTCACAAGTCTTGTTTCAAGTGCAGTCATTGCAAAGGAACTCTAAAGGTACTTTATTTTTATTTTTCCCTACTGAAGCTTTGATTTTTCTATAAAAATTTAATCTAATTTATGGAAATCAGTACATTTCTTAGCAGATCTAGATGCTCAATTATTGCAATTTCAGTGAATTTTACTTTGCCCCAAACGATTGCGAGTCTTATGCTATGTTTTGATTTAATTTCTTGCAGCTGAGCAGCTTTTCGTCAATGGAAGGAACCCTTTATTGCAAACCTCATTTCGAACAACTCTTCAAGGAATCTGGAAATTTCTCTAAGAATGTCGTCTCATGTATGCCTTTATTGTGCCTAGTTTTACCGTATTTTGATCATATTCATCTTCCTTTGGTTTCTGTCTAATTAGTGTTGTTGGATCTTTTTCAGCTGTAAAGTCTGCTGAGAAGTTGACAAGAAATTTGGTAATTTGATCTCCTTAACCTTTTTAAGCATTGATTGGAAAATATAAGCTTTTGGATCTCTTGGTGAGGCCTAATCCATTAAGTTCATTGTACTGTTCTTAATGGTCATTATTTGCTTGATTGCAGTCTAGATCACCCAGTAAAGCTGCTAGCATGTTTTCTGGTACACAAGATAAATGTGCAACCTGTGGAAAGACTGCTTATCCACTCGAGAAGGTACAACTGTTTTCATTTTGGATAGATTTTCATCAACTGTTTGATCGTAAATGCTTTTTTTTTCTTCTCATTCGTCCCATTATATATTTGGCCTTGATTGTATGTAAGTGACCTGCTCGCGTACCATCACTTATGTTTTTGGTTCATTACTGCAATCTCCCTAGGGTGATGGTGTTCCTGACTGTCTTGTTATTTTTACCAATGAGTACATCCAGTAGAGCTTTAAGTTGGTATGTTCATTATGGACTAGATTATATCCTCTGCTTGGGAACCCAAGGTTTGTAGCTGCTGACCCATTTTCAGTCCACAGTTACCCTATCCACTATAGTTGTGCTCCATCTCAGAATCAACAATTAAGAAAATCAAGACAACCACTAGAAGCTTTTAAACGTTTCAATTCCGTGTTTTGTTTCCTTTCTCAAAGTGCATTAGATTCCTAAAAAGGAAGATAGGTTTTCAATTGGCAGCCTTTTGATTGAACAGTAAAACCATATACTGGTATGATGTCTTTGTCTAAACCTGTGCTTGTACCTTTTCTAGGTGACTGTTGAGAGCCTGTCATATCACAAGTCATGTTTCAAGTGCAGTCATGGTGGTTGTGCGCTTACTCCATCAACTTATGCTGCTCTTGATGGCATTCTATACTGCAAACACCACTTCTCCCAACTCTTCAAGGAGAAGGGCAGCTACAACCATCTAATTAAATGTGCTTCAATCAAGCGTGACGCAGCGGCGGCAGCAGCAGCATCAACCCCAGCCCAAGCCAAACCCGCCAGTGTACCAGAGGAAGCTTGACCGCTGGTAAAGAAATCATGTTTTGCACTGAGCATGAGAAGAAGAAAGTGGTTGAATTGTCCACTTTAACAGAGGTCATGTTTGTTTTCTTTAGTTTCTAAATCTGGTTGTGTTGTTGTGTTTTAATGTTTGCTTCCATTTTCCCATCTCACATTCTCTATCTATTGCCCTCTCTATGGGAAAATGACAACCTTGGGTTTCTGTTTCAAAATCATATGGTGTTGTGCATTTGAATCCGTAGGGATATATTCCCCCAGGCGATTTGAGATACATATATGCAGTGTCCTGTTACTGCAAATGTGATTGTTATATTATTATCAACCAAATGTAGTGCCAAAAGACATGGGTTTGTTCTAAAAAATTTCTGTTCTTCAGCATTACTGGTGGTTGATGATCTCTACAACATGCTTGTAAATTGTATTCGCAAGTGCCTCACCTTGTAACTTAAATGGAAAACAATGAATTGTTCTGCAAAAGCATCCTGCTTATATTGTAAGCTAAGTAAAAGATAATAAAGCATAGTTTAAATGATAAGAAGCTTGTGACTTGCGAGTAAGAACCATTTCCAAATGACAAGGATAGATATGCAGAAATGAAGGAACAGTATAACTTGTTGGATTCTTTTAGCTGAGGGTGCAAAGTCTTCTGCAGATGATTGACCTGAGAACACAAAAACTTTCAGCGAAGAGTACCCTTCTTGTGTCGCATACAGTGAGAGAAAATCTGACTTTTGGTTGGAGATTTGAAGAGAAAGATTGTTTAAATGTGAACTTGTGAAGAAGGTAGTGAGGAAATAATGTTGACATCTTGCTGTCATGTTTAGCACATTTTCTCTTAATGACTTCCCACTAAGGGGTGTTTGTTCTTTAGTGAAAGATACGCCTCAGCAGATGGTATGAGCCAGACTGGAGTTGAAGTTGAACAACTTCGCGTCCATACTCTCTGGCAGTCTATCATCTCCAGTAACAGGAATTAACTCAAACTAATAAAACGGATATCCTTTTAAAAAAATTGATGGGTATATCAAGTTATCTCCTTTCAGTTCCTTCACCACTTTGGTTGCAGGCTTGCACTTGCAGCACAATTTAAGCTGCTAGTGAACTGTTAGGAACCTGTCCCGTAAATACAACATCACCAGCCAAATGGTTCAAGACATTACCTCCATCCCCCCATCCCTCCCTTTCCAGTTTGCAGCTGAGTGAAGTTTGATTTGTGGTAAAGAGAATTATGGCTTATGGCTTTTTGTGTTGTACCAGATTCATCTTTATGGAGTCTGCAAAGGGTGTTGATCAAGCAAGGAACCAACAATATAAAGAAAATTAGTAACTTAATTGCAATTAAGAACAAAGATTACAAGACCAGAGACACCAACAACCGATTTGGTACCTAATGGTAACAAAAACAGTGACAACACCACCACTAATTTATTTTGAACAACAACACTGACACTAATAACAAAAGATCAAAGACACTCCAGGCAACACTGATGCTAATAATGCTAATAACATATTAAGACCACTCCACAATGAAACCATAACCAAAAGGCTGGATCACATTTTGCCGTCAGTCCTGAAACTCTAACCAGAAATCTGAATAGATTTCACTTCAGGCTTCTTCTCTTCTACTTTGGGAACAGTCACGGTGAGGACTCCATTCTCCATAGCAGCCTTAACTTCGTCCACCTTCGTGTTCTCAGGCAACCTGAATCTCCTCAGGAATTTGCCACTGCTACGTTCGACCCTATGCCATTTATCATTCTTCTCTTCACTTTCTCTGCTCCTCTCTCCACTTATCTGCAGAACTCTCCCTTCTTCAACTTCAACTTTCACTTCCTCCTTCTTAACGCCGGGAAGATCAGCTCTAAAGATGTGCGCTTCTGGGGTCTCTTTCCAATCAATTCGAGTGTTGGCTAATTGTGATGTTTCTTTGGATAGTTCAGAACGAGGCATGGAGAGTGCAGAGGATGATGAGGTTGGGGATGAGAATGGGAAGTCTTGGAATGGATCCCATACGTCTAGAGAAAATGGGTCGAAAACGTTGGTTCTTCTGTTGCCAAAGAAGCTTGGGATGATCGACATTTTGAATTAAAGAAGAGGTTTGGATTGAATTGGAGAATTAAGATTCTAAATTGCTGATGAACTGATGAAAATTGATGATTGCAGTCGCGGTTGGTTGGGTTGCAGTAAGTTATTTGTATTTGATTTGATGGTTATTCCAAGCTTGTTGCATCATTTATTTATAGGGGGAGAATGCAATGTCTGTTATTCGTTCCTTTCCCATTTCTTTCTACGCCACTCTTGATGATTCGAGAGCATCGAGGGAAGTCTAGAGACTTCTTTTCGGTTTTGGGGTTTGAAATGATCGCCACCGACTTCTACAACCTTCTGGATATAATAGACTTACAATGGGCTTCGGTTGGGGTGGTTGTTGGGCCATGTGTCGGTAACGTATCTAATAAAATTTCATTTGGGATAAAAGAAAAGAATCCTGATTTTGGGCATACCAAAATCTTCTTAGGCATATAAAGCACTAGTTCTAACTTGGGTGACCTTATAAGGGGTATCCTATGGGGTGGTTCAATTATCTATATACCCTTAAATTCTTTAAATTACTACTAATCTATCCCTGACCCTAATACAAAATCTATAATCAACTACACCTAAAATCAGTTTCATTCACCTTCTTCTTCTTCCTCTCCACAGCCGAACTCATTCACCCTTCCCTTTCTTTTTTTTCATCGCGGAAATTTAATCGTTGACTCGTGAAACTTTAATCGACGATTAAACTCATCTATATAATGGGTCGTCGTAAGGCAGTATCTCGTTCAAATCGATCGATTGAACAACCTATTGATGAAGAAGAAGATTTAGAGAGTGAAGAACAAACTCAAAATCAACCACAAAATCAACCGGAAGAAGAGATTGAAGAAGAACCAACTCCGGAAATGAGAATAAGCAGGTTAGTTCTACAAACCCATCTCATATTTGATGTTTTTGATTGTTTTGGTCGATTTAATTCGTCAAAATCATGTGTTCTGCGGCGGTTACCGGGTATGGTTCAGCGTAAAACAAATGTTAGATGTGCGACGAGCTGTTCTTGAAACTGAACCCTGAAAGTACATATGAACGACTCGGCGTAGATCTGAAACCCGTTTTGAGCCGAACTTAGTGACACAAAGACTTATATTTAGGATCGTCTTATTCGATGGTGTTAGTTTTGTGCCGAATATGTTTTGTGAATTTCAGAAATTTTGCATGTGCGTAGGATCGGCTTGTATGGTAGTATTAGTTTTGTGCCGAATAAATGTTGTTTGAATTTCAGAATTTTTGCATGTGCTTAGGATCGGCTTGTATGGTTGTATTAGTTTTGCGACGAATAAATGTTTCAATTCATAAGTCTAGATTCGGCTTATTCGATAGTATTAGGGTTGCGCCGAATATCATTGTTAAAATTTCATAAATTTTACAAGTGTATAGGATCGGCTTATTTATATGATATCATGTTGCGCCGAATACATGTTTGAGTTCATAATCATAGATTCGGCTTATTCGACGGTATCGGTTGTGAGACGAATATATAGGATCGGCTTATAATTGTTTTGTGGTATGAGCCGATCCACTCTCTGTGTAAGCTAATAAAAATTTCAAGACATGATTCGGCTCATATGTGTTATTTCGGGTAAGCCGAGCCTTCTTATTTTCTTACAAGTTTTTGGCTTTCCAAATCTCTTTGTTGTTCGAATTAGTCTTACAACTTTCATACTTGTGTTAGGACCAATGCCGCGGGTAGGGAGATGTTGAAAAAAATGAAGGCCAAACTTGGTTGCAAAACACCAATGACCGTGGAAGAACAAAAATACCTCATCAACAAGTGGGATGCAATCATCAACAAAGGACAAGGACCCGAGGAACCCGAACAAAGGCCTACCACTAAGAGGTCTCGACAAGTTGGTGAAGGTACAAGCCAAGGTGGTGCTACCGTCCAACCCGGTAATGATGCGTCGGAAGATGAAGACCAAGGTGGAAGAAGAGGTGGTCGTGCAACTAAGAAGAGGGGTCGTGGTTAAATGCCCTTTTATGTTTCCAACTTCCTTTTAATGTTTTTCTTAAGTTTTAAGTACACTTTTATGGTGTTGCAAACACCTATGCTTTTAGGTGCTGAACTTTGTTTTTAATGGTGCTGAGATTGGGTTATGGACACCTTCAATTTCATGTTTTAATGAATAGCTTAACAGTTAATTAGCTACTTACTACCTGCAATTTCTATGAATTTGAAAGTTTTAAGGTTCGGCTTGCAGTGAAATAATATTAAGCCGAACCTGACAAAAAAACTCTGGTATTTTCTTGTTGCCAGGTTCGGCTTATAATACTCGTTATGTGATAAGCCGAACCTTCACATGTGTTCATGGTTCCAGTTTGCAGAAAACGACACGTTTCATAACTAAAAAGTAAATCATTCAAGTATTTCGTTTTGATGGGTACATGTAGGTGCAATTCTAGTCAAAATATCATCCTCATCTTACACGGAAATCAAAAGACACAAAATAAACGGATAAACCCATGAAACATTTTTTATGGAGATCCTAAACGAATCTCATCCTCTTCACTGACCTCTTTCTCATCATCTTCACTGACCTCATTCTCATCATCTTCACTGACCTCTTGCTTAAAATCTTCATCCTCATCACTTGAAAACGTAATTACTTGCCCACTTGGAGGCTGCACCTGCAAAGATTTCCAAAGATCCATTTCCGTCGCATAATTTGCACAGCAATCCATCGCAAAATTATTTTCAAATCTAGGCCAAAAGGCTGCACTCATCAAGGATGGTAATGGGCAACCGGGTCTAAGTTTGAGGCCGATAAAATGACAATTTTGAACAAATCCAAGAACAAGTCTTCTATCCTTTACACCATCATTGCAAGGTTTTGTTGGAGGCGCGTAAGTAAAGCTACTACCCGTCCATGTGAAACAATGTACGGCGCAATTGACTCCGCTATTAAAAACCCACAAATGGGCATTGCCATCCAATGATCTTCAGTAATGATAAAATCCCCATGCAAACGACGTTCGAATGCAACGTACTCCGCTGCCACCCCTGCATCTTTTCTTGGACATGTTCTCATCATTGTCTTATAGAATTATTTGTTTTTACGTAGGGTTTGTAACAATCGTTGCCGAATATAGTTCACTTCATTTTCAGGGGGCACCGGATTATTCCCTTCCATAAAAGGACCAAGTTGTTCCGCCATGACTTAATAACCACAATTTCCATCGCCTTGCACGTCGTCCATTGCTATAATATGCTCATGAATTATTGGCGATAGATCTTCCAAGTAGTTATCGTATATAAAATTGATAGGCCTCATATACCTATCGGACTTATCTCTTTTGGGTCCTCTCATCCTACCAATTTCATGTACGGTCCTTTTCTCCTTTATCTTAGTTTGTGAAGGATACATCTTAGCCTTCCCCTTGACATCCTCTTTACTATCCTTAGCTTGTGACAAACAATCATTATCATTCACCTCTTTGTTACTTGTTTCCGATTTTCGAATACTCGGACGACCTCGTTTTTTTGGAACTTTGACTTCTTCCTCATTCATCAACTTCTCAATTTCTTTCTTTGCCTTTTCAAACCTTGAATCATGGTACTCAACGCCGGATGGATTCCTTTTATTAGCCAATAGTTCCTTGTTGGCTTGTCTAGTTTGAAAATTATTCACTTTCTTACTCTTCCTACCTTTCGGGTCACTCTTCTCCGGTTCCAAAATATTTTCTTGGGTGAAAGGATACATGATCGGCATCATGTTGTCCCATAGGAATTTCTTTTGAGGTCGGGACGTATTCCTATACATCTCCGCCAATTTTTTCCCATTTGTCGTGTCCCATATCTCTAGATCATCCTCATCGTCTTCGGTTGGGAGAGGATCGAAGCTTAATTGTTTCCAAAAATGATCAATATCCTCAAATGGTATGATACCATCCTTGTACCGAAGTAGGTCATGGCGGCATGGAAGTCCCATAGATTTCTTCATCGTACAAACACACTCTTCCTCCAAGGTGGCGCCTAATGTCTTAATCAAATCCACTTCTTTCATCAACAAGTCGATGCATAGATGGGAGACTCTATAATTAATTCCCGTAGCCAATTAGTACCATAATTCTTGTGTCTAAACATAAGGTCATGCTCGAACGCGGTTTTAATTCTCACAACATCACTTTTTAAATTCATCAATTGCATCAAAAACCGTGACAAAAGTGTCAACACGACCAAAAAGGTTCTTCTTCAACCGATAATGAGCCGACTCTACCATACTTGTGGCTTGGTTGTTGAAGTGTTTGTGCCGATTTGTGAAACAACTCATGAACCTTTCTTTATTAGGTTCCAACACATCTTTGACCAAGTAAGTAATGACATCGGGGTAGGCGGTCTTCCAATGCTTAATAAACATTTTAAAATTTTCTTCATAGACATCCTCGGTGATTGACCATATCAAAGCTTCCCATTCGCCTTGGAAAGAAGCCCACAACATCTCATTATGTTCATATGCTTTCAAGAATTCCTTCTTTTTCTTTACTCGTGTCTCCAACGGTAGCTTAGCAATATTCTCTAATTCTTTCAACTTAAGTGGTTGAATTATCGGTTGACATTTTTTTCCTCACATTGCACCATATGTGAAACGTACAAAGAAAATTGAATGCATCAGGAAATACCTTCTTAATAGCATACATCAACGACGAATCTTGATCGGAAACGAACACTTTAGGAAGAGCACCCTCCCGGAAGATTAACTTCAATTGTTCTAACCCCCAAACATAACTCTCTTTCTTCTCGTTTTTCATGAAACAAAAATCCACGGTGAACGGTGCCTTTGTCGAAGTATGCCCCACAATGTTCATCAACGGCATCTCATATTTATTAGTCTTGTACGTGCAATCCAATATAATAACTTGTGGGAAGCATAGAGCCAATTGGGCACATTCCGGGTGGGCAAGGAAAAGGTGTGTGACTTGACCGAAGTCATCCAACTTCTTTTGGCAAGCGTAGTTATTCTTCACCCCTAACCACATTACTTGTTGCATCACCATCCTACCTTGAAAATTGAGTATTCTAATATTTTGTCTTGCATTGTAGATAGTTTGCATAGTCGACTTGTTATTCTTGTTTTCCGCCTTCAATTTGCTAAGAATCCTAGAAGGTGGCAAACGTGCTCGTGTCATTTTATCCACTTCTAGAATCTCGTCGGGTTTGAGCCGTGCTACTTTCGCATGTCCATGAAGGTCTTTGGGACGTGGGTGGTTATGACGACAATCCATATCTTTATTCATTATCCAATATTGATCTTCTTTGTTCATGGACTTATTCTTGAGGTTGAAAACGATCTTGAAAGGGCAATTCTTTTCTTCGTCTTCGTCCTATTCTTTCTCCCCGTCTTCCCAACGTATACATTACCCTTTTTAACCTTGCTAGCACCGGTTCCACTACGCTCACAAATCATTTCAAACCTATCCCATCGGCTTTGTTGTCCTTTAACTAGTACACAATTTATCTTCATCGCGTGTTCCTCAAGCCAATCCAGAACTTCTGGTTTAGTTTTCCATATCTACGTTCATTCCAAAACAAGTAATTTGTAAGAAAAACTTTGGAATATTCCGACAACATTAAGGTAAACAAAAGGTTCTTACATACCAAATTATTTTGGAAGTGATCCTTGGTATCCTCGTGAATTATGTCTACTGGATCAGGTTGATTTTCCATGGGTCCAAGCACGATCTACAAAGAATATCACAAGGTTAAACACTAGAAAGGGAATATAATAACAAGGTTCGGTGCATTCGATAATCACATTATGTGCCGAACTATAAACATTTACAGGTTTCGGCTTATACGATATCCTCAATATGTGCCGAACCACGAACAATATTTTAACCCAAAAATTAACAAATTCATGTTCGGCTCAAACGATAATCATATTATGTGCCGAACCTTGAACATAAGAGGTTTCGGCTGATACGATATTCTCCATATGTGCCGAACTAGTAACAATATTTCAACCCGGAAATTAAAAAATTATGTTCGGCACATACAATTTTGGATATATAATCCGAATTAGTAATGATTTTATTCCGGGATATTCAGGATGTTGTTCGGCTTACTATGAAACTTTCATATAAGCCGAACTAGTGTCTAGCAAAACGGTTGGAATTGGAAATTATAGGTTCGGCGCATGAAGTAAACAGATTTAGTAAGCCGAAACGTTCATCAATTTGTATATTCGGCTCATAGATGTGAGCCGAACCTCAACCTGTTTCGCCGAACCATGATTCAAAAAACCTAACTTTTGATAATTGGGAGCTATAGAAGTGAGATTAAGTATAGGATATAAGTGTACCTGTTTATTAGAAGCATTGGGTTCCTCATCAATGTCTTCATCATCAGGATTTGTCTCATAAAAATCATCATCTTGAGTTTGAGTGGGTGTAAAATCATTCTCATAATCTAAGAAATCAGCCATTTCTGGATCATTGTTGTAGTTGATATGTATTTTCCTAGGTTTTTTAGATGAATGATGACCCTCCTCATCCTCCATTGAATCAAGAATTAGAATTTTCTCACTTTCTCATTCTCTTTCTCTCCTTCTTAACCAAACCAAAAATTTGATTTTTTTCCCCTCAAATTTTTCATCTAAACAACTCTTATAATTCTAAAAACTATTTTAATCACTAAAAAAAATATTTAATCACTAATCAAGATTATTAACACTAATACGTAAAGGGCATATTTGCATTAAAAAAATTTTGGGTTAAGGGGTTATCTGATTTTGCTATTTCACAACCTTTTTTGTCTTCATTCAGTATGCCTTGGAAGATTTTGGTATTCCCAAAATCATAGTTCAAAGAAAAAGAATAAGAAAAAACAAAAACAAGTCCTAGATAAGATTGGGATGATCATCTATTAAAACATAAGATCAAAGTTAAACCAGAGGACAATGAGTATATGTGGAGATTTACTTTCCCAAATTGCTTCATGCAACATGGAGAAGATTTTGAACCGTTATTTGTTGAAAAGATGACTACTTTATCAATCTAATATGGTGGTAAATCATATCGGTAAATTTTTGCTTTAGTGTGTCTTGTTTCTCTGGATCTTCCAGAGTTTGTGCAGGATAATAGATTTATTTCTATTACTGTTAAATGGGCGATGCATTATCATCGAAAAGATTTGCATGCTAACAAGGATTAGAAGGCTCTCTGGTTTTTAGATAGTGCAATCAAGATTAAAACTCTTCTTTGGTTGTTATTGTTGGGGTTGTTGGGATTGTTTGGTAATAATTATGCATGACACTAGTTCTTCGGATCAATGTAGAAGTAGAGACAAAGAAGATGCACACTAAAAGAAACAAGAAAACAAGAACATAATAATCAACGTGGTTCGGCGATATGCCCTTGCATCCAAACGACTATGAACAAATCTTTATTATAGAACTTTTATTGAGAATTAGAGCACTTAAAAATTGATAAATAGCAAGAAGCTAATCATAACACTAAAATAACTCTCTAGAAATATTGCTCTATAATCTCACAAGTAGAAGATGTAGGAAAAAAACTCATAAATCTCTTAGATTTGGTGTGTCCTTCTGTAAATGAGATCCCTTCTATTTATACTACATGAATACTTGGGATTCAAGCATAATTCTTTACAACCAAGTAGTAATCGTTTCAAGCAAAGTATACTTGGTCGCTAAGAATTTACTATGTAATACACATGAGTGCTTAACAATAAAGTCTTCTACTTCTCTATGCCAAGTGTCCTATAACCTCCACAAGTGTTAATGATATAACCTCCACAAGTGTAAATAGGTATGAATCTTTGAAAACCTTAACAATTATCCACCTTGTCAATGATTCCACAAAAAGACTGAGTTAACTGCAAACTCAAAAGCCCCTAAAATATCAACACCGAGCAATATTGATCAAGCTGAGACACCTCTCAAACTTGACCTTCAGAACAATTATCTTCAACATATCTGATGGATTATCTTCAGTATCAATCTTCAATAGATGAACTTTTCCATTATCAACCACTTCTCGAATTTTATGATAAGGGACATCAATATGCTTGGTGCGTGCATGATAGACTTGGACCTTTGCAAGATGAATTGCACTTTGACCGTCAAGATACACAATGACATTCTTTTGCATAATCCTTAAGTCTCCAACTAGACCTTGAATCCATAACGCTTCCTTAACATCCTCTGTTACAGTAATATACTCCGCCTATGTAGTATACAAAGCAACAATTGACTGTAAAACATATGTTAGATCACTGCTCGGTCAAACTCTCAAGTGTTGCTATCTCAAGATTGTTTATCAAGTTTAGTTGTCAAAACTATAAGTCTTGATTTCTAATGTACTTATAGCTATATATCGAATTAGGATAGAATGTGTAGCTGAGCTTTATACTTCACGATGTTCATCGATTAAAGACGAAGAACTACTAAGGGGAGCTTGTGGAACTTCATAAAAAAAAGGTATGTGGAGATTTGAACTCATCTATCACTCAGAAGTTTATTCTATTCTATCTCCTATTGAGACAAAAGTCGTATATCTATATAGACTTTACATTATACACATTTGATATTTTGAGCTGAATTTAACTCGCTTATATCTTACTCGAAATAAGTGTTGGAAAGCTTTTGCTTTAACTACGTTCATCATTATTCTTTGACGAAAGTCAAAAGATGATCATGTGAAAATCACCTGGTAACATCTTACATGATTTGTGTGAGACAGTCATTTGATGTAGACTCGGAATGTTTCATATTGATCATTCGATCACTTGAAAATTGCTTATAATCTAATAGTTTGTGTGAGACAATTATTGTCGTCTTCTAAGAATGTTTCAATGATTGAAATGAGAGTTAAGAACTAAAAACCCATGTCTGGATATATCATTGTTTGTGTACTAAATGTGTGAACTGTTTTGTTGGAGTTCAGAACTTGAAGTTAAGTTTGCATACCCGTTCGTAAACTTATTCAACTGTTTAAGTCAGGGTACTTAAGTTTGCATACTCGTTCACAAACTGATTTAATTGTCTAAGTCCGGGAACCAAGTTTGCGTACCCGTTTGCAAACGGTTTCTACCTAGTTGGGTCTGGAGCTAACGTTTGCGTACCCGTTTACAAACTATCTACTTGTGACCAATATCCGGAACTTAAGTTAGCGTACATGTTTGCAAACTTAAGTGGTTCAAGTTCTAAATCGGTTAAGTATGATTTCATACTCATGAACATATACATTTATATATTAAAGATGAAATCTTTGCAAATCGTGGATAAAATGTTCATGAACTGATTCTTTTAAATCAATCCGATTTTGCTTCAATTGTGTCTTTTATACTTCTATGAGAATATCAAAAATTGAACAACTCTATGAGTAACACAATTAGATTCATTTGATTATCAGTTAATCTAGAAGTGTTAAGATGACCATGGTTAATACAAAAGTGTTCATATGGGTAACTTCGGTTAATTTTTATTGAGCCAACTCAATATACAGTTTAGGTACGGTTACCCATATCTAAATGAAGGTATATTTTATCTGTGTGTAACAAGATAAGAACATCTAACGGTGAAAATATATTAGCGTGAATCTTAAATCAGGTTTCATCTAACCGTGAATATTGATTGCTTTGTTCCAAAGTTATCAAACCCTGATTTGAATACAATATAAGGGAGAACTCTAGCAATTGGGAAACCTAATCCCCACACCTCCTGTGTGATACTAGTTGCGACTACAGTGAATTCTCCTTTAACCTAGGTTTTTCCTAAAACCATTATAGGTTAACGACTTAAAATACTTCATTAGGATTCTGAAGCCAGACCCAACTATTTTCTTTGTAGTTGCGTTTTCTGATCTTACTTGTTCTATCATATTGAGTACTATCTTCTTTAAGATTTGCTCAAGATTTATCTCCGATAGATAAGATAAAAAAAAATAATCACAAAGTTATTTGTCTCATTCTTTGTGATTTCACAATAACTTGTTCTACTACCATATAGTTAAGTTATTGTGAGGTGATTGGTATTTTCTAGACTGTTCTTCGGGAATATAAGACCGGATTATCAATTCGTTCATGTTCACCTTGATTTATCAAAACGAAATAAAACTTAGTAGGTATTCCTGTGGGAGACAGATTTATCTATCAGAATATACTTTTCTGTGGGAGACAAATTTGTTTATCAAGTCTTCGACTTTGGGTCGTAGCAAATCTTAGTTGTGGGTGAGATCAGCTAAGGGAATCAAGTGCGTAGAGTCCTGCTGGGATTCAGCGATGTAAGGAACGTGACTATACCTTAATCGGCGTGAGATTGGTCAGGTCTCAAATACATTCCAGTCCGAAGTTAACCTTTAGTAGGCTAGATTCTGTAGCAGCTTAATATAGTGTGGTGTTCAAATCTGAACTAGGTCCCGAGGTTTTTCTGCATTTGCGGTTTCCTCGTTAACAAAACTTATGGTGTCTTTGTTATTTCTTTTTCGCATCATATTTTATATATAATTGAAATATCACAGGTTGTGCGTAGTTCAATCAATTGGTAAATCCAACCTTTGGTTGTTGATTAAAATTGATTGACACTTGAACATTGGTATTTGGCACCGTTCAAGTTGTTTCTCATAATAATCAGTCTCACGGATTTCTATTTGTTTGATTTGCTGGTCACATTGAGAAACAAATATATAACTCTTGGATATACTTTCCTTGATTGAGTCTGAATGTCTAGTTGATTCTCTTGGAATTATATTGGATTTAGTCCATACAGATTGCCTAAACGAAATATTGGGTGCGGTTGTTAGACCCCCACTTTTTCACAATACCCAAGTAGATCCACACTTATCTCGATCACCAGCATAATCTTAATCAACAAATTCACAGTCCTTCAAACTCTGATCCTTTTGATACACTAAACCAACATCTAGGGTTATTGAAGATATCGCAAAATTCCCTTAACCGCGTACCAATATGCTCTCCCATGCTTAGCAATATAACGACTAAATAATGCTACCACTTGAGAGATATCTGGACGGGTACAAACCATATCATACATCAAAGAACCTACCACATTATCGTAGGGAACCGCCAACATAAATTCTTTCTCCTCAGTGGTAGTAGGATCAATTGGTTTAATAACTTAACACTTGACAACAATGGAAGACTGGTAACTTTAGAATTTTGCATCCCAAAGCGACGAACGATTTTCTCAAGATAAGATTTCCGAGTAAGACATAACTTCCCCTTTGATCTATCTCGTGTAATTCTCATGCCCAATATCTTCTTAGCTGAACCCAAATTTTTCATCTCAAACTCCAAACTTATTTTCTTCTTCAAAACATCAATTTCTGACTTGCTCTTTGCAGCTATAAGCATGTCATCAACATAGAGTAAGAGATAAAGAAAAATCCCATCTTTAAGCTTCATAAAGTACACACATTGATCGTACTTATTATGAGTGTACTTTTGCTGCAACATAAATGTATCAAACTTCATATACCACTATCTTGGTGATTGTTTCATCCCATATAGTTGATTTTGAAGTCGACACACATAATTTTCTTTACCAACAACCTCATAACCAATGGGGTGTAACATATAAATGACCTCCTCCAGATCTCCATGCAAGAAGGAAGACTTGACATCTAGTTGCTCGATCTCTAAATCAAATTGCGACACAAATGCTAGAAGGACTGGGATGGAAGTGTGCTTAACAAAAGAAAAATTTATAATAATCCACACCTTCCCTTTGTGCATATCCTTTAGCCACTAACCTTGCCTTGTATCTTACACCACTAACGATACCCTCAGAGTCTGGAGTGATGTCCTTTACTGTATAGACTCACTTGCACTCGGTAGTCTTTCTACCCTTGAGAAACTTAACTAGTTACCAAGTGTGATTTTATGAAGACACTCTACCTCCTCACCCATAGTTGTTTTCCACTCTGAGTCATGAGTATCACATATTGCCTATTTGAAGGTAAACGGCTCCTCTTCAACAATGGCTAATGCATGAGAAACGTTATTCCCATAACCATATCGAAGATAAGTGTCCGACTCTAATTCAAACCAGAATGAACAGACCTATATACGATCATTCTACGATTCTTCTAAGTTGTAATGGAGGCACAACTTTTAATTCCTTTTTAGATTTGAGAATTACTAGTCAACTCATCCTGACTTCTTATATAACATGAAAACTTGGTGTTCTCTGGTAACCCAAGTTATATTCTAGCAAAGGAACTCAAGACTTAAAATTTTTGATTAAAAAGTATGGGAAGGAAAATTTTGGTTCTTTGCAAGCTGAAGTGGATAGATTAGAAAATCTCATTGATGTTATGGACAATCTAGAATAAATTAATTCTTTGTCTCAAGAAGATTTTGCTGAGGAAGAAGAATTTACAGTTAAACACAAGTGGAAATTGAATAATTATCCCTACTTCTGGTGGGTCTTCAAAAATCTCCTTCAAGAACTTTATAAATATCCCCGATGGCATAATTGAAATATTTAAGAAAAACACAATTTTTATAATTCCACCATTAACCTTTTTATCGTTATTCTTTCGTCTTTCTTTCTTCCTTTATATCATAATCTCGAAGTTCAGAGAGAAACAAAAATCCCTCACCGGTGCTTGCACCACTGTCAACACCTTTACCAGCTCCGCCACCTCCATCAAACTTATCATCAACACCGACAACACCTCTTAGTCCACCATCTCTACAATTATTTCATAGCTTTATAACTACATCTTATATTTCCACTAAATCCACCACTTGCAGCACCATCACCACCTCTCGCCCGATTCAACCACAAAAGTCAAGTCTCGTGACGAATCAAAGGGAAACTAATATCTATAATCTAATCCTAAGCATCATAAACGTTAAATTTATATCAATTTTTAACTAAATTTTGCATGATTCCATTTTCAAACCCTAACTTTGGATTTCATTTCTTCAGGTCCATGATTGATTCAGGAAATTGATATCTTCTTATTCATCGATTTGTTATTCTCAATTGTATTGACTTATAAAAGTATAAATTAATATGTTTTTTTACTTGATTTTTATTATGCTGGTGTGCGGTGAAGGGGCAGTAGCATGTGTGGTGGTGGGTGGATGGTTGGTGGGCCCGAAGATATTATATTTAAATGCAAAATGGTCCCCGGCAGCGGCGCCAAAAACTTGGTGGACCCGGGGAAGCGTATAATAATTAAGCGAAATGAAAACGCGGGCCTACAGTAATACCGCAAGTGCACGGTCGTCAGTTGTAGCTCGTGCAAGTACGGGTCGATCCACAGAGATTGGGAGTGTTTTGTAGTGTTTAGCTATTTTGGGCTCTAAAATTGCTATTGGGCTTTAGGTATCAAAGGGTTGTGGTGCCAATGGGTTATGAATACCCTTTGGAACTGTTGGGCTTTGAATACCCTTTGAGTAAATTGGGCTTAATGGGTTTGTTTTTAACAATGAAATGGCTTTGGTTTTGAATTAGGGCTTGGGCTTAGTGTAGTAAATGAGCCTTTGGTGGACTGAATTGGACTGGGCTTGTGATGTGATTTGAGCCTTGGGTTGAGCTGGGCTTTCACAGTGAATTGGGCCTTAGCCTTTTGGAGTGAACTGAGCTTTGGGCTCAGTTGGCTGGGCCTTTAGATTAGCTAGGCTTTAGGTCTTAACCTGAACTGTGGTCTTAGCTGAGGAAAGCTCAGTGCAGCAGCAGCAGTGGCTTCAGCAGCAGCAGCAGTGGCTTCAGCAGCAGCAGAAGGGAAAAGGAAGCAGCAGTGGAGCAGCACAACAACAACAAGTAGTAGCAAGGAAAAGGAAGCAGCAGCAGTACTGCACAGCAGGGGAAAGAAAGCAGCAGCACAAGCAGTGGAAGGGAGGCAGCAAGCCAAGGGGAAGAAAACAGTGGGGCAATAATACAGAGGCAGTTAGCCTAAGTCAAAGACAATGGAGAAAATTTACAATGGAAGCAACACAGGGCAACACAGGGCAAAAGCAACACAGGGAAAAAGGATGAAAATTTACAATGGCAAAAGCAAACAGCACAAAAGCATTATGAGAAGGTGACAGAACATTGCAACTACAAGCAGAGAACAATGGAAGTAAACCAAGGCCTAAGCCAAGGGCAGGGGAGATGGTGAAGGTGAAATGGTGAGCCTAGGCATACTACTAGAGTGGGAAGAGAACTAGTTTGCTCACAGTCACTAGTGAGCACTAGTTTCTCCCCAATGCTCAATCAACACAATGCTCTAAGGCTTCTAGCCTAACATTCCACAAAACATGTATCACATAACAGGTACATTAACATTACATGGAACACAAACATCAACAGGAACATGCACTAGGAAAATTGAAGAAACTAAACATCACAGTGAACTAACATTAAACACAAAACTAAATTGAAATTAGAAACAAACAGAAATTATAAGAACATAAACTAAATGAACATGGAATTAAACATGAAATGAAACAGAAATTGAAAATTAACTAAAATTGATTTGAAACTGAAATTGAACATTAACAGAACTAAGTTCTGGACACTGGCTAGTCCAGCATAAGCCTTTACATCACACCACAGTCCCCTATTTATACATACAATGGAAATCCCAAAAAATCCCCAATTAACAGCAAAATTAGGGTTTGTAAAAAAAATACAATTAAACCCAAAATTGGTTCACCTAACCTTCTGATAACAACCCAATCAACCAACCCATGCTTCAATTAGACGTACAATCATGTTCCCCCAGATTATGAAATTAGGGTTTATAAGAAATAGAAATTAGGTTTACCTAATCACTGCAAACTCTTGATAGCTCTCACCCATGCTTCCTTACGGTCTTCTGATGCTTCCCACGCCTCCAATTGATCTATATCATCAACTAATTTCACCAACTCACTCCTAGGGTTCAGAGGTGAGAGAATAGGCGAAATTAGTTGTATGAGAGAGATTAGAACGTGATATAGGTGATGGGTCGAGTGTGTATGATGATTTGAGAAGAGATGGTGGTGGTTGTGGTGGTTGAGAAGGAGTTGGTGGAGGAGCAGGTGGTGGTCGTGGAGTTGCAGAGGAGAAGAAAGGGGGAGAAGAAGGAGAAGCCGATAGTTTTAGGGCTAGGGTGTGTTTGGGTTAGGGTATAGGTATTGGGTTCTCGGGTGTTGAGCGGCTTCATCAAATTTTGATGTTCTGTGACTCTGAGCTGCGGGATGCGAAGATGGTTGGTAGATCTAACGGTGAGATGAGAGATGAATCGATGTAACCGTTGGATTTTGAAACACAACGAAGTCAACGGTGTTAGATGATGTTAGGTACTGTAGTGATAAGCGGAAGTATCGAGATTTGATGCGCAGACAAAGAAGCGACCATTGGATTCAACTACAATTTAATCTGAAGGCTTGGAATTTAAGCGCTGTGGTGTTTGATAGAGACTTCAGATTTTGATGCTCTATGAATGAGCGACCGTAGGATGATGAGTTGGATCCGATCTAACGGCTGAGAATGGAGGCGGGTATGGATATAGAAAATGGGTTTGGGTAAGGGTTTTGGGCCTTGGGTGTGCCAAGCCCATATCTTCTTTAAGAACAATTCTTCCTTCTTGAGCCCATTTCCAGCTTTTTGGACGTGCGCTCCATTCTTTGCGGCTTCCTTGCGTAATTTCTTCCGGCTTTTCACCACTCTTCAACTCTTTTCCGCTCCGCAAGTTATCCAGACTTTATTTATTACCTAAAAATGCAAAATTAAGTAAGAAAAATATTTATTCTTGAAAACAATGAAAATACAGAATATGGGATAAAATGTAGAATTACTGCACAAAAGATGAGTTAAATGCCAACAAAAAGGGATAAATATATACATATTTGGCACTCATCAAATACCCCCAAACCTGAATTTTACTTGTCCTCAAGTAAAACAAAACTAAGGAAATCCTAACTATACCACTGTCGCTGGTCTCTCGAATGCATTTAGCGTATGCACTAAGCCTTTTAAACCACTAAGTGTCCCTAGTGGACGAGTTGAAGTCTCGTGAAGGTTTGCTTAGAACGTACCTACAAAGTTCTAGGTCAAAATATAAGCTCATATTCCATCAAATGTGACATGTGCAAAACAGTTTAAGCTCACAGCAAAATGGAGATGTCAATCTAGCTATCGAAGGCACAATCCTAGCACTGATAACAAAAAAAGACATGTGATAAGAGTGTAAAGTGTATCTACACATGTGTAAAGAAAGATCTGAAGTTATGATACTAATCACCAAGAGATAGTTTCTCAGGCTAAGAACCAAGGTCGAAATCTAGCTAGCTGTCCGGACTTTACGAGAATTGTGAATGAGTTGGAGGTATTTCACAATTACTCGCGTTGTACATCAATGGCATACCTCCTTGCTTATTACAATGAAACAACAAAATGACTATTTACATGACTCTTATTTACATTGACTATTCTCTTTTTATTTTTGGAACAAGAGATGATGGAATTGATAAATACTTGATTTTTTTTTTTGATATTTTTTTCTTTTTTTTTTTTTTTTTTTTTTTACACAGAGAAACACTTTTGATACATGTACAAAAGGAAACAAAAGATTACATGACACTTTGCAAGAGGTAGCCCTTTTTGATGCACCCAGTTAAATTCGATGGTTGTTTTTCTTAATGTAACCTCCACCTTCTATCCCAACCAACCAAAGAACAAGCTAGTCAAGTTTCGTTCAGTATTCTAAAGTGATTGGCAATCGTAACTTCCTATCAAACACCTTGAAGATCGAGGCCATACATGTATTGGTAGATCGTGCGCGTGCAAATTTCTTATCACTATGTGAATTGTGCTAGAATCAGGGTGCCTAAATATCTAGACTAAGACTCCTAATATTTACATATTTGCACAAGAGTCAACATTTCAAGGTAAATGAGCTCCATTTTTTTTGATTTTTTAATTTTTTTTATTTTGATTTTTCAATTTTTTTTGGAATTTTTCAATTTTTTCAAAAAGATGGAGTTTTGTTTTCAATTATAGCATATTATCGTGGTATCTACTCTATACCCCCAAACCTAAACTAAACATTGTCCTCAATGTTTCAAAATATGGAAGGAATTAAAATGCAGCATATGGAACGGGACATGCTGAGTAGAGTAAAAGGAGAGAGAATACCCGATTTTGGCGAAAGCAATATTAGAACTCCGTTATTCAAGGCAAAAATCCAACATATTTCAGCCGAGATCATATTGGATTAGCAAAATATATACAAAAGGAATTTTAACTAACACATTATCTACAAGCAAATTTTGGTTTTTAATGGGATTGGACTTTTTGGGAAAAAAATTTGGTTTTGTCGGGAGACATTTGGTTTTGACGGGAGACATTTGGTTTAGATGGGAAAAAGAAAAATTTTGGTTTTTTAGGGAAACATTTGGAAAACTTTGGTTTTTATGGGAAAAATTTTTGGTTTTTGAAATTGGGAGCAAAAGAATTTTTTTTTTTTTTTTGTTTTTTTTTCAAGAAAGAAAATAAAGAAAATAAAATTTGGTTTTTGAAATGGGAGCACGCCCACTGTTGGTTTTGTGTTTGCTGTGGCTCAGCTGGTTTGAAAACGTTTGGTGAAACTGAGTCCAAAATCTCGGCCTAGAATTTGGGTACTCGGCCCACTAACGAGTTAACCTAGCGTGATCAGTTACAAGCTCAGCTGGGTTTAAACCCGGAATACAAGATACAAGTCCAATTTAAACAAGCCCACAAAAATTAAATACACAAGCCCACAAATAAATTATTACAAACCCAACAGAAAATAAGAGAAGCCCAAAAATTGGCTTTAATATTACAAGCCCACAATTAAAAAATTGGAAGCCCACAATTCGGGTTCTCTTAAATGGATTACCTTTTAAGCACAACCCAGCTGCTCTGATATTGTTGCAAAAACCCAGTTGGGCTTTGGTTCTTTTCCTTGGTGGCGTCCCAGCAGAGGAAAAACAGGTTCAGAACAGCAGGTCCAACAGCAAATGAAGTGAAGCAGATGCAGATGCAAATGCTATGCAGTGAAATGCAAAAATAGCTAATAAAACAACAAGAAAAACACAGCACCAATCCCCGGCAACGGCGCCAAAAACTTGGTGGGCCCGAAGATATTATATTTAAATGCAAAATGGTCCCCGGCAGCGGCGCCAAAAACTTGGTGGACCCGGGGAAGCGTATAATTATTAAGCGAAATGAAAACGCGAGCCTACAGTAATACCGCAAGTGCACGGTCGTCAGTTGTAGCTCGTGCAAGTACGGGTCGATCCACAGAGATTGGGAGTGTTTTGTAGTGTTTAGCTATTTTGGGCTCTAAAATTGCTATTGGGCTTTAGGTATCAAAGGGTTGTGGTGCCAATGGGTTATGAATACCCTTTGGAACTGTTGGGCTTTGAATACCCTTTGAGTAAATTGGGCTTAATGGGTTTGTTTTTAACAATGAAATGGCTTTGGTTTTGAATTAGGGCTTGGGCTTAGTGTAGTAAATGAGCCTTTGGTGGACTGAATTGGACTGGGCTTGTGATGTGATTTGAGCCTTGGGTTGAGCTGGGCTTTCACAGTGAATTGGGCCTTAGCCTTTTGGAGTGAACTGAGCTTTGGGCTCAGTTGGCTGGGCCTTTAGATTAGCTAGGCTTTAGGTCTTAACCTGAACTGTGGTCTTAGCTGAGGAAAGCTCAGTGCAGCAGCAGCAGTGGCTTCAGCAGCAGCAGAAGGGAAAAGGAAGCAGCAGTGGAGCAGCACAACAACAACAAGTAGTAGCAAGGAAAAGGAAGCAGCAGCAGCAGCAGTACTGCACAGCAGGGAAAAGAAAGCAGCAGCAGCAGCACAAGCAGTGGAAGGGAGGCAGCAAGCCAAGGGGAAGAAAACAGTGGGGCAATAATACAGAGGCAGTTAGCCTAAGTCAAAGACAATGGAGAAAATTTACAATGGAAGCAACACAGGGCAACACAGGGAAAAAGGATGAAAATTTACAATGGCAAAAGCAAACAGCACAAAAGCATTATGAGAAGGTGACAGAACATTGCAACTACAAGCAGAGAACAATGGAAGTAAACCAAGGCCTAAGCCAAGGGCAGGGGAGATGGTGAAGGTGAAATGGTGAGCCTAGGCATACTACTAGAGTGGGAAGAGAACTAGTTTGCTCACAGTCACTAGTGAGCACTAGTTTCTCCCCAATGCTCAATCAACACAATGCTCTAAGGCTTCTAGCCTAACATTCCACAAAACATGTATCACATAACAGGTACATTAACATTACATGGAACACAAACATCAACAGGAACATGCACTAGGAAAATTGAAGAAACTAAACATCACAGTGAACTAACATTAAACACAAAACTAAATTGAAATTAGAAACAAACAGAAATTATAAGAACATAAACTAAATGAACATGGAATTAAACGTGAAATGAAACAGAAATTGAAAATTAACTAAAATTGATTTGAAACTGAAATTGAACATTAACAGAACTAAGTTCTGGACACTGGCTAGTCCAGCATAAGCCTTTACATCACACCACAGTCCCCTATTTATACATACAATGGAAATCCCAAAAAATCCCCAATTAACAGCAAAATTAGGGTTTGTAAAAAAAATACAATTAAACCCAAAATTGGTTCACCTAACTTTCTGATAACAACCCAATCAACCAACCCATGCTTCAATTAGACGTACAATCATGTTCCCCCAATTATCCCCAAATTATGAAATTAGGGTTTATAAGAAATAGAAATTAGGTTTACCTAATCACTGCAAACTCTTGATAGCTCTCACCCATGCTTCCTTACGGTCTTCTGATGCTTCCCACGCCTCCAATTGATCTATATCATCAACTAATTTCACCAACTCACTCCTAGGGTTCAGAGGTGAGAGAATAGGCGAAATTAGTTGTATGAGAGAGATTAGAACGTGATATAGGTGATGGGTCGAGTGTGTATGATGATTTGAGAAGAGATGGTGGTGGTTGTGGTGGTTGAGAAGGAGTTGGTGGCGGAGCAGGTGGTGGTCGTGGAGTTGCAGAGGAGAAGAAAGGGGGAGAAGAAGGAGAAGCCGATAGTTTTAGGGTTAGGGTGTGTTTGGGTTAGGGTATAGGTATTGGGTTCTCGGGTGTTGAGAGGCTTCATCAAATTTTGATGTTATGTGACTCTGAGCTGCGGGATGCGAAGATGGTTGGTAGATCTAACGGTGAGATGAGATATGAATCGATGCAACCGTTGGATTTTGAAACACAACGAAGTCAACGGTGTTAGATGATGTTAGGTACTGTAGTGATAAGCGGAAGTATCGAGATTTGATGCGCAGACAAAGAAGCGACCGTTGGATTCAACTACAATTTAATCTGAAGGCTTGGAATTTAAGCGCTGTGGTGTTTGATAGAGACTTCAGATTTTGATGCTCTATGAATGAGCGACCGTAGGATGATGAGTTGGATCCGATCTAACGGCTGAGAATGGAGGCGGGTATGGATATAGAAAATGGGTTTGGGTAAGGGTTTTGGGCCTTGGGTGTGCCAAGCCCATATCTTCTTTAAGAACAATTCTTCCTTCTTGAGCCCATTTCCAGCTTTTTGGACGTGCGCTCCATTCTTTGCGGCTTCCTTGCGTAATTTCTTCCGGCTTTTCACCACTCTTCAACTCTTTTCCGCTCCGCAAGTTATCCAGACTTTATTTATTACCTAAAAATGCAAAATTAAGTAAGACAAATATTTATTCTTGAAAACAATGAAAATACAGAATATGGGATAAAATGTAGAATTACTGCACAAAAGATGAGTTAAATGCCAACAAAAAGGGATAAATATATACAATATCTGGCACTCATCAATGGTGTTGTGTTTGTTTTGTTGCAGCAATGCACAAAAGTACATATACAATGGATCTAACGACTCTGATTTGAGCAACCAAGCTTTTTCAGTTACCACTATTGTATTTATCTTTCATGGTAGAAATTATGCTGGAGGAATAATTACAACTGTGCTTATGTAAGAAATTATTGATGGTGATTCATGTTTATAGGTAAGTGTAATCCAAGTTGCAATACTACGAAATCATGCAACAACAGTTAGAGATTGCAACTGTCACCCTTATTATCCAATGTTCGTCAGTGCCTCTTAGTATGGGGTCATTGCTAGAAGTTGCAATACTTATTTTATTTAATCTAGTTTACTATGGCTACTGATCTCTGTCATTATAAAATTCAAGCTTACCTGTCTTTCTGTTCCATGATTTATAGAATCCTTTTGTCGAGGAGCAGAAGAAACAGGATTTGTCATCTACCACCCAGTATATGCAAAGCGAGAGTATGACGTAGCAATAAAGATTTAACATTTGCAACTTTTTGTTAGCTTGTTGTAATTGATTTGGTTGCACAAGCACTGTTTACAGTGGGCTATCTCATTGATTTGTGATGATCTGTTTTAAGTGTGAAAAAATGATTATACTTATTTTTGTTTACTACAGATATATCTTTACATGCACATCTGAAACAAGGAGTTCCAAAGGGGTGAGTTTGTATATTTTTAAAATTGATTCATGTATATGTTGGTTTGTCTATTTAATCACTGTCGTTTTCTGGTCATATTATTCATGTATATATCTGGACTTCGGTTTTTTAGGGATCAACTACGTTTGTTGATCCTCTAAATTAGATTTTTTTTGATCAACTACTGATGTTGATCCCTTAAATGGGATCAATTCCTATTGTTGACCCAATTTTTTTGATCAACTATTGTTGTTGATTCGACCAACTACTATTGTTGACAACATTTCCTTGAATTGTAGTTTAAATCATGTAATTTCTTCAAATATTGAATTTGTGGTGCAATTGTAGCATGTCTGACTCCATGTCAGATGATACGTGTTTGACTCACGCCAAGTTCACTCCATTTACACGGATCAACTTTCATTGTTGATCCAATTTAGGGGATCAACTACTGTTGTTGATCCCCTGAATTGGATAAACTCCTACCGTTGATCATTTTTTATTTTGGATCAACTACTGTTGTTAATCTCCTAAACTGGATCAATTTCTACTGTTGATTCTATTTTTATTTGGCTCAAGTACTTTTGTTGATACAAAAATATTTGAACCACTGGTAGCGGCGGTGACGGTGGTGGTGGCGGCGGACTATTGGTGGTGGTGGTGGCGGCGGAAGTCTAATGGTGGTGGCGGAGTGGTGGTGGCGGTTGGTAGGTGGTGGTAGTGAAGTAGTAGAGAAAGAAATTTGTTCCATCTTAAAATAAATAAAAATATTGTATGAATGAGGGTATTAAGGTAATCTAATTTTAAATGCATAAGGATGTTAAAAAGTATGGATATATTTATTGTTGTAAAAGGATATATTTGTAGGGTGTTAAAACTACATATAAATAATGTACCCTAAACACAAAACTGCTTTTTTGAACTTGGCTAGAAAGTGACATGCAAGATCAAAAGGCCAATTGCAAATGGATGGAGAAAAAAAATTCCAGAATCTTTCGTAAAAATGTATCTTGTAGATATAGGGCTAGTGGTATCAATTCTCTTCTTATCAATGACACGATATGTTATGACAAAGATCTTATTAATGTTGATGCTAAAAGGTTTTGTTCTTATCTTTTCACTGAAGACTTCACTGTTAGACCAACTTTTGATGATCTTGTCCTTCCTTCATTGAGTGTACAACATAGTATAATGCTGGAGAAACCCTTTGAAGAAGAGGAAATTAAAAAGGTGGTAAATTGCTTTGGTATAAACAAGTTTCCTGGTCCAGATGGGTATACTATGGAATTTTTTAAAGCTATTTGGGATATCATAAAATTTGAGCTATTGAGTGTGTTTAATGCCCTTTGGATTGGAGGCTGAACTGTACTAGCATCATATTGTTGCCCAAATGTGATGGAGCTACTTCAATGCATAATTTTAGACCAATCAGTCTGATAGGTGGTATTTACAAGATTATATCTAAATGTATTACTGAAAGACTAAAAGTGGTAATGCCTTCTATTATCTCCTAATTTCAAAGTGCATTTGTGGATGATAAACAAATTACTGATGATATTCTTGTTGCTTCTGAACTGATTGACACTAGAGAAAGGCTAAAAATTCCAAGGTTGGTGGTCAAAGTTGACTTACAAAAGGCTTTTGATAACATCAAATGGGGATGCCTGGATTATACTATGTCAAGATTTTGATCAGGTAATTTTTGGAGGAAATGGGTTCATTGGTGTATATCTTCTGCAAGATTTTGTATCTCCTTAAACGGCTCTTATTCTAGTTTATTTATAAGTAGTAAAGGGATAAGACAAGGTGGCCTTTTGTCTCCTTTTGTATTTATCATGGTGGTGGAGGTTTTGTCTCTAATGATTCAAAGTATTGCTGAACTGGAGATTTTAAAAGGTTTCAGACCTTGTGCTACTGGTGATCAAATTATTCATTTGCAATTTGTTGATGACTTGATAGTTTTCTTAGATGATAATGATGAGAAAATCACAAGCCTTAAAAATTTGTTGATTGCTTTTCAAATAGTTTCAGGACTAAAAGATAATTCCAAGAAGTCAACTATAGTGGGAGTAGGAAATACTCAATATGATAATCCCGTGCTAGAATTTTTGGTTGCTATTTGACTCAATTACCACTGAATTATATGGGTATTCTTTTAGGGAGCAAGTCTAAATATAACACTGTATAGGAAGTAATTCTGCAAAGATTTCAACAAATACTTGGTACTTGGCAGAGGAGATATTTGTCTAAAGGTGGCAGACTTTTGCTCATTAAGCATGTATTATGCAGTCTACCAATTGACTACCTTTTTTTGTTCAAGATTCCTGCAAGTGTCGAGAAGAAAATGGATAACATTATGAGCAATTTTCTTTAGGGTGCTAAAAACAATGTAAAGAAAAAAAGTTGTGTTCCATAGAAGAAGGTGAATTTAACAAAAGAAGCAGGTGGTGTAGGCATAAACAAGTTGAGATAATCAACAAAGATCTTCATGCCAAATGGTGTTGGAGATATGATAAAGAGAGAAAATACTTATGGAGGTCTGTAATACATCAGAAATTTGGTGGCAATGAACTTGTTTTATTACCTAATGAGACTTCACAATATGTTGGCAAAAGTCTTTGGACTGGTATCCTAAATTTAAAAGATATTATCAAATCAAATTGTGCAGTTCATCTTCAAAGTGGAAACAAGGCTCTATGCTGGAAAGATAATTTGGTAGAGAATCAATGCTTGGAGTTCTTATTTCCTGCACTCTACAAATTTTTAAGAAACAAGTACACCACTATCAAGGACATGATTATTTCCTCAAATGGTAATTCCGCGTGGGATTTTAATTTCTCCAGACTCTAAGAGGAGATGAAATCGACATGATTGGCTAGTTATTGCAGCCAGTCAATATTCCGGTGCTATATGATACTAGTGATGATTTTATTTCATGGATGCAAGGTAATACGTTTTCAGTAAAATCTTGTTATAATGTCATTGAATTTGATGATCCGCTTAGGTTTCTATACAAAAGCTTATGGAATCCAAGAATCCCTCAAAAGGTAGCTTTCTTCACTTGGACTTTATGTTATAAAACTGCACTTACTTTGGATACTTTAAGGAATACCATTGTTATAAATGGGTGTATCTTATGCAAGAAATCTCCAAAGTCAAACTGTCATTTGTTTTTGCATTGTTCTGAAACTATGAAGTTGTCAAATTTCCTTTTCAACACTTTCAAGCTAGTCCGGGTCTTTATACAAGATGTACGAGCTACTTTGTGGGAGTGGAGTAATAAAAAAAAGGTGTTTTAAGGAAAAATCGAATTTGGAGCATGATACCATTTGCAATTGGTGGACAGTTTGGAATGAGCGTAATATAAGATTGTTTCGGGGGAAATACAAGCATTATAATCACCTTCTGGATGAAGTAAAATGTTTACTTTTCAACTAGGTTTTGGGTACTAATATTTTTTGAAAATGTATATCTTAATATGTTGTTGCATAACTGGGAGGGAGGAATGGGTATTACTTAGTTATTTTCCCAATATTTTTTGTTTTTTTTTTCTTGTCACAGTTCATCTAGTAACTGTGTTTGAGCTTTTGCTCTCTGTTGTGTTTCAGAGATTCCACCTCTTTGTGGAATCTCTATTCTTTTATCTTTATCAATATATTGCCTTTTTTGAGTAAAAATAAATGAAAAAGGGGTAGTGAAGAAAAACCTAGAGCTTTAAATAATTGTAATTCAAAAATGAGTCAAAATGAACAATACAAGTGAGCAAGGCAAATCCACATCCAGCAAAGCCCAGAAAATATAAATCTCAAACTTAAATTTTGAAGATAAATACATGGTTAGTTGGATCATGAGAATAATTTTACCAAAACTCAATCTCAAACTAAACCTCAAACTTAAATAGTGATTTTTATAAGCCAAATTTCGAATATAAATACATGGTTAAGGAACCTTATGCGGTATACATGTATTTTTTATGTGATTTTTTTTCTTTTTCTAGATGATGTTTAGTGTCCTTTTTGTAGTTTCAATTCCTCAAAAAATTGAAATTTTACATGCAAGTTCGGCTCTTCAGGGTTGGGTCCGGCTTATAATTAGCGGGAAAAGGGTCAGTTGTCCAAATATTTTTAAAACACGGTTTCAAATGGACGAGTAAAAAATAGTTTGGGTGAGATGGACAAAAAAAAAACAACAATGACGAAACTGGATTCATCCAGACTTAAACTTAAAAAACAACAAGGATGAAACTGGATGCATCCTGTGTAAATTTAAAATAAGAAAAAATATTTGAAAATGGGCAGGATGAAGCTGTTTACATCCTGGCTATTTTTACATTTTTGTCCATTTAAACAGTTTCAAAATCTAACTGTCATTTTCACCCAGAAATTGTTAATGTTGGTCTTTTTAAATTTTGTGTACAATTGGCAGGTGAACCTACTTGAAATGAACAGTTCAGTTATCATTTACTAGACGAACCCGCTACATGACACAAAGATGAACATTTAGGCTATGTTTGGGAACTTTGACAACGTAAAACTTAGCTAGGGAAGAATTTTGTCTAACTCGACTAGAGTTATCATAAGATGTATTAGTAAAGATGTTGTTTGTCCTTCTATTGTATCCATCACATGTTTATTATATATTATGTTTGTCTCACCATAGTCTAACCCCATATTTTTACAAAATAATCCTATATTAATGAAAAATTTATATGGAGGAAAATATGAAAACATAAAAATTAATAAAAAAAAAATGAAAAATTAAAATAACTACTTATATAACCGTCTAACCTAGGTAAGGATATTGGTATCCTAGCTATTTTGGAGAATATCATAACCTTACTCTTTTGGGTTCCTAAAATCAAGGAAGATTTAGTAGTTCCTGTTCAATATTAGGATTGCAGTGAGACAAACATATTTTTATTATATTTTCTTGATAACCCAACCTAGGATAGGAATTTCCAAGGGGCCAAACACCACCTTAGGCTCTTGTTGGCTGAACTTCTATTTTGTAAATTTCGAGCTAACTTACAAGTGAGACGTTCGGCTAATAAAGTTCGTATTAAGGTAAAACATAATACAGCATAGTTTAAATGGTAAGAACAGTATAACTTGGTGGATTATTTGAAGTATTCATGATTGTAAATGCCTTAATCTGGATGCAAAGTCTTCTCCAGATGAAGCAGAGGATTTCCCTGAGAACACAACTTTCAGCGAAGAGTACCCTCCTTGTATGGCATACAATGATCAAGAAAATGTCGATTTTCATCTCCATTGAACTTGTAAAGGTAGTGACGAAATAATGTTGACATCTTGCTGTCATGTTTAGAACATTTTCTCTTAATGACTGCCCACTAAGGGGTGTTTGTTCTTCAGTGAAATATATGCCTCAGCAGATGGTATGAGCCAGACTGGAGTTGAAAAACTTCGTGTGCATACTCTCTGGCAGTCGGTCTGTTTTTCCTCCAGTAACAAGAATCAACTCAGACTAATAAAATGGATATTGATGTGTCTCCTTTCAGTTTCTTCACCACTTCGGTTGCAAGCTAGTCTTCTGCAGCTGAATTTTGAAGTCTGATTTTGTAGCAAAGAGAATTATGGCTTAGTGTGTTGTACAAGAGTCATCTATATGGAGTCTGCAGATCAGGGAACTAACAATATAGAGAAAATTAGTAATTTGATTGATTGCAATTAAGAAGAACAAAGATTACAAGACCAAAGACACCAACAACCGATTTTGTAGCCAAAGGCAACAAAAACAGTAACAACACCACTGCCAAATTATTTTGAACAACAACACTGACACTAATAACACAAGATCATAGACACAACCACTCCGGGCAACACTGACGCTAATAACATATTAAAATCACTCCATAATGAAACCAATACCAAAGGGCAGGATCACATTTTGCTGTCAGTTCTGAAACTCTAACCAGAAATCTGAATAGATTTCACTTCAGGCTTCTTCTCTTCAACTTTGGGAACAGTCACAGTAAGGACTCCATTCTCCATAGCAGCTTTAACTTCATCCACTTTCGTGTTCTCAGGCAACCTGAATCTCCTAAGGAATTTGCCACTGCTACGTTCAACTCTATGCCATTTATCATTCTTCTCTTCAGTTTCTCTGCTTCTCTCTCCACTTATCTGTAAAACTCTCCCTTCTTCAACTTCAACTTTCACTTCCTCCTTCTTAACGCCGGGCAGATCGGCTCTAAAGATATGTGCTTCTGGGGTTTCTTTCCAATCAATTCTAGTGTTGGCTAATTGTGACGTTTCTTTGGATAATTCAGAACGGGGCATAGAGAGCGCGGAGGATGAGGTTGGGGATGAGAATGGGAAGTCCTGGAATGGATCCCATACGTCTAGAGAAAATGGGTCGAAAACGTTGGTTCTTCTGTTGCCAAAGAAGTTTGGAATGATCGACATTTTTAATTCAGAAGATCGGGTTGAATTAGAAAATTAGGAATCAAAATTACTGATTAAATGAAAATTGATTGGCTTGCTTGCAGTATTGATTGATGATTTGATTAGATGGTTTTACGAAGCTTATTGCATCACATATTTATAGGGATTTGTTAAGAGATTTGTTCCTTCACAATTTATTGCTACACCATTCCTGATGGTTCGAGAACATCTAGGGAAATCTAGAGACTTCTTTTCCATTTCTGGGTTTGAAATGATCATATGTTTAAAAAGATTGTCTACCGACTACCGGCTCCTCCGCTTCTACAACCTTCTGAAAATAATGGGCATGTGACAATGGGCCTGCTATGGGCTTTGGTTGGGGTGGTTATTGACTCAAATTATCTTCTTTTTTTTTTATTTTTTTTGGGCACCATGAAAATTTGGGAGGGATCATTCTTCCATTAGGAAGTAAATTTGATTGGTATTTCTTCGTCTGTCTGACGACTCTTTTTTCACAATCCTTTCTTCATTTCTTTGATTTTCTGATAAGTGTTTTATCTTTCTTTTGTTATCGAGTCAAGATTTTTTTTTTGTTTTCTTCCTTGTCATAATATTTAGATTATTGACGGTGTTCTTCAACTTTCAAGCCATGTCTGTTTCTTTTTCTCCTTCTTCTGATATCAACCCGGACTACGAAAGATTTTTACTAGAATATCATCCCTTCTAGATGATGACTCTCTCTCTTTGTTGATATCCATGAGGAAGAAGGGGATGTGATTGGTGATTATAAGTATTGCATGATCATTAAAGCTGGTGAACAGCAGACTTTACGGACTCAAAATTTGTATGAATAATTGAGAAAAGGTTGGCGTGGCGTCCCTCTGGTGCCTTCATTGTTGCATATATTAGTCCTTGTCTTTTACATGGAAAAGTTCGAATTAAGGAGTGATTTGGGTGCAGTTAGAGGGTAGTCCTTGGAATATTAATAATGGAATTCTTGTGAATAATGATCTTTTGGTCGTGAATTAAATTTCGGTAAGTCTAAGAGTGGACTGTATCGATGTAATTTGAGCGACGGGCAATGATGATAGGTTGTGGGCAATGAGCTCTAAGCAATGATGTGATGGACCAGAAAAGTTTTCGTTTCTTATTGACCGTGGAGTTCAGTCAACTGACAAGTTCCAGATTCTCCGAACTTCCATTTTAGCTGCGCCCGCTGAAAAATGTTTGTAAACAAGAGTAAGATTATAATTTATCAAATAATACATGATCTTTGTTCATATTATCAAAAGAATAGTTAACCAAAAAGTGTGTAATATAAGATATCAGCCATACGATAAATCTTATAAGATATCTGACCTGAAACTATTTAAACATGGGCCACACTTATCTAATTAAAATACCTTTTTCACAAACTACAACATCAAGAAAAGAGAGTAACACTTTTTATAAATCAAATCAGTAGGAAAGTACAATGTCGATTTTCGCAGACCAACCCAGATAAACAAGTCGATATATACATGAATACAAAATGAATGTACTCACTTTGACCCCCAAAGCTATTACACCAAGCTTAATTAGATTTTCGCCTCAAGCCGCCCTCAATTCTATGGAAAACAAAACAAAAGAAAGGGCAAGCCGCAACCCAGTAGAGGGATAATGGTATAATAACTTAAATATAAAAACAACCCAGATTAAGATAACGATAAGATATCGAATTGATCTATTGTGAGGCTCCAACCAACTGTCGAGGTTTATCAAAATACCACCATATCATCTCAGACGATCTTTCGCGAGTCACCACTAATTTGGATTGCCCCTTATAGGCCCGAAATATTCATCAATAGGGTTTTTAACCAAGAAGATTCGAAACACAACTGATAAATAGTTCGCAAACATCGTTAAATACGAGTATCCAACAAACCATCAACAAATATCGATTAATAAACCATAAAAAATGATAGCAACCTACCTTAGCTTTCCCGCGCAAAGATCACAAATACAAATGATTATTAAATCACAGAGCTAAACATAAACTCTGAATCACTATGTTCATTCAAATCAAAGAGTTTGCACGAAAAGCTCGTTTTAAACCACGTATACTCATAAATTACCATGAGTTTCATTTCAAATCAAAACGCAACAAACTTTAAAATCTTAGAAACTAGAAAATATCTCCTTTCATAAAGGAAATCATTAGCATAAAGAACAAAGTCAAATATCTCATATAAAAAGAGATGTAGGTATTAGAGAACAACATAATTTTTTTCTGAAATTTCAGATTGCATATCAATATCAATAATATAAAAAAAAAACATTTCTTTTGTCTTATGATAAGCCAAAGAACGAATATGATTGGATGGTTGATTCAAGGGACAGATCAGATTAGCTAGTGGCTTATGATAAGTCAAAGGACGGATGATATTATCTTGATATTAGCATGGTGCCTTTGGACGGTTTTGATTATCCCTTGGCCCATTCCTGTTTCTTAATATAATTTTATGTTGTTGACATCATAGTTGACCCAGTAGGTAAAGCCGATTCCTAAATTTGCTCAAAATTTTAAAATTTAATTCTTTCCTTATGAGGATGTGATTCCAAAGACAAACCAACATTGAGCGATATTTATATCAATCTCAATACGTCAAAACTACAACATGTAATATCAATTTTTGTGTCAAATCAAATCACAGTTTAGCAATAGGAATAAAATAGCATTACGTCAAGTCAAAACAATTTGTTTTCTTCCCTAAAACCAAAGCTGGGCAATATCAAATTCTTTGTCGAACAATTTGTTTCTAGGATAAAGTTGGGTAATGGAACCTAATCGATTTTCCTAATCTTATGGTGAATCAGAATCCTAAGTGAGGTATTTCCTTTAGTTACATGAATAAACCTAAAACCAATACCGATTAAACATACCCAACCAGTAGTTTTAGTTTTATAAAACACGATGTCTACGATGCACAACACCATGAGAGAGACTGGAAGCGAGAAAACTTTCTCAACTACGGAATCAAGAAGGTTTTGAAAAAGAAACTGATTTTGTCTTCAAGCGGTCTAGCCGTACTGTTCCAAAATATACTTTTGCATTTTCTTCCTTGGTCTCAATAAATTACGAGACGATAAGGCTCGGTACGTAGCATTTTCGAGTTGATTATACTTTTGTAACTGATAGATAATATCCACATTAATATCAAGAATGTTAGTTTTTCCCAGTATGCAACTGATAGCTAACACAAAAACGGTGTGCCTGAAAATGCAGCAGCTGAGAAACATTAGGATACGTTTGGTAAGAGAAAGATAAGTACTGAATTGCAGGATTTATTGGAATTCGCACTGTAAGACCGCTGGGCGATTTCCTCTGGACTTCCTAAGTTGGTCTATATATGTATCTAGCCTTCCCCAGCTAATGATGTAACGTAATGAGGATGCGAGACTTATGTTGTTGTCATGGCATCTAGAAAACTTGCACAATAAATTGAAGTTAAAACTTAAAACTAAGAATTACTTGGATCTGAGTTGTTTATATGGTGGAGGAAAATCTCACAAGGAACAAGGGTTAACTCCTAGTCGTTTTCTCAATTATTTTTGGAAAGGTGTGATATCATTTTAAATAAGTGTAATTAGGTTGTCCTTGATGAAGCAGGTCATATGATTGGTGTAAGTTTTGGACCACAAGTCATGGGAAAATGATGCCTACGAGCAATTTTTATCCAAATTGACCCATCCGAAGATATCCATAACTGTGATTATTTTTTCATTTTTTTTTGTCTCATCATATGTTTAATTTAAATGAGTGCCAAATCTTTAACTTCATTTTTCTTTGAAAAGAAAATCCAAACATAATCCTAAATTCATCATGGATTGTAATGTACATTTTAGTTTAGTTTATGCGGATTAATTTTCACATGAGCTAATGTATTTAGTGCATCTGCATATGGCGGGGAAAAATATCACCGAGGCCCTTGACTAAGAGGATCATTTTAGCCATAGCCAACTGTATACGATATTGTCTAGATTTACCACTACAAGGAGAATAAAAATTTTGTTGTCATGTGAACTAAATGCACAGTTATATAACAAATAAAAAAAAGACTAACCCTAAAAATAAACTTTCTGGATATAGAATATGACGTGTGTCTTAACTACATAGTTAGGTAATTTATTTCCTAAACTGTGTAAATTTCTTAGCCGAGGTGAAAGTTTGTATTGAGTCACATATTTGTCTAATAAGTTTATTGCAATAATGATAAGTTATTGCATACATCGGAAGTTTTAAGTTACAAACAAAGGATAATAATAAAAACAAATTATACAACACAAATCAGTCGAAAAGGAAAATGATTTATTGACTACAACCTAGTCTTGTGTTTAAATATTTGTTTAGCCTTGATTACACAATGAAAATGAGTGATTCTTAACTCATTTTAAACAAGAAAGGATAAGGTATCATATAAAAACCATTAAAAAAATAATAAGTTCGAGAAAATGTCTAAATCATACTGGAAAAATTTGAGAGTTAACTTTCTACAGAATACCAATAATTTTGAACCAATTCAAAATCTCGCTGGTAAATCTGAATGTAAAAACGTTCATAAAAACTACAATTGTGACAATCTACGCATGAAAATTCACACAGACCTCAATGACTCATCGGAATTCTTTGAATCTTAGCTAATTTTAAATAAGACAGGAGAAGCTTTCATATAAAAATTATGAGGAAAACAATAATTCAGGAACAAGTTGAAATCGCTCTAGTAAAACCTGTTAGTGCAATTGATTTAGTAAAATTACAACTTTGATAGTCTACACTTAAAAATTCACACATACCTCGTTACTTATCAAATTTCTTGGTCCTTAGCTCATTTTAAAGAAGAGAAAATAACTTATTATATAAAAAATATATGAACAAAAATAAGAGTCACATGAACTGAGAGATGTTATCTCAAAAAGAGGGCATAAATTTTTTTTCAGAAATCTTTGAAATGCTTTCAATTACGGTTGTCAATGGGTCTGGGTCCGCCCGGAAACCACTAGACAAATTAGGGTTGTCAATGGGTTTGGGTCCTCCCGGGAACCACTAGACCCGGACCCTACTTATAAAAGTTGGGTCCGGTTCCTAACGGGTCCGGAACCGGTTCCTAAATTTGTAGATCTAGAACCTGACCCATTTAAAGTCCCATGTACCCATCGGTTCCAGGTACTCATTGGGTATTAAGAGAAGTATAAAGAAAATATTAAAAATTTAATTTCTTTCTCTTTTTAGCTTGAATCTAAATTATTTTTATAAAGTTTATTATTATATCTTTATTAATGTACTAAACAAAGCTTAAATGTAAGAAAAAAATGAAAAATGAGAAGAAAAAAAAATCTAAGCCAAAAATAGCAAAATTCTTATAATTTTGCTAAAAAGATGAATAAAATGATGAATAACCAGGTACCCAATACCCGTGGATACCTGACGGGTATTACCCTTTTGGACCCATTAAGATTAGTGTCCAATCGTGTAATTACACGTCGGGTCTTAAGTTGTTAATGGGTCCAACTTTAGGACCCAGAACCGGTCCTGAATCTACCGGTACCGGGTAATGAGTGCCCATTGACAGCCCTACTTTAAATTGAGTTTCAAGAGGAACTAACGATCAATTCTAATAAATTTGTAGATGACAAAATATAGTATCTACCCTGGAACTGACAACTAAATAGTAATATAGCTGAGATGTGAAATAAGTCTCAAGGTCAGATTTTGAAGACCTCAATGAGATATCCAAAGATCAATCCACAAGTTTCCAAACACAACAGAGACACGAAGATATACGCGGAAGACCTGAGTCCAGATGCAAAGCTAAGAAGAATCTCGATGTTGTCGGTTGAATGAAGACCTGAAAAGCTGGAAGTTATCAACGTAGATTTGTCTCAGGTACGAGCGAGTGCAAGGCGGGAAAATATTATTGAGTCCCAGCCGTCACGTGCTTAGTTATTTTACATGTAGTCCGCATGTTCATACAATGTATAAATAGCCAGAAAGGCTAACAATGTAGACAGGATCATTTCATTAATAGAAATCAGACTTTAAATATTTGTCTCTCCTTCTCTGATTAGCTTGTAACCGCCTTATTCTAGAAACGACTTAGAAGATAGTCAGAAAACCTAACTTGATATAGATTAGAGTGATAGCACTGATAACATAAATCACAGATCATAGATTATAGTGATAACAATGATTGAGTTCTCAAATCAAGGATTATGATCATTAATTTGTGAAGGTATGCTTCTCGGTAGAGTTAACGCATCTTCAAAATTCAAGGTACCCATGTCTAATTTTTAGAAGTAATGTAGTTTAAAAATCAAATTAGAAGAAACCCCTAAATTTCATGAACCCTATATTTATATTCAAGAAGAACAATCATGAATTCGTTTAATAATATGTCAATTCCATTACGTAGATTATCATAAGAGTATCGAGAAGCTTAAATTTCATTAGACATGAAATTAAATAATCAAATTAATGAAAATTAAATCAAAACAGTTCCAAAGAAGAAAAAAAATCCCCTACACGTTTCCCTTGTCTTATGATAAGCCAAAGAACAGATACGATTGGATGGTTGAGGAAAGGGACGAATCATATTAGCTGGTGGCTTATGATAAGTCAAGGGACATATGATATTAGCTTGAGATTATCATGGTGTCTTTGGATGGTTTAGATTATCCCTCGATCCATTCATGTTTCTTAATATAATTTTATGTTGCTGACATCATAATTGAACCCAGTAGGTAAAGTCGATTCCTAAATTTGCTTGAATTTTCCAAATTTAATTATTTCCTTATGTGAATGTGATTCCAAAGACAAACCAACATTGAGCGATATTTATATCAATCTCAATACGTCAAAACTACAATAGGTGATATCAATTTCTTGTCAAATTAAATCAACAATTTAGCAATAGGAATAGAATAACATTACGTCAATTCAAAACAGTGTGTTTTCTCTGCTAAAACCAAAGCTGGGCAATATCAAATTCTTTGTCGAACAGTTTGTTTCCAGGGTAAAGTTGAGTAATGGAACCTAATTTATTTTCCTAATCTTATGGTGAATCAGAATCCTAAGTGAGGTGTTTCCTCTAGTTACATGAAGAAACCTAAAACCAATACGATTAAACATACCCAACCAGTAGTTTTAGTTTTATAAAACACGATGTCTACGATACATAACACCATGAGAGAGATTAGAAGCGAGAGAACTTTCTCAACTACGGAATCAGGAAGGTTCTAAAAAAGCAACGGATTCTGTCTTCAAGCGGTCTAGTCGTACTGTTCCAAGAATATACTTTTGCATTACCTTCCTTGGCCTCAATAAATTGTGAGACGATAAGGCTCAATTACATAGCATTTTCGAGTTGATTATACTTTTTGTAACTGATAGATAATATCCACATTAATCTCAAGAATGTTAGTTTTCCTCAGTACGCAACTAATAGCCAACAGAAAAACGGTCTGCCGGAAAATGCAGTAGCCGAGAAACATTAGGATACGTTTGGTAAGAGAAAGCTAAGTACTGAATTGCAGGATTTATTGGAATTCGTACCATAAGACCGATGTGTGATTTCTTTTGGACTCTCTATGTTGATCTATATATGTATCTAGACTACCCCAGCTAATGACGTGATGAGGCTGCGGGATTTATGTTGTTGTCATGGCATCTAGAAAACTTGCATAATGAATTGAAGTTAAAACTCAAAACTAAGAATTACTTGGATCTGAGTTGTTTCCATGGTGGAGGAAAATCTCACAAGGAAGAAGTGTTAACTCCTAGTCGTTTTCTCAATTGTTTTTGGATGATGTGATATCATTTTAAATAAGTGTAACTAGGTTGTCCTTGATGAAACAGGTCATACGATTGGTGTAAATTTTGGGCCACAAGTCATGGGAAAGTGATGCATATGAGCAATTTGAATCCAAATGGACCCAACCGAAGATATCCATAACTGTGATTATTTTTTCATGTTTTTTTTTGTCTCACCATATGTTTAATTTAAATGAGTTTCAAATCTACAACTTTATTTTTCTTTGGAAAGAAAATCCAAACATAATCCTAAATTCATCATGTATTGTAATGTGGTTTTTAGTTTAGTTTATGCGGGTTAATTTTCACATGAGCTAGTGTATTTAATGCATCCACATATGGCGGGGAAAAATATCACCGAGGCCATAGGATCATTTTAGCCACAACCAGCTATATGCGATATTGTCTAGATTTACCACTACAAGGAGAATAACATTTTTGTTGTCATGTGAACTAAATGCACGGTTATATAACAAAGAAACAAAAAAAAAAGACTAACCCAAAAAATAAAATTTCTCGATATAGAATATGACGTGTGTCTTAACTACACATTTAGGTAATTTATTTCCTAAATTGTGTAAATTTCTTAGCTGTGGTGAAAGTTTGTATTGAGTCACATGTTTGTCTAATAAGTTTATTGCAACAATGATAAGTTATTGCATACATCAGAAGTTTTAAGATACAAACAAAGAATAATAATAAAAACAAATTAGTCGGAAAGGAAAATGAGTTATTGTTACAACCTAGTCTTGTGTTTAAATACTTGTTTAGCCTTCATTACACAATGAAAATGAGTTAGCTCGTTTTTAATAAGAAAGGATAAGGTATCATATAAAAAACATTAAAAAAAATAAGTTCGAGAAAATGTCTAAATCACACTGGAAAAATATGGGAGTTAACTTTCTACAGAATACCAATAATTTTGAACCAATTCAAAATCTCGCTGGTAAGTCCGAATGTAAAAACATTAAATAAGAACTACAATTGTGACAGTCCATGCATGAAAATTCACAAAGACCTCAATTACTCATCGGGATTAATTGATTCTTAGCTAATTTTAAATAAGACAAGAGAAGCTTTCATATAAAAATTACGAGGAAAAACAATAATTCAGGAACAAGTCGAAATCACTATAGTAAAACATGTTAGTGCAATTGCTTTAGAAAAATTACAGCTTTGATAGTCTACACTTAAAAAATTCACACATACCTCGTTACTTATCGGAATTCCTTGGTCCTTAGCTCATTTTAAAGAAGAGAAAATAAATTATTATATAAAAAATAGAGTTACATGAACTGAGAGAGATGTTATCTAAAAAACTGGGCATAAAATTGTTTTCAAAAATCTTTGAAATGCTTTAAATTAGGGTTGTCAACGGGTCTGGGTCCTCACGGGTACCACTAGACCCGAACCCGGACCATACTTATAAAAGTCGGGTCCGGTTCCTAACGGGTCTGGAACTGGTTCTAAATTTGTGGACCCAGAACCGGGCCCATTTAAAGTCTCGGGTACCCATCGGTTCCAGGTACTCATTGGTATTAAGAGAAGTATAAAGAAAATCTTAAAAACTTAATTTTTTTCTATTTTTAGTTTGAATCTAAATTATTTTTATAAAATTTATTATTATATATTTATTAAAGTACTAAATAAAGATTAAATTTAATAAAAAAATGAAAAATGAGAGAAAAAATCTAAGCCAAAACTAGCAAAATGCTTATAATTTTGCTAAAAAGATGAATAAAAGGATGAATAACTGGGTACCCAATATTCGCGGATACCCGACGGGTATTACCCATTTGGACCCATTAAGATTAGTGTCCAATCATGTAATTACCCGTAAGGTCTTAAGTTGTTAATGTGTCTAACTTTAGGACCCAGAACCGGTCCCGAATCTACCGGTACCGGGTAATGGGTGCCCATTGACAGCCCTACTTTAAATTGAGTTTCAAGAGGAAGTAGCGATCAATTATAATAAATTTGTAGATGACAAAATATAGTATCTACCCTAGAACTGACAACTAAATAGTAATATATAGCTGAGATGTGAAATAAATCTCAAGGTCGGATTTCGAAGACCTCAATGAGATATCCAAAGATCAATCCACAAGTTTCCAAACACAACAGAGACACGGAGATATACGTGGAAGACCCGAGTCCAGATGCAAAGCTAAGAAGAATCTCGATGTTGTCAGTTGAGTGAAGACTTGAAAAGATGGAAGTTATCAACGTAGATTTGTCCCAGGTCCGAGCAAGTGCAAGGAGGGAAAATATTATTGGGTCCGAGCCGTCACGTGCTTAGTTACATGTAATCTGCATGTTCATACAATGTATAAATATCCAGAAAGGCTAACAATGTAGACAGAATCATTTCGTTAATAAAAATCAGATTTCAAATATTTGTCTCTCCCTTCCTGATTAGCTTGTAACCACCTTATTCTAGAAACGACTTAGAAGATAATTAAAAAACCTGACTTGATATAGATTAGAGTCATAACACTAATAACATAAATCACATATCATAGATTAGAGTGATCACAATGATTGAGTTCTCAAATCAAGGATTACAATCTTTAATTTGTGAAGGCATGCTTCTCGGTAGAGTTGACGCATCTTCAAAATTCGAGGTACCCATGTCTAATTTTTAGGAGTAATTTAGTTTAAAAATCAAATTAGAAGAAACCCCTAAATTTTCATGAACCCTATAATCATATTCAAGAAGAATAATTCGTTTAATAATATCTCAATTCCATTACGTAGATTATCATAAGAGTGTCGAGAAGCTTAAATTCCATTAGACATGAAATTAAATAATCAAATTAACGAAAATTAAATCAGAACAGTTCCAAAGAAAAAAAAATCCCCTACCTTTTATGAAATAAACGAATCCAAATCAACCTAATCGAATCAAATGACCAAATGATGTAAAACAATCCTCGAATATTAAAAAAAATATTATGATGAAATTTCTTTTCTTTTCCATAGAAAGAACGAGAAATCAGTGAAAGAAATGAGATGGTTCTGTATTGAAATTCAGGTAAATTTTTTTTTATAAATGAAAGTAAAATGTCTAAAATGCCATCTTTCAATTTAGCTTGGCACATAATGATCGTATATATGTGTCCTTTTATCGCAAATTCGAGTATAAATAACTCTATTATCATCCACACACACTACAGGCAGGTTACACGAAGAGAAATAATGGTTTCTTAAGAAAATACCAAGTGTTTCGCAACCGAAACACAACTAGGTTTCGCTCCCCATATTGTTTTACTCCTAGTTTTCCAATCCAAATGGCTTGAGCTCACACCATAATACTTAAAAAAAAATGAGATTGCAAATGAGATGTGATCGATGAGCTCTAAACGAAGAGTTGTAATTACTTATGTCATCCGCGAGGATTTGATTAAGCTGGGAACTTAGTAATATGAATTATCAATTATGGTGGCTGATTTGAGTGCCTAACTCGGGCCGAGTCAAGCTCTGCAACCCGGCGATCAACTCGGAGAAAATTCTTCTCGTTTTTCGAGACCTAATTCATCATCTCAGGTGAAAATTGAATTCAACTCTTACATCAATTTCTTCAGGAGATTCTTATTTTAGTAATGATGATTCTATTATTTGAAATTTGAGGAAAAATGTCTAATAATTCGAATCCTAAATCTGATTATGAGGTTGCTCGAAATCTCAGATCGGAAGATTCTTCAGTTCAACTTACTTTTAGCACTTCTGTTTTTATTCCTGATGAGGTTATTGATGCAAGTTTAAACGAATGAAGATTTAGCTTAATTGGTCGCTTGGATCTTGTAAAGCTCAAGTTATCAGTTGCTGAATCAAATCTGAGAAAACAATGGACTCTCAAAGGTAAATGCCAATCCATTCCTATTGGTAAGGGACTCTTTATTATTAAGTTGGATAATGGCGAAGATATGAAATATATATATATATATATATATATATGAGGGTTTCTGGGAGATTGAATCACAAGCTTTAAGACTGAGATTTTCGGAAAGAGATTTTAAACCAGAACTTCAAAAATCTTCTACTACTTTTGTATGGATTGTCTTTTGATAAACGCATTTTTGTGTCTAATTTGTCCTCAATGTTTCGTATTGTTGGTACTCGATTTTGTACTAATTTTGGCGTTTTGTGTGTTTGTAGGTATTTTTGGGCAATAAATATTTTTGGGAAATTCGGCTCGAAAAGTTGCTAAAGGCACCAGGAGGACGCATGTTATTCGGACTCTCAGTTTTGGATAAGGGGCACCTTAATTTATAAGGGGTACCTTCGTTACTGTTCACATCCCAGTGCTATCGGAACCCCTATTCTGGATAGGTGGTGTCCTTCTTCTTCACCTGGTTTTGGCGGGAAAATGGAGTTTGTAGATGCGTAACTTTCAGGGCAAGATTGGACGTGAGTTTTGCCGAGTTTCTCTCGGTTTTGACTTGGAATGACACTGTTTTACTAAAACAGGAAAGGTATAAGAATTAATGTCGGAAGAAAAAAAAAACAGAGCACGAGATATACTCGGGATTCTGTTGGATGAGTTTTACTTGTTTGGAGCGTGTAGAAATCTTCCTGCCACGAGTTAGAGTCGATCTTGTACGAGAACATAGCATGTTGAGTGTGTGTCGACATCAGCAGACACTTGAAGAAGGAATAAAATCTTCGCAGAGAAGGAAATTATCCCGTGGAGAATAAAAACAATAATGGAGAAGATACAGGAATTAAACTCGAGTTATGTTGATCCTGTGAGTATATATAGGATGTTGGGGACTCATAGAAGGGGGATGGAGAGTTAGGGGAAGAAAATAGAGGAGTTTGATCGAGTTGCAGAGTTGTTCATGCTGTTGCAGAAACCCTAGAAGACGAAGAACATAAGACCCACGGAGAGCAGTCGTTTATGTTACAGTGAATGCGACAGTGGCAGACAGTCTTATATGCTACAGCGACAGCGACACCTTCTTCATATCGTTCTCTGTAACAATTAGGTTTGTAACAGAAATAACTGTTACAAATCCGGTTTTAATTATTTTTCCTCATTTTCACCAGTGTAAACACTTTTTGAGCAATGAAAAATTCCTTTGAGTGTGTTTCCAACATGATGAGATAAACCCTATCACTGGGACAACGGAGGAAGCTGTATTTCATCCTTGGAGTAATTTAATTAATTCTTTATTTATTTTTTGCACCGATTTTAAATGATTTATGATTTCTATTAATCGGTTGTTATCTTGTTAGATAGTGTATGCTTAGTCTTAGGTGCTTTAGATACACTATGATTGTAATTTACAATTGATGTTCTACGAAATCTACTTTGGCAAAGAATAGAGTTATTGTTTCTTTTGTCTTGAGCTATAAATGTCTAGGATTAATTTATAAACCCCATAAACATGAAAAGCAGTTGAATCCCGAGTCCCGGTCTCTTTTCATCATGTGACAAAATTGTGTATATATATTTTTCCTTATTTTCTTTATTAAGTCTTAAAACAAATGCTCAACAAATTTGAGTGAACGAATCATCTTACTACAACATCATTATTGAGATCACATCAATTTTTGGCGCCGCTACCGGGGAGCGGTTGTGGAATATTGTAATTAGTATTTTTGATTTTGTAAATAGCTAGGTGTTTATTTATACATTTTTTTGTACAGTATTTTTACTTTTTAGGATTTCTTTTTCCTTTTGACTTGTTTTGTGCTTCAGAATTTTATTTCAGGAGCCTTTTTGAGAATGATGAATGCTTTGCGCGAGATGTCGTCTATGACGCTTGGGGAATACATGTATGGGTCACGGTATAAGGAAGTTATTGCTTATAATCGTCATGGGTGTGAAACTTGGAATCCTCGTAATTTCGCTATGGGTGGTTATTCAGATGAGTATCAACCCCAATACCATGAGGGTGAAAATGAGCTTGACACTAGAAGTGATTTTAGGAATTATGATACCGATATAATATCTGAATCTATTGTATCTTACCCAACTCATGATCATTTAAGTGATTATTTGTCTATTCAAAAGGACGAGAATTGTGTTAGAGACACCATTTATTCAGATAATGATGATTTAGAAGAACATATTTATACAGAAGATATTATTGTTGAGTCTGATGACTTAGAGACAGTAGACGTGCATAATGAGATATTTTCTAATCATTCAAATAATGAGTTTCCTATAAGTCACTTGGTTGTAGATAGGGATGAGGCAATTATTCATGATATTTTTGCTCCATTGAGCTCTTGTTTTTCTGATCCATCTAGTGATTTTCAGAATACTGATTTGAATGTTGAACATATTGATATTGGTCAGATAACTTGTGTCGATGATTTTGAGCCTTTATCTGTTTGTTTGGCTTACTTTTCTGATTCCGATGACCCCATAATTATTGATATTATCAATGCATTGCGTCCTCCAATAGTTAATCAAGGTAACTCAACAACGGAAGTTATTTCTGCGGACTTAGAACCAGATTTAAGAGTTACTAATTTTGACAAACTTGAATCACTAGATGCATGTTTAAACCATTGTGCCGAGTTGGATGATTTTGTTCCTTTTTACGTTGTCAATGCATTGATTCCTATGATTTCTAGTGAAGATAATGTGTCGACCGAACGTATTTCAGCTGATTTAGAACCTGATTTAGAGTGTGTTTCCGAAATAGAAACCAATATGTTTTTTTCCCATGAGAGTGATATGCTTATCTTGACTGAGGATTGCTTTCTATTGAGAATCGATTTACACGTTTGTTTTGAGGTTTATAGTGTTTGCAGGTTCACATTTGCAGCTGACCTGATTTGTTGGATTGATCCCCAACTTTTCAGACTTTATATATATGCTTTGCGAGGTACTTTGGTGTATTATCACCATGTTTGAGAATCTTTGCCTGCAAACTGGGATACGAAGATTATGCTTTATGGGAGTCAACCCATACGATTTCGCTTCATGGGAGTCAACCCATCAGATTTGTTTTCTTTCCTTTATCTTTTTTTTTTTGCTTGAATTTCCCATCTTAATTTCTGCGTTGGATGACTCAATTACACTGAGGACAATGTAATGTTTAAGCGTGGAGGAGTGGTATTTTCATTAAAAAAAAATGTTATAACCAGTTGTGTAGCGGGTCTAAAAAAAAAAATTAAAAATGTGATGACCAGCGGTGTAGCGGGTCTATTCTTTTTCTTATCATTTTGTGACCAGTTGTATAGCGGGTCTCTCTCTCTCTATCTATCTATCTTATTATATGACCAGCTGTGTAGCGAGTCTAACCCTCTCTTATGATATGACCAGCTGTGTAGCGGGTCAGTTTTTTGTTTTGCTCGAGGACTAGCAAAATATAAGTGTGGGGGTGTTGATAAGCACTGTTTTTGTAGAAAGTACGAGTAAAACCGATAACTGGTGGAGAAACGGCTCAATCATAAGCACTTGTGACGAAATTGACAAATTATGGCTGGCCTGGTATTTCTATATATCGGCGGCACATAAACCAGCTTCATCACGGCCGGAAAGAAATGTGTTTGGCTGCCAAACGTGTGACCTACACAAGTGGGCCAAGAGGAAGGTGTTGTGGCCGGAGTTTTCTAATCTCCTGAATTTGGGTCTGAACTGATGACGAGATGTAGAAGCTTGGAATTCTCAATGAGGAAATGCACAACAGTGAAGAAGATTGAGAAGGGATACTAGATGCTCCTGCTGCTGCAGATATTTCGATGGCATGAATTTGGTAATCGCTGGTGATGCTTGGGACGTTGGTACTGTAAGGAGATGGTAATGCAGCTGGTGTTGGTTGGGACTGCAACAGTTGTAGAAGTGGTTGCGTTTTGTGCTGTTTGATCGAGCGGAGATGGAGCTCGGTTCTGAGATGGATTGGCTGAGCAATTTAGCAGTTGGCTCAAGGCCGATGGAGTCTGTGCAGTGGATGGCCGAGATGATGTGTAGAAAGAAGATACCCGTTGCTGTGTGATCATTGGAGGCTAGTTCTCTTAGAACATAAAGTGCAGTCCATCAGGAATAGAGAAGTAATACCGCGGTGGCTGGATAAACGGTCAGTTCTGAGATGCATTCCCGCAGCGACTGAGGCTATGGTCCGTGTACTGTTTGGAGTAGTTTTGGGGGTAGTCATCTGAAGTTAAATTGGATTTTGAATGATATTTCTCAACTGAGAAATGACCGGCAGCAACAATGAATGGAGTTGATCTCGAGTTGGTGGTTGTTGATGGTCATATGGATGACTGTTGGTGTCAGGAAGGAAGATGGGCAGTCGAAGTTCAGTGTCTGTAGCCGGTGTAGTGATCGCAGCAGCAAATCTGGGTACCAAGAAGGATGGAATTTGGCTTAGCCGGTGTTGTAAGTCAATGGGATTTTTCATGGTTTTGCATTCTCAGACTAGTAGATATTTGGAGCTTGGATGAACAAAAGTTTGATGCTTGAGATGTTGTTACCGGTGGAGTATAAAATGGTGTTGGTGGCGATATATGGGACTGGTTGCTTTTGTTGTCGATGGCTGAAACTGGTGGTGGTCTTGCAGGCATGAAAGAAGAATGGTTGGTTTTGTCGTTGGTTCTATGGTGCTGTGGCTGAGATGAAGAGAAAATGGTGGTGATATGAGTAGGCTGTTGTCGATTGAGCTAGAAGCTGTTGTTGCTGCCATGGCCGTGAGCAATGGAGCAGTCAAGATGGGTTTGTTGTGGAGTTAGAAAAATCAGCAAGATGACAACAGTTTTGAAGTGAGAAAGCAGCTTTGAATGCTCCCTTTGCCGATGGTTTTGGGGTGATGAATGATTGAGATTGATGTTGCATTCAAGGTTCTGAGTGATTCTATGGCAGAAAGAATTCCAGGTCTGTAGATACAATGGAGAGCTGTGCAGAGAGAATAGAAGTAGTTGGTTGTGTCCGGAGTTGGGACTCAGATATTAGTGAACTGCGTTTGGTCGACGGTGCTGATGGTGGAGACAATTGCTGGGGCGATGGATTCATTGGTGACAAGGAGCAGGAATTGGTGCCGTGTTAAGCTGTGTGCAGTCGGTAGGGGAAAGTTCGTAAACGGACAGAAGTTAGAGAAGGTGGTGTGTCGTCCAGTTTGGAAACTAATGTTAATGTTGGGCTGGGCTTTTGCCAATTGATTTGCCCGGTCTCAATTGAAGCATTGGCAGCACCTACAAATACCCAGTGATACAGAAACGAGGGGGGGGGGGGGGGGGGCTAGACAGCCGAATACAAAGAATAGGGTTTTCATTTCTAGTTTTGGAGGCCGCAACTTGGAGAAAAGAACAGAGATTGAGAATGAGACTAAGGCGACAGAGCCTATAGCCTATAGGGTTTGAAGTTTTATTTCTCCAATTTTTCAATTTTGATTAGCAAGTTTTCATTTGATTTGTTTTTGGCTTTTGAGAAAGCCATGTCTTGCTAATAGTTGTGTAACTAGAGTTTTTATGGTTGAAGCTACTTGGTGTTTAGGCTATTTGATTTGAATATTTGGGGAAAGACCATTATGATTTGAATAGATTAATTTTCGAATATTATTTATTGATTTATTGAAAAAATGAGTTGTTGCTCCACCGGTTTAATAATAACCTTTGTGCGTAATTGGATAGTTTTACAAATAGTTTTGGTCTCGTTATTTGATAGTTCATGCTTGGATTGAATCCTTTGATGGGTTATACTTAGAAGAGCCAGATACAATTTGTGAATCAATAATTTAGTTTCGTATAACTTTCTCGCTAATATATTTTGATGGTGCTTGCTTGGGTTTAGTCTTTTGATGTGTCATGCTTAGGGTGTCCCAGTGATATTTGCCACTCTAATACATATAATAGGTGGTGTCGATAGAACGAGCAATAAACATATATTTGCAATCATGTTTCATTTCATATATTAAATAGAGATAGTAGTGGATACCATGAAACCTTGGTTACCGACTTTTATTTTGGATTTACTATATTAGTTTAGTTTAATTTTATTATTTCATTGTTAATCCTAAAAATCCAAAAAGTATTTTTTTCGATTAGAGATATTAGTTATCGGTATTTCCACCGCTCCCTGTTGGTTCGACCCGTACTTGCCTCTGTCTACCAGTTAGACACCGTGCGATTGTGGTTATTATATATAGGTATCTCCGGATCCTATGAATTTTTGGCGCCACGCAGCTTCCCTCGCCTCTATTCAACTTACTTTGACTCGGATTGATTCCAGAGGGGTTTGCTTAAATTGTAACGAATTCTCTTTCGAAGGAATAGAAGCTGGTCTAGAAACAATCTAAGTGGAGCCATCATGCTTTTTGTTCGCTAGATAAAATAGGCTTGTTGTGGTCAAGTCATCCTTCTTTGTGTCTGTTTAAAATTCCCTTACGGTTAGGATGTCGAACTGGTATTATAATAGCCAATACAATGAGTATCCGACTGAGCAGCTTGGACATTATCCTTTTTATGACCATAATGTGAATAGTGATTGGGAATGCAAAAATTTTGAAGGTTATGGTCCATAGCATTGTGAGCCCAATTACTATCCATATACCCACAGGTCATACGAGCAAAACAATCTTTCTATTTCTCTAGAAGAGTCTCTCAAGAGTTTCAATGAGTCAACAAGGAAGTTATTTATGAAAGAGACTTATAATATTCTTCTCCCAGAAGAGTCCGTAGAGCGGTCAACTAAGATATCTCTAGAAGAGACCCTCAAGCAATTTACTGAGAGTACAAATAGGATTGTGGAAAAAATTTCTCAAGATAGTCTTAATTTCCAGTGTAGTTTCCCCAATACCACCCTCGAAAATAAGGATAGTTTTTATTCACATAATCAAGATGACAAGGTTAGAATTGGTAACACTACTTGTTTTGATGAGGTTCGACCTTTTTCATGTTATTATAATGAGGACTGTGATGAGGATAGTATTGATGAAGAATCTGAAATATATAGGCATATTGATGAGGAATCTGTTACTCCCAATGAGATCTTTAATGATAATATTATTTCTACTTCAAATCCAAATAATTTTAATAATTATTCACCTATTCAAAAGGACGAGGATTTGACTAGAGATACCCCCGTTTTAGACGATGTCGTATTTCCTGTTTACAAAGCCGATAATGATTTAGAGGAAAGAGTTTACCCTGAGAATACTGTTTTAGAATCTAGCAATTTAGAAACACTAGTCTTAGAAGATGATAAACTCGTAGAAATGAGTGAGGATGAACCCAACTTAGAAGAATCAATTGACCATTTCCAGGAATCTGATGACCTAGAAATTAGGGAAGTTGTGACTAGTCTTTATAGAGACACGGAAAACTCTAAGTTTGGGGGTGATTATCATTCTCCGTGTTTTTTAACTCTTAGAAAGTTCCCTCGTGTAGGACTTGACATTTATGCCTCAACCATCTTACAAGATTATCGTCATACATATTTTACCGAACCTAATGATGTCCAGAAAGAAGCTCAATTGTTAGAAACCCATCCTCTGGTTGATGTGGTTAACCCAGGCTATGATACCAAGATTGACTTTATTTTCCCACCAAAAACTTTTCTTCTAATTGTGGGAACATATGATTTTCAGATGTGTCGATATTTAAGTTTTGAGACTAAACCTAATTACTTTAGGATATTAGGGTCGACACATTTTCTTAAGAATGACCATTATTATGGTCAACTTTGTGAGTCAAATCTAATTGACTTAGAGGATCCCCAATTATTCAGGTTGTTGTTATGTGCTTCTAAGTTCTTAGTTGAGTTTTTCTAGACTCTAATGCCTGAACCGGATCTTAGCTTTGAGGAAATCCAACCGATGAAAGCTTTTTATTTAGACCCTTTTATAGAGCCTGAACCTGAACCACAACTAGATGTAGTTGTCTTAAGGAAGGGTATGTTCGGTATCTTCTTGGTCTGTTGCACTTTCCTCTTCTTGTGGGTAACACTTTTTGATCCAGATGACCCACGGTTATTCCGGCTACTGCTATATGATTCTACGAGGTGACTAATCCTTTCTTAGTCTGGCTGAAGACTATAAACTTAGCACTTCTTGGGAGGTAGCCTATGCTCTTGCAACACGGTAATATCTTTCCTTAACTCTTTTGCTTCAAGTGGTAACAGTTTCTCCTTGTTCATGCTTTTAATTTTATCTTTAGAACATTGAGGACAATGTTAGATTTAAGTTCGGGGGTGGGGAAGAAACTTATTTTTAGTTGCAATAAATAAACTCAGAGCCTAGAAATTTATGTTTATTAAGGATGACACTAACCAATCTAAGTGGACGGAAGCATTTTGGTTGTAGGAGTTGAGGAACCAATCTGATTAGATGGAAACATCTAAAGAGTCTATTCATTAAAGCACAGAGCTCAGGTGTTAGAAAAAGAAAACATGGTAGTTTCGCCATATCCTCGTGATAGAAACATCGAAAAAATCCTGATCACTTCTTTTTATTTTTCTTTTTACCATTGCTAGGGTGAAATAGAGTGACTGAGATAAAAAAAATAAAAAAAAATGATTGAGACCAGACCACCAGACCAGCCGGAATAAATACAATAAAGTCGGCCACTAGTACCCTTGTATATGCCAGCTGAGTTGACCTAGTGTTAGGATTATCGACCACTGGTTCCCTTGTATATGCCAGTGTGTTGATACTAGTCCAGACCAGTATCTCAGTCCATTAGGATAGGTTCACCTTAGTCAACATCATCCACGTTTTTCTACATCCATCTTCTTAATCTATCCATGTGATTGGTTGACTCCGGTTTATGATGCCCAGAAACTATCTGAGTAGAGCTCTGTCACTTTATATAAATTTTAGTATGCTTGAGAACAAACTCGTGTACATCAATCGGAATTTCGCATCAGGGTACTTCCTCCTGTAGTCAATAAGTATGCCAACCAAGGAGATTTTTTAGTGCCTTCCAAGGTTCTGCGTAGATAGCTAGGGTCTGGAGTAAAGGTTTTGTGGGTACACCTCTGGTAAAACCTCCCGAGATTAACTTAGTTTTATTTTTTTATTAGTTTTGCTCGAGGACTAGCAAATAATAAGTTTGGGGGTATTTGATAAACGCATTTTTGTGTCTAATTTGTCCTCAATGTTTCGTATTGTTGGTACTCGATTTTGTACTAATTTTGGCGTTTTGTGTGTTTGTAGGTATTTTTGGGCAATAAATATTTTTGGGAAATTCGGCTCGAAAAGTTGCTAAAGGCACCCGGAGGACGCATGTTATTCGGACTCTCAGTTTTGGATAAGGGGCACCTTAATTTATAAGGGGTACCTTCGTTACTATTCACATCCCAGTGTTATCGGCACCCCTATTCTGGATAGGGGGCGTCCTTCTTCTTCACCTGGTTTTGGCGGGAAAATGGAGTTTGTAGCTGCGTAACTTTCAGGGCAAGATTGGATGTGAGTTTTGCTGAGTTTCTCTCGGTTTTGACTTGGAATGACACTGTTTTACTAAAACAGGAAAGGTATAAGAATTACTGTCGGAAGAAGAAAAAAAACAAAAAACAGAGCACGAGATATACTCGGGATTCTGTTGGATGAGTTTTACTTGTTTGGAGCGTGTAAAAATCTTCCTGGCACGAGTTAGAGTCGATCTTTTACGAGAACATAGCATGTTGGGTGTGTGTCGACATCGGCAGACACTTGAAGAAGGAATAAAATCTTCGCAGAGAAGGAAATTATCCCGCGGAGAATAAAAACAATAATGGAGAAGATACAGGAATTAAACTCGAGTTATGTTGATCCTGTGAGTTTATATAGGGTGTTGGGGACTCATATAAGGGGGATGGAGAGTTAGGGGAAGAAAATAGAGGAGTTTGATCGAGTTGCAGAGTTGTTCCTGCTACTGCAGAAACCCTAGAAGACGAAGAACATAAGACTCACGTAGAGCAGTCGTTTATGTTACAGTGAATTCGACAGTGGCAGACGGTCTTATATGCTACAACGACAGCGACACCTTCTTCATATCGTTCTCTGTAACAATTAGGTTTGTAACAGAATAACTGTTAAAAATCCGGTTTAAATTATTTTTCCTCATTTTCACCAGTGTAAACACTTTTTGAGCAATGAAAATTTCCTTGAGTGTGTTTTCAACATGATGAGCTAAACCCTATCACTGGGACAACGGAGGAAGCTGTATTTCATCCTTGGGGTAATTTAATTAATTCCTTATTAACTTTTTGCAACGATTTTAAACGATTTATGATTTCTATTAATCATTTGTTATCTTGTTAGATAGTGTATGCTTAGTCTTAGGTGCTTTCGATACACTATGCTTGTAATTTACAATTGATGTTACGAAATCTACTTTGGCAAAGAATAGAGTTATTGTTTCTTTTGTCTTGAGCTATAAATGTCTAGGATTAATTTATAAACCCCATGAACATGAAAAGCAGTGGAATCCTGAGTCCCAGTCTCTTTTCATCCTGTGACAAAATTGTGTATATATATTTTTCCTTATTTTCTTTATTAAGTCTTAAAACAAATTCTCAACAAATCTGAGTGAACGAATCATCTTACTACAACATCATTATTGAGATCACATCATCTTTCTAGGTCTAAGTATTGAATATTGGAAGGAATGTATTTTAATGGCAATCGGAAGTACTCTTGGCAGACCAATCAGAATAGATGAAACTACACTGAAGAAATAAATTGGGTATTATGCAAGCATTCTGGTTGAAGTTGATTTAACAAAAGTAATCCTAAATGAGTTTTGCGTGGAAACTAAATATGGTAAGTTTGAGCAACAGGTGAGAGCCTCTAAAATTCCTAAATTCTGCAATCATTGCAAAGCTATTAGACACTATATAGCAGAATGTAGAACTTTTAGAAAAGGAAAAACACATAATGTTGCTTCTCAGACAATTCATCAACAAAAGTGGAGATACACTCCTAAGAAAGTTCAACAACAATCTGTGAATGGTTTTGATATATGCAATACTCCAACTAATGAAGGTACATCACAGTCTCATGAAGTGGAAGAAGGAGAAACTGTTATTCCCAATGCTAATCAAAATAAATCTCAAGAGGAAGTTGTGGAATCTCCATTGAAGAAATCTGCACAAAATGATGTTAGCTTTACTGGTATCTTAAACTCTCCTAAAGATTTTCCAGCTTTATCAGTAGAGAAAATTATAGAAGTAGGAACAAGTATTCCACCACTGAACCAAGTAGCTGAAAAAGTTATTACAATTGAAGAATCAGTGGAAGCATTAACAGCAGAGGTACTATCTAATATAAATTCTGGTGATGAAGAAAATTTAAGTTGGAAGGAAGTAGGTGGTAAAGAAATCAAAAATAGAAGACTTAATTCAACAAGTGAAAGTGCAAATGAAAGTAAAATTATTTCTCCAAGCAAATTTAATGCTCTAATTGAAGTTGTGGAAAAACATGATCAAATTTTCTCTAAAGCCATCAGCAAACCAGTTAAAGGGGAAAGCAATAAAGGTATTCCTAATGTCACTACAAGAAAACATGCTAGTAATTTAGTTAAAAATGGAGTGGGAAGTCTCAATACTTCTCAACCTTCTCAATATCAATGAGAGTATTATACTGGAATATCAGGGGTTTGAGGAGAACTCAGGCTCGGGATAAACTTAGAAATTTAGTTAATAATTTTAGTCCCTCTTTGCTTTGGATTTCTGAGCCTGAAGTAAAGGCTTCCGGTAGTATTATAAAAAAATTGAAACTCCCTGAAATGTGTTAAAAATTAATACATAATTCTAGTCAAAATGAAAAGGGCAATATTTGGTTAATGTGGCATGCATCTTTATCTACTCCTTATGTGATTTCATCAACAAGACAAGCCATAACAGTACAAGTGGGTAATGTATTGATTACTGATGTTCATGCAGCTTGTTTAACTATTGACAGAAGATCCTTATGGGAAGATTTAGTTCAGATAAATGATTGGAATGCACCTTGGCTGGTAATAAGTGATTTCAATGTGGTATTATCTAATGATGGAAAGAAGGGAGGAAGAAATCCTCTTAGAATATCAATGCAAGACTTCAGAGATTGTTTAGAATCCTGTAATCTGATACAAGCTCCACGATCTGGAATCAAGTTTTCTTGGTGCAATAATAGAGTGGGAAGAAGAAGGATATTATGTGATCTGGACAAAGCTTTCTTCAATATTAAATGGATGGAAAAATATGATGGATGGTGTTATAAAGTGGGAGTTAGGGGGACTTCTGATCATGGATCTTTAATGAATGGTGTTAATTCTACTCCAAAACCAACAAATACTCCTTTTAGATATCAATCATTATGGACATCTCATCATGGGTTCTTAAAAGTGATAAAAGCCTCATGGGAGGAAGTATGTGATGGAAATCATGAATTCCAATTTATTCGTAAGCTTAAAAGACTAAAGACTATTCTAAAAAAATGGAATTGGGAAGTTTTTGGTGATCTCAGAGTAAAGTTAAAATCTACTGAAGATGATGTTTTGGCTGCTTCTTTAGAAGATGATGCAGAACCTGAAAATATTGAATTACTTAACAATTTAATAACTACAAGAGGAAAAATGAGTTAGTATCTCGGCAATACAATGAAATGATGATGAGTAAATCTAGAAATAAATGGGTAAAAGAAGGTGGAGCTAATACTACTTTCTTCCATGCAAATATGAGAATCAGGAGAGCACATAACAACATTACTGAAATAGAAAATGATGAAGGAAATTTAGTAACAGATCAAAAACAGATTGTTGAAGTATTAGTCAAACATTTTCAGAAGAAGTTTGAAGAAAGAAATGTAGTTTTTGATGAAGAACCTTTTGCAACAATACCAAAAATCTTAACTGAAGAGGATAATTTAACTCTAGATGTTATTCCTTCCTTAGTTGAGATTAAAAATGCAGTTTTTGAAATGAATGCTAACAATGCACCAGGGCCTGATGGATTTCCAGGAATCTTCTACAAATTTGCATGGGAAATAATTGGGACAGAACTGGTGGAAGCTATACAATATTGGTGGAGGAATAATTTCATTCCTAAAGGTTTCAACTCTAACTTCTTGTTTCTACTTCCAAAAATATAAGGTGTAAAAAGAGCTGAGCATTTCAGACCTATTGGACTAGCAAACTTCAACTTCAAAATTATAACAAGAATCATTACATCAAGAATCAATATAATGATTGATAAATTGGTTTCAGTTCAAGAAAGTGCACTCATCAAAGGAAGAAACATTCAGGAGAAAATTGTTTTAGCATCTGAACTTGTTAATGAGATGGAAATAAAAAGGAGAGGAGGAAATGTGGGTCTTAAAATAGACATAACTCAAGCTTTTGATTCCATCAGGTGGAATTTCTTATTTGAAGTTTTACAAAGATTTGGATTTTCACTAAAGAGCATAAAGTGGTTAAGATTTTTTTTGAATCAACAAGACTCTCAATGCTAGTTAATGGAGGCCCTTGTGGATTTTTTGAAGTTGGAAGAGGTCTTAGACAGGGTGATCCACTATCACCCATTCTATTTATGCTTGCTGAAGAAGTTTTAAGTAGGAATATCTCAAAAATGGTCTAAACAGGCAAGATTCAAGTTATGGTAAATAGAGGTGGTTGTCAGCCAACTCACTTGATGTTTGCAGATGACATTTTCATCTTTTGCAATGGGCACAAGAAGACTTTACAAAATTTGATGGAGCTACTAGATAAATATCAAAAAGCATTAGGACAGGAGGTGAACAAATATAAAAGAAAGTGTTTTGTTGCTGGAGTTTCAGATTCAAGAAGAAATGAAATTGCAAGTTCTCTCCAAATGGAATTATCTATTTTTCCTGATAAATACTTAGGAGTAATTCTTAATCCTGATAGAGTAAAAACACATCAAGTGTGGGGGATGGTGGAAATAATGCAAAACATGCTAGCTGGATGGATTGAAAAATTGCTAGCTTTTTCTTCCAGATTGACATTGGTTAAGTATGTGCTCTGTAGTATGCCCATGTACATTATGTCAGTTTACAAATGGCCCAAATATGTAATTCTAATTTGTGAGAGAATAATCAGAAATTTCCTCTGGTCTGGTGATCCTAATGTAAAGAAGATAGTCACTGTTAAATGAGATCAAGTAAATGCACCTATAGAAGAAGGAGGATTGGGATTGAGAAGATTATAAGTGATGAACAAGGCATTGTTAATGAAGTTGTTATGGAAAGTTGAAACAGGGGAGGTAGAATGGGATTTATTCATGAAAGCTAAATATCAAAACAAGAAGGGTAAATGTATCAATTACTACAAGCAATCTTCCATCTGGCCAGGCCTAAAATGGGTAACGACATAAGTACAAGAAGGTACCAGATGGTTAGTTGGTGATGGAGAGAATATCTTTGTTTGGAAGGATAAATGGGTAAAGGAGTTTGCTTTAATTGAAAGACATGAAGATGGTGAATATATTCAACGACATTCAGAAATGAAGGTGCAGGACTTAATCCAAAATGGTCAGTGGCATATCCCAAACTCTATGTTGAAATACTTTAATATTAATGAACTACCAGTCATTGGAGGAGGAAAAGACATAAGAATATGGGCACATGACAATACTGGCAAGTTTACTGTATCAAATGTTGCACATGTTATAAGACAAAACATCCTGTGGTACCTTGGGCTCATCAGGTATGGGAACCCTATATTTATCCTTATACATCTTCCAATCTATGGAAAATTTTAAGAGGAGCTTGTGCAACAGAAGAATCTGTCAGAAAAAAGGCTTTTATACTGTGTCTAAATGTTATATTTGTGGTAATCATCAAGATACAATGGAGCATCTATTATGGTCATGTGAATTTAGTGAATCTATATGGCACTAGATAAGCAACATATTTCAGTGCTCAAGACCTGTAAAATTTGAAGAAGTACTAAAAATAGCCAAAAAGAAGAGCTTTGCAATCAAAGAAGTTTGGTGCAACTGTTCTTTTAATATTGTGGTGCAGCTATGGCATACAAGAAATAGAATCATTTATGAAGGCGAAAATCCAAGCTTTGAACAGTTCAAGCAACAAATTGCAAGATTTGCAAAAGAATGCAGAGTCGGGATGAAAGGAAAAATGAATGGCAATATGTATGATTTACAGATTCTCCGTACTTTTGATATCACATGAATCAAGACTCAAAGCATCATAACTAAACAATGCTTTTTCAAGCTTCCCAGCCAAAACCACGTTCTTATATGTTGTGATGGTGCTTCTAAAGGGAACCCAGGGATGGCAGGTTTGGGATTCATTGCCAGAAATAGTGTTGGTGATTGTATTGGTGCTGCATCAGGTGGACTGGGTGTAGCCACTAATTACTTGGCTGAAGTTATGGCTCTTATAATAGCAGGAGAATGGGCTATCACCAAAGGAATCCAAGATGTATGCTTCAGTTTAGATTCAAACATTGTACTGGTAATAACAATAAAATACCATGGATGGTATATCATAGATGGATGAAAATAAAGCAAGGTATTCCTCTTATTACTTTATACACTCATACAGAGAAATAAATTTCTCTGGTGACAAGATGGCTAAAAGATGAGTTACACTAGCTAGAGGAGTGATGCAGTTCTATGATGCAAAGCCCCAAAATCTTGGCAGACTGGAAAATGAAATAGATGTTTACTTCAGATTTTAATCCTGTTAACTTCTGTTTTTTGTAATGCTCTACTGAGCTGTTAGTTTCTTCTTTTTTTCTCTTTTTTTCTTTCAGTTTACTGGGCCTAGCATACTGGGCTCAAAGCTTTTTGATTTTTAAAGCCTTGGAAATGTCTGGGCTTTTTTCTAAGTTGTAAACTGAAACTTTTAGTAATAAATTTCATGATTAAGCAAAAAAAATTTTTACCAATCATGGTGTTTTAGGTGATCTTAGCTGAGAAGCTCACTTGTATGATATTTGCTACTCATGGCGTCGAGAATGTATCTCAGACTCGAGACACATATAAGCAAAGTGAAGTACTTGGTATTGCACATGAAGAATAAGAAATTCTAGCATTGAGTGAAAACTGACATTAGAACAATAATAGGTGATAGTAGTAATAGGTATAGGTCGTTATCAGAGTAGGGCACCGACACTAGGATAACGCCATAGAGTAGATTAACATTGGGATATCCCAGCATCGTGCCAGTAAGGTGCTAGAGCTAGGCTAGCACCACGTAATGGGTTAGCGTTGGGATTAGGACCAACACCATATATGCTTAGATTGGCACAGGGATTAGCCCGGCGTTGCAAGAGGAAGCATGAGTCTGTGATAGGATTATCCCAGCGTAATATTAAACTAGGTTGGCGATCGGATTAGCCTAGCACTCTGATAAGGCATGGGAGGTTGGTATTATCTTTTGTCAGCACCACATAATGATTGATGCTATGTTCGAATAGCCATTTCTTTTCAGTTATTACTCTAGGCGTCGTTGATCCTTGCCTCTGGGGGACATTAAGTGATATGAAGCATCTTGTGATGCCAATGCCGTTGGAACTGATGCTAATATTGATTGCACATGCCAAGAATCAGGTGTTCCATTCACTGGGAGATAAAAAGACAATTTATAGATTTACCTGATAATTGCTATAGATAAAATTAAGAAGTCATTCGGGTAGAAGAATATATAATTAGTGACTAAAATGAGAGAGTACCAAGTACGCGGCCAACTTTTTCGTTCAGGAACCTATATAGACAAGCTTATCAACAGTAAGGATCCTTATACCTGATTTATTAACAAGTTACTTATACGATCTCAAAAATCAATATCCAATTATCAACCTACTATGTACCCAAACTGTACACGAACTGAATTCCAAGAAGAACAAGTCTTGTAATCTATATTTCAGGACATGCATTCACAAGAGAAACTCTTGTAGGTTTTATAAACTTTGAGTTAAAAAACTGTCTAGGTTATTTAACATAATACATGTGATAATTTTGTTATAATTATAAACAATATAATACGAAAAGGAAATAATATAAGACACCAAAAAATAAATTTAACAAGGAAAACTACAATGTGCAGAAAAAACCAGGGACCTAGTCTAGTTCTAAACTCCGCCATGTATTAAGTCGCTACGAATACTAGCCTATTATCAGATTTCAGGCTGGAATGTGGTTGAGATACAATCAACCCTATGACCAATTCAGCTTCAGTCGTGCTCCTTACATCTCGTGGATCTCTCGGGACCTTAATTAATCACTTGATTCCCCTAGCTGAGGTCCTTTACAACCCTAGGAGTTGATTCAGCCGTAGGGAAGACTTTTAACTAATCCGCCTCTCAAATAACCTATTGATTTCCTTCAAAAAGATACACAATCAAGGTAATATAAATCTTTTTGCTTATTTGGGATATTCTAGGTAAAGAATACATCAAACAAACCCCAACGATTGAAATAGCTTACTTTCTTCAAAAGGTTATAGAGATTTATAATCGATTCTACCTCACAAGATTAATCAATATGATATGATACTTTTGGAATTACAAAGTCTGAGACGAAAAAACTTTGTAATTTACATCAATCCTATTCCTTGATCGATAATTCTTGAATGAACGTATAGTGGAATATACATACCTTATAATAGACAACAATTACGGTTACCAAGATCATATTCCATATATCAAGAACCATATATCAGGTAAAAGATAGGTTTACCGGGTTTCACAAATACGTTAGTGAAGACTTTAAAAGTCGTAACCTAACAAAATATCACGAAGGAACCTAGGTATTTATAGTACGACTCTAGCCTCAACTAGGAAATGGAGGTGTCCTGATTGAGATTATAGTATGTAGATAGTCATTTATTCATAATGATGAGCATGACTAGGTTTGTTACAATCAAAGTTGAGTTCTTAAATTTGTTTCCATGTTTATGAATTACTTTGATACCAAGCAAGCTTAACTTCTCCGTATATATTGATCATGTAAGCATGTGAGAAGTTTGCCTTAAATTACAAAGAAATATGTGAACTATATATTTTTCGAAATAAGCTCAGTGTACCATGTGGTTAGCCCAAGAACAATGGTTAAGTTGTTTGTGAACCTTAAAGCATTAGTGGAGTTCAATAAACTAAAATAGTTCTTGAAACAATTTTTGAAAATTTTATCGTCTTGGAGTTCAAAAATCTTTTGTATTAATGATGTGATATTTACTATAAACCACAAGAGCACGGTTGTCGATGAGACGGTATGCAAGCATGCATCGTCCACAGAAACTTAATTAAATGTTATTTATAGTTTTTAATTAAAAAAAGCTAAAAGTAATTAAATGAAAAATTAATCTGAAAACGATGAAGAGAATAAAATAAAAAAAAAAGAATACCAAGACTTCAGATCTCATCAGTGCAATGCGTATTATACCTTTTACAACAATTTTCTATTAAATCTTCGATAGTATATTAAGACGATGTATCTTGGAAGATAAAACATTTATGACCAATAAAAATTCCATACAAAATACTAATAAGCTCTTCACTCAATGATGTTGTTCTCTAAAATAGAGTGAAAAACCTTTACGAAATCACAAGAACACAAGAGTAAAGATAAGTACAAAATCTATAACATGAACTATAAGGCCCCATCTTTAGCCCTAGTAGAGAAAATTATTCCATAACAAATTAAAAGGAAAAAAATATCAATAAAATAAAAACGAAAAATGAAAGGACTAAACTATTATACTGCTCTGATGTCGAACCAACTTCTAAGATGAACTCCCCTTTGCTTCCACATTGTATATATAGTTTTCAAAGGAAACCACTTTCCTTTACCATTTATGCTACCACATCATCATCCAAAAAGTATGTGCCACATTTCATAAATAATACAAAATCTTTCAATAGATATGCGTCACGCGTCAGGGTCGAGATCCTCTGTGCCCAAATTGTGGTGTACCTTCTGTACATGCGAATAGAATCTCGACATGTGTCTTGCCTTATTAACATCTACTAATTGTAAATATTTTTTCCATATTTCCCTCATGTTAAATAAGGTAACAGAATGAAAACGTTTGGTTCAAGATTTCGGCTCTGTTATTGATACAAATTTGTTCATTACATAACCATGGGTTGTCTGTCGTTTGATATTAGAAGAATATAATCACTTTTCGGATTTGTTCCTTAGGCTGGGAGAATTAATCTTTATGAATAAACATCTTAGATGAGGATGAATATGATTGATTGGTAAGGATCTTTAAGAGAACAATTGGCAAGAGTTAGATCTGAAGGCATACTATTTTTTTGAATGAGATTAGATTTTTGTTTATCCACAAGATTAGATATAATCACACAAATGGAAATACGGATAGATGCAAGTCTGGTCTATTAACTAAAAAAGAAAGGGTTCAAAATAGTTTAGAACGAAAATGGTTTGACAATGATTACCTGAACATGGTTTAGGAAAAGACGATCTGAACATGGTTTGAAGAACATTGATTTTCTACGCTGGCGATTAATTTCTATTACGATGAATTAAGACAACACAAAATTTAACTAGTCATCCTACTAGTGTTTTAAGATTAGGACGTACAAAATTTTCATTTCATTTTAGTTTTAATGGAAATGTGGGTCAGTTTAATGAAGTGCAAAACGATCGAAGGAGCAATGAAGATTCACAAAAGAAAAACAAAATCAGTTATCAGTTGTGGTTTTCATTCTGTTACTTTGTTACCTTATTTGACATGAAAAAATATGGAAAGGATACACGGAGTTAGTAAATGTTAATTAGGCAAGACATGTGTCAGAATTTTATTCGCGGGTACAAAGGGTACACCACAATTTGGGCACAGAGGATCTCGACCCCACGCGTCAAATAATATATTATCATTAAACCACGTTCGATCTCCTTTTCTTTATTTGGGAATTTTTGAAAACTATATCATTCTTTATTAACTCCAACCATAAAGAATAATATTCTTTCCATAATCTTCGTATATTTAATTCTCATTAGTCGCTCCATGTCGGTTTCTTACCTAACATTTTTATTTTCTTCTTTATGTTATCATTAAACAAAATATCTTCAAATATTCTTTTATCAAAGTTAATATCTTGCAAATGATATCGTTAATAAATGGGTCTTCACACTTTTTACACACGTTGTGGCATGTTTACTGCACTCTCATATCCAAATAATATGTCCAATGAAATAATTTTCCATGTTTTTCCTTTTGGGTTATCCCATTAAATTGTAAATCACTCGGTTCCTCCATTTTTATGAGCTTATATTCCTCACTTTAGTCCATCGAGTTTTATTTTCTAAAAACTGCAAAACTAAACAAACACCATCAAATATGTACAAAATAAATACCTAATAAATATAAATTAAAATGTTAAAATGACGTGTTCACACACTTATCAATTAAGATGCAAATTAGTTTGTGTACTCAAGTTGCAAAAAGTTTCCATGAACCTCCTGATATCAACTAGTTCACGTATTGACCAAATCAGTTCCCGAGAAATCCGTGAACATGAAAACTTGTTTAGGAACCTAGTTTTATTTGTAAGTTACTAAGCCTTGTTCATCAATATAAATAGATGGCTTCATGCTAAAATATTAATTTTGATACTTTTGTGTCATAGTTGTGGGTAGAGTCGTCCTCTAAAAAACTACTTTTCCCCTTGTGAAATTGTATTAGGATACGACTTTGAAAGACTTCACTAAGGTATTTGTGAAGCCCGGTTATACTACCTTTTACCTAATAGTTCTTGTTATCCGAATCTTGTCCTTATTAATCTTTATAGTTTTCGAACTATAGATCGGGAATGACATTGATTGAAATCACAAAGTACTTTTCGCCTCATAACTTTGTGATTCCAAAAGATAGATATCTAAGTCACTTGTTAGAAGCAGTCGCCTGGTCAACAAGAGATGCATTACCAACCATCGATAGGTGTTGAAAGCAACGAAGAGTTCAAGATAAAATATTAAAATCTTATACTCCACTCAGATTTGTAGTATTTCCCATAGTTACTGTATAAACCCCAAACAAGTAGTTAAGCTAAAAAAATCAATTAACTAATATAGAATCAAGCAAGATATATAATTACAAAGAACCGCTTCGAACTTCTAAATATTCAAACTTTCAAAAGCGTGTTCATGGTTAGTAAACAAGCATTTTACAACAATAAAAAATCTAAATCACTTGTTAGAAGCAGTCGCCTGGTCAACAAGAGATACATTACCAACCATCGATAGGTGTTGTTAGCAACGAAGAATTCAAGATAAAATATTAAAATCTTATGCTCCACTGAGATTTGTAGTATTTCCCATAGTTACTGTATAAACACCAAACAAGTAATTAAGCTAAAAAAATCAATTAACTAATATAGAATAAAACAAGATATATAATTACAAAGAACCTCTTCGAACTTCTAAATATTCAAACTTTCAAAAGCGTGTTCATGGTTAGTAGACAGGCATTTCACAACAATAAAAAATCTAAATCACTTGTTAGAAGCAGTCGCCTGGTCAACAAGAGATACATTACCAACCATCGATAGGTGTTGTTAGCAACGAAGAGTTCAAGATAAAATATTAAAATCTTATACTCCACTGAGATTTGTAGTATTTCCCATAGTTACTGTATAAACACCAAAGAAGTAGTTAAGCTAAAAAAATCAATTAACTAATATAGAATAAAGCAAGATATATAATTACAAAGAACCTCTTCGAACTTCTAAATATTCAAACTTTCAAAAGCGTGTTCATGGTTAGTAGACAAGCATTTTACAACAATAAAATATCTAAATCACTTGTTATAAGCAGTCGCCTGGTCAACAAGAGATACATTACCAACCATCGATATGTGTTGTTAGCAACGAAGAGTTCAAGATAAAATATTAAAATCTTATACTCCACTGAGATTTGTAGTATTTCCCATAGTTACTGTATAAACCCCAAACAAGTAGTTAAGCTAAAAAAATCAATTAACTAATATAGAATCAAGCAAGATATATAATTACAAAGAACCGCTTCGAACTTCTAAATAATCAAACTTTCAAAAGCGTGTTCATAGTTAGTAGACAAACATTTTACAACAATAAAAAAATCTAAACAAATATCTATCGATTGATCATCTAGAATTTGTACTCTTTTATATTTTTCTTCGCTCAAGTCAAATGAAAAAACTCACCAGCTTATCAGGTATTGCAAAGTAGTTTACACCTAGATTAAAATAAATACTTCAAACTTCCTTAATGTTTCAAAGTCCCTTAATACTTCAAACCAAAAGAATCAGTACATGTGCGACATATCTGAACTTTATGCAAGCTGTCAAGAGGTAACATTAGGTCATTTTTCGGGGGTCTCGAGAGAAACGACTTGAATCACTTTATAATCCTTGGTTTCATCCAAAAAAATCACGATGGTAACCTTGGGGTTTTCTATATTATCTGGTAGCAGGGTTCCAAAGAGCAATATCCCTGGTCATCTGGTTAAACAAACAAATTATTGCATCAACATAATCCATCATGGCCATATTATGGTTTGCATTCTTAAAACATGGTCGTTTTCCTAGATCCTCCAACTCCTCTTTCCTTTATATTAGTTATATATTAGTTAAATTAGATTACATAGATAGATATATTTACATCTTCGGACCGAAACTCTACATATATGTGATTCCAATGTTATAACCAGATAGATATGTATACTTTTACTTGAGCACTTATACAACTTTGGTTATATGGTATGCTATTTGTACGTAACTAAATTTGCAATACCAATGAATACAACTTTTGCAATACCAATTTGTGCATAACTAAATTTGTACGTAACTAAATTTGCAATACCAATGAATACCAAAGTAAATAGAATTTTGCATGTTCATGATATCTCTTCGGATATGTCAGACGAGGGTTTCGACTTTTTGTTAAACTTTATAGATATAACCACTTTGTACATCTTAATGGTTTGGTGATTTAGTTTCATGTTGTAGTCAGGTGGTATACCCGACCAATTGCTAAGAGGCTTAGGAAAAGAGTAGCATATGGCTACAGGAAAATGACACATAAAATATTTGCTCATCAAGAAAAAGTTGTTGCTTTAGAACTTGTCAATTTTATTAATATATCTTAGAGCAAAAAAAGAAGAAAAAAAATCCATTTCACCGGAGTTCTGCATTAATTTAGCCTTAGCCAATGATAATTTTTGGGTTTGTTACGGCGTCAAAATAAAAAAGATGAACTAGTATGTAGAGATTACTATCATAAATAAGAGTTTGTATGATGTTTGAAGCGGTTTTTATATTTCATATATGCTTGATAAGATACGTAACAAAGCAAATATATACAAAAATGCACAAAATGTAGGAAGGTTATTACCACAAAAGTTAAACCATATTTTTAAGAGACTCGAAATATTATAGCTTCCATTTCAAGTCCATTACGACTAATAATGCCAACTAGATTAAATGCACAAACATTACCAACCTTCGATGATTTTCCAAGATAAAATCGTGCCCACCTATGATATAATACAATTTTTCTATTGTTAAAGGTATACGCGAAATGCCACGATCGCCCCTTTGAATCTTTAAGCAACACATCACCGACACTTTTTAAGATGAATACCCATAAGGGAAAGTTATGCACATAAAAGATGTGGATCATAACTAATATAACCAAATACAAAGACCTGTAACAATTCAAGATTAACGATTGGAAGTTATGAAACATACCAAAATTTTGTCATTTCCCACATTAGTTGGTCTCGTGATAACTATACATGTGGGAACCTTAAATTTATATTTAAATGTTTTGGCTTCTTCAATAGCACCCAATGCGCTTTCAAATTTATATTTTGACGCATCCACTTTACATGATGCACACTCAGATGTAAATACTCTAGCGTCTGCCATAATGCTCGGTGCTCTTTGATATTTATGTTCCATTACATCCACTTTTGCTGTACAACTAGACTTTCGCTTAGGACGGCCTACTTCCACTTCACATTTTTTAGGATGCTTGTATTTTCCAATAGGGAGTTCATCATCACTTTCACGATCCGAGAGGATGATCCACACTTCAGGTATAGGTTTCCACTTCTTACATGTGATCTCTGCAATATCAACCTCTAAATTTGTTGGATATACTATTTCAACGCTGCTATATGTATACATATGAAATTTGGAATTCCCTTCATACTGGAACACACAAATATATCCAAAATGAATAAAGAAGTGTTCCATGATATATGCAACTTCGGAAAACGATATGAGATATGCTCATCCTTTTCTATCATAGTTACAAAAACTTCCACCAGAATTTGATAAAAGATTAATGGATGACCTAGATGACATTACAGTGACCGAATACCCCATGGGAAGAGAGTTCAAGGTGAAATTGAGGGTTGGAAAAGGTAATAACTTGGACTTTAAAAATGGTTGGCAAATTATCATGGAGCACTTTTGCATTCATTTTGGTTATCATTTTGTGTTCTTTTACGAAGGAAATCCCAAATTTCATGTGTTTATAATTAGCGGCGTTGTTGTTGAGATAAAAATAATCAACAGATTCATAGTATGATGTTGCAGAGATCACATGTAAGTAGCGGAAACCTTAATCTAAACCGTTGATCATTCCCTCAGATTGTAAAAGTGACGATGAATACCCTATTGAAATTGCAAGCATCCTAAAACATGTGAAGTGAAAGTATATCGTCATAAGCAAAAGGCTAATTGTTAGGCGAAAAAGAATGTAATGGAACATAAAAATCAAATAACATCGAGCGTTATGGCAGATACTAGAGCATCTACATTCGCGTGTGCATCACACAAAGTGGATGTATCGAATATGAATTTCAAAGCGTGACGAGTGTTATTGAAGAAGCCAAAGCATTTAAATATAAATGTTAGATTCCCAAATGTAAAATTATCATGAGAGCAACTTATATAGGAAAAGTCAACATTTTGATATGTTTCGTGATTTTCAATCGTTAACCTTGAATTGTAACGAGTATTTGTATTTGATTACATTGCTTATGATTCACAATTTTATATGCATCACTTCCCTTACAGGTCCGTAAGTAATCATTTTAAAAAAAGCAGTGGTGGTGCGTTGCTTAAAGATCCATAAGGGATATCGTGGCATTTAAGATATACTTTTAACAATGGAAAAACTAGATTATATCATAATTGGCATGACTTCGTCTTGAAAATCAGTTGGAGGTTAGTGATGTTTGTGTTTTTCAGCTAGTTGGCATTACTAATCGTAATCAACTTGATATGGAGGCTACAATTTTTCGAGTTTTTCAAAATATGGTTTAACTTACTGGTCGTAATAACCTTCTTCGTGCATTTTCTTATCTGTTTACTTTGTTACATATCCGTTTAAACATGTAATCTCCACATACCCGTTCACTTTTTTTACTTTAATGTGGGGACAGATCCAAGAATTATCATTGGCTAAGGCTAAACTAATACAAAACTCTACTGAAAGGGAAATTATGTATTTTTTTTTCGATTTTTAATTCCAAGAGTTATAAAAAAAATAATGACAAAAGAAGTTCTAAAGAAATTTTTTTTCTCTTGATGTGCAAATATTTCATATGCCACTTACCCATAGCCAGATGTTAATCTTCATACCAACTGGTGGGCTATATCACCTGCCTGCAACATAAGATTAATTGAATCGCAGCTTAGTTTGTACATGGATCCATATCAAAATTTAAAACATTACATCTTCCGAAAAAAAACAAGAGTAATGAAGTAACTTCCGTCCATCAATATTGTAATCCAAAAACTACAACCCAGACGTTAATTAAGTTAAACGAAATAAAATCTTGTTTCATCGATCAAACTAAAAATTAAAAAGAAAAAAAACCATTTGGAGAAGAAGATAAAAAAATTACAGTACTAAAAACATCTCAGAAATAACGTAAATTTACTCCGTTGAAAAGGTCATTTTATAGTGTTACCTTCAAGGTTAAGCAACTCTAGGTGTTGTATTGTATATGTCTCTTTTCATTGTATTACTCTTTGAATTCTTCTTTTAGGAAAGAAAAACTCTCTCCATTTTCCTTATGAATATAATTTCTAGATCCAAATGCACATGCTATAATAAGTTTGGAAACCATGAATTAAGAAACCTAACTTGTTTTTACAGATATACCAAAGTACTAATTATATGGAAACAATTCCTCCTAGAAATAGTAAATTTGATGGCAAATATCATCAAATTGTTATAGATTAGGTATTTCTATTCAAAAAGGTGTGGGGGCCCAACTTGTTGCTAGGTTACCCTCCACTGATGTTGTACCTTGTATTTGATTCCACTTCGATTTATAATAATAATAGTAATATTAATGATAAAAAAAATATCATCTACCGCGGTAAGTAATAATAATAACCTAATAAATATAATACTATAAATCAAGAAGAAACATTATTTATGGGATTGTAACATTTCAAATTCACATCTACCGGTAGATTTAAAAGTCTCTTTCTCTCTGTTTTGGGTTTGCATCTCCTCTCTAAGGTATTTATATTCATCAACCGTTAAATCCTCATCTTCAACCTTATTTCATACTCTTAAATTAATCATTTTATTCTCATCTTATTTAATTCTATTTAGGTTTCTTCCCGGATCAAGATTATTTCTTAAGATATGGGCAGAGTAATTTAAGCTTTTCTATATATTACATACTATAAATAAAATCAGAGGATATTGTATTGTCAATTTGTATTCTCATATACTGTTCGAGTGGTTTATTATAGTCTTTTTTTTGTGGCGCTTCGTATTATCGAGCCATTACAAGGACAACCTACTTTCAACAACGTACTACTGATCAATTCATAAGACGAGATCAAAAAAATTCGAAGTCGATCGGAGTAATTCGGGAATATCACTTCTTTCTATAGGAACATCTAAGTTATACGATGAATACCAACTACAATGGTTTCAAACCATTGTTCATTAAAAAATTTGGTTAAAACCCATTAAGATGACATCAAATTCCTTGTCGGATTATGTATATTTAGTAATTTTTCATCATTCGTTTCTTTGAGTTTCCAATTGTATAAACATTGTACTTTTTATTTTAATTTGTTCATTAATGTAATCGGTGATGTTGCATGCAATTTCATATTGATGAAACTACGAGGTATTAGCCTCCTCCATAAAAAATAAATAAATCTACATCTACCAACAATATATAATATTATAGAATAAATTGAAAGACACCAATATCGACGTAAATATAGGAAAGTGAAAAATACTACAACCTCCTACTATATGGGTTCAACATATAGAAACCCAACAAAATGGATCCTTCATTGTCAACTCCATACTTTAAGAAAATGCTACTACTAGGTCCAAAACATCAAATTTTCTTCAGATATGGCCCATAATTAATTATTATGGATTTTAATAATACCAAGACTGCCCTTTAGTATATATAGGTAATAAAACTAGGTCTAAATTTCATTTTCAGTTTCATTTTATTTTTCACTTTCTCTCTCTCATTTTCTTTTGCTCTCTTCGGATGAAGAAACAAGTCGTGAAGAAACGATTTCTAAGCGAAATTTTCAGCGAAAAATGGTTTCAAAACCTAGATCTAAGCTTTACAAACAAAGATCCTGATTATCTAAACATTTATTTGACATCAACATCACCTGTTCTTCGGAGATTCAATGAAACGAAATAGAAAATGAGTGATAATCACCATCAACAACAACTGAATCTGAAGATTCTCCCAAAAAATCAGACAAACAGGTAACATGTCAATTCAATTATGAGATTTCAATTGAATTGGTTGATTCAATTATGAGATTTCGAATTTTTATTTTCTGAAAAATCATTTGGGAAACTTTAATAGTTTGATTTCAGTTCAAATCTGTAGAAATCATAATCAGCGTTAGATCTGTTATAATCTCACCTCTATTTTACTTTTGAGAGAAAATTTTCACAGAAAATTTAAAGAAAATTTTCTAGGATTCTTGAACAGAATTCGATCTATCTTTTAACCTCTCATCTCGATCGAAAATCGATTTTCAAATTCGAAATATGTGAATCATTATCCGTTTTACCCATGTATTTGATATGAATTTCATTTACTTTAATTTTCGAACTGATTTGATCTCATATTTCATGGATTTTGTTCTTTGCAGATTGTTTTAAGTTCAATCTATATTGGATTTGGTATTGAGTAGAATCCATGAAGAATTGTTACAGTTGGTGGCTGCAGAGAAGAGAAGATTGAGATGTTTGTGGTTGACTATGCTGAATTTCAAGCAGTGAAACATATGGTGGTTGCAATTGAAGCTGCAGAATGGACTGGTGGTGAGATTAGATGTATGCTTAGGTTGCAGTTACAAAGTTCAGGTGCAAGCTAGTAAGGCAGCAGGATGAGCTGCAGTGATGATTGAGTTTAATTGACTGAATGCTTTGAGCATAGCCAAGAAAGCATGGGCAGTGAAACTGATGGTGGTTGCAATTGAAGTTGCAGAATGGACTTGGTGGTGAGATTAGATGTATGCTGAGGTCTGTCTCTCTAAATCTGAGGCCATTGCGCCTTATTATGCTTCTAGTGGCACACAACAGGTACATTTATGTTTTTTTTTAATTCTTTTCGTGTACCTGTCCTTCTATTCTCGATTGTCTATATGGCCCTTATAAAGGTAATACATATATTCCAGGTTTATTATATGAAGCGAAAGTCTGTTATAAAGAAGGCCTATTCACTTGTAATATTGGATGCTAAGTATGTTGTACTAGGTTTTCAGCTATTCAAACTTGAAATCATAGTTTTTCGTTTATCTTCAGGCAATATACAAAAGAGACTCTTATAAGGAAAAGAGCATTCTTATTGTTTTCAGTTCTTCTACCACAAAGGTATATAACTTATAGATGTGTAACTTCTAGTTACACATGCTAATTAGATGTGTAACTTTTACTTACACATACTGATTGAATGTGTATTTTTTCAAAGAATCATTTAAATCACTCTCAGACGATAATCAGATCAATATTGTAATAGGCTTTTGTTTTGCTTTGTCAATTAGTTTTGGTGCACTAAATGATATCTGAATTTGTCTTTTAGCTTGTAAGCATTGTTCTATTCAGTATGCGAGATTGATAAGGTTTAGCTTGTCTTCTTTATGGTTTATAAATATAGTTGAATAGGGTCAATTCAAATCAAAGTGAAATGTGCAGATGATGAAGTTAATTTAATATTTCTTCACTTTGAACTTAATGGGGTTGTTTCATCACTTCTCCTTGAGGATCAATTCAATTTTCTGAGGCACAATCTTCGCAATTTATGTGTTTTTGTATTTTGAAGTCACATGTCTGAATTGTGTATTCATTTGAACTTTGTATTAGGAAGAGAAATGTCTATTTGTTGTAAGTTATCTGACCTTTTTTGGATGTGTAACTATTAGTTACACATGCTAATTAGATATGTAACTTTTAGTTACACAAGTTAAATGGATGTGTAGCTACTAGTTACACATGCTAATTAGATGTGTAACTTATATATACACATGATATAACGCAGTTTACACAAGATGTGTAACTGCAGTTTACACAAGCATTGTATATATGTAACTGCAGTTTACACAAGATGTGCATATGTGATGTGAAGACGTTAAGGTGAAACTTTATTTCAAGCAGTGTGCGTATGAGATGCAAGCAGTGCTGAGCTTCGATGCTCGTGTTGTTGGAAGTATACTGTGAAGACATTGAGGTGAAATTTTATTTCAAGTTTTTCTTACTTTTTGTTCTTTATTAAACAAGAAGTTATTTACTACTTTTCAAGTGTTTTTCATCTTTGCTTTGCATTTTTGTTTTTTCTCCTGATTTATGATTATTGAATCTAATTTGAACATGAACTTGTGACCCATCGATTGTTTATGTTGAGGCAAATATTTGAGTTTTTTCGTGGTTAAATGTTATTAAATGGTGGTTGCAGACTTTAGAGGATGAACAAGTATTTCGAGTGTTTATTTGAAACGAGGATGGTTAGTTCTGTTATTGCAATGTCTGGGGATTATGTATTTCAACACCGATTGAGGCTTTGTTGTACATTTTATGCTGCAGGCGTTGTTTTGGACAACTCATGTGTTGGCTTATGGAGTATCTACCTTAAACAGTGCAGTTGCTTGTAAGAAATGCTAAAAGATCAGTCTTGTGCCTTATTATACATTTCATGTAGTTTTTGAAACATGAAACAAAATAAGCAAAATGTAAATGTGTTAGGGTAGGAGTAATAATTAGCGGATATATTTGTTGAATTCTTTGTATTGTGTTGCGTCTTCGGTAGCTGAATAGATGGTATCTGAAGACCTCTAGTTTTCATACATTGTTTCTGCTACATAATTTTTTGCAATATTACTTGCTTACACATGAAAAGCATATCTTAGAGTGTGAATGGTGACTACTACATTAGTTGACACTGATGTCTTTGAAGCTTGTTAGTTTTGATGCTTTGATGAATTTTTTTTTCCAGAGGTACACAATTAGGCTCAGTATTTGCTGATTACATAAGTCATATGCATGTGTAACTTCCAGTTACACTAGCCATATGCATGTGTAACTCTTAGTTACAGATGCTAAATGCACATGCAAAAAGTGTTATTCTTATTTTTGGTAATTTTATTAACAGAAAGTTGATTCATTTTTCATGAAATATTATATGTAAGGTTCTATAGAATCTAAGAAACTATTATATGTTCTATATACATTGAAACTATTTTTGTGTTATACGGAGACAGGAACCGCAGTCATGGTTTTCTTATTTGTGGTATTGGTATCGCTGGAACTGGAGTTGACGCTGAATACACAAGTCAGATGCATGTGTAACTCTCAATGACACTGGATAGACGCATATGTAACTCTCGATTACACTAGACAAATGTGTGTGTAAATTCTACTTACACATGCTAAAAAATTGTTGTAAACGAATATTAAAGTAATACATGTATTTTTTTATGTTTTCTTTTTGATGTCTATTTTTTGCATATATATACAAGTGTAACTTTGCATTACACATGTCATAAGGATGTGTCACTTCTGGATACACATGCCATATGCATGTGTAACTCCTGTTTTCACATTCACACTGTACTTTAATAATTTCGGGCCTAGATTTAATAATTTTGGGCCTACATTTAAATTATATTTAATTACGGGCTTGCCAATATACATAAAGGTATCAAGGTCTTTTAATAATTCGGGGCCTAGATTTAAACTTCTTTTAATTAAGGGCCTCACATTATGGGTTACCCATGGGTGAGGCCTGAGCCTAATTTTCCCTATAGGAAAACCCAATTATTATTTAATTTTTTTTTTTTTACATATATTTCATTAGAAAATTAGGAAGATTCTAACCTTTGTATGTCTTTTAAGAAGGGCTTTGACCTATCTTCTTCTTCATCATTCAGCTTATTTGTGCTTTTGTTGTGGTAAGATCTTGGAGTGCCTTATATAGAATATATTTTTACCGCCTATATTAAACAGAGTTCAATATGGGATGGGACTAGAATGTTACTATCTTGGGAATCAATTTTTTTTCATTAAATTTTATGTTTAAAATGAATTAAACAAGGTGTCTTAATTGAAATGTATATGGAAACGTAACCTGCCTATTAGCTTATGGTTTTTATTAACGTAACGTAACGTGTATAATAGAATTCACCCGCGATCAATCTAGCTAGACACAGACAAACACACAGACAAAGGTAAATAGACTACCATATTTTGATCATAGAGATTACATGATCTTATTTAAAAAAAAACAGAACCATTATTCCTTCACTTATTATAGTCAATAATTAAAGTTGAGAAAATTTGAAAGATTTGTAAAAAATAATTTACGTCTAATATATCTGGTATCCTCCCCAAAGAGGCAGGACAACCCAGAGGAATTCATTAAACAAAATTCTTACTTCAGCTGAAATCAGAAAATATTCTAGTCATTAACTTTAAGCTATAAAATTTTGTTAGGGACTAGAGGGTTCACCAGAGCTTGAGCCTGGTTTAGCTCTCATAGTCTGTTAATGATCTTCCGTACACGTGAGAGTAAATGTAGAATCATATTATTATGGTATTAAACTTTGAGGATTGTATATGACTCAAATGTCATAAATAAAGATGGGGACCTAATATGTATGAAAAATACCCTTACTCCATAACAAACCTAAATCTAACGACCATTAGAAAAATACAAAAAAAAATATGTTACCCTTTTCCTTTTTTTTTGCTTCATTATTCATGACAAAGACGATGAATCCAACAAAATAAAAAATATAAATTGATTAAATAAGAAGTTTAAGCACGTTACCAATCAAATAATCTTCAATCCATAGTCCCGGTGCAAGTCCATGGTTGGCTAAAGGTGGAGGATTCCATCTCATAAATATATAGCAGATCTCTCGTCGGTTTCTCAGAGCCCCGACACAACTTGCTCCTTTCAATCCTACTTGGGAACATAGGCGGAGCAACATTCCTTGGCGCATCTCGCACCGGGTTCGTTTGGAACATGGAATGGACCCACCATTATAATGAGTTTACGCATTCACGACCACCACAGTGAGGACATCCACTCTATCCCTACCCACATGGTTACGAGGGGAGTCATCCTTTTCACAATCATGCTATCTCCAGAGCTATGAGGTGTATGTGTTGTGGGGGGTAGGGAGTCCCCCTTCACATTTCTACTAGGATGGTTTTACACATTCACTGGTTGTAGGGTGAATCATATGTCCAAGTTCAGATTGAATACCTTATCACGTGGACCGCTGCAATGATCTATCCCTCCCACGATAATGTTTTTTGAAGATTACATTGGCCTTTCGGCCAAGGCTATAACGCAACCCAGAACATCTAAGGGCATCACATACATGTTATTGCCTCAAATTTTTGTGGCCTAAATGACCATAGTCCTTCTAAGAAGCTGGTTGTGGAAGGAATCTTCCGCACAACTAGTTAGTTAGCAGGTTGAGGTCTCGTTCGTCAACGAAATTAACCAGAAAGAAGGCTCCACCGAGGGGCCACGCACCACCACCCTTAGAATTAAGTCCTTACTATATATGGACATGGTAAGTTTCCTATGTTGAGTCAAATTAAGCAGCATGATCCACTCCTGGTGGTGCCCTTTCGTAAATTCCTTTTGACGTCATTTTTTTTTTGGTCTTATAATAACTATTGAAGTTTTTAAATTGTTGGTATGTTTGAATGTAGAAGTTTAGAGGTGGGATCAATGGTTTCATGAAATTTGGTGGAATTACGTTTCCTTCGGAATGTTTGGTTGCCAAATCCCTGGAATCACGTTTCTCACGCGAAACAGTTTTCCAGCAAATCCTTCATATGTAGTCCGACCCCTCCCTTACCGGGAAACTTATCAAGGGATTCATGGACCTTTTTTAACTTTAAATCTCATATACATATACAATTTTAATATTCTAAGGGTAACACCAAATGGTATATGGACTTTAAAACAAGATATTTTTATGAATCCTAGGAATTTTAAATAAGTTACCAAACACACGAAAAATTTACATTAATTTCAAAATTTGTAATTCCATAGAACTATAAATCCTCGGAGTTGGCTTTCACAACAGTTCATGCAGAAGCAAAGACGCTTTTAAGAGTTTTGAAATGGTTAGAAGAAAATCTCCTCTCAAGTGTTACAATAGCAACAGATTGCAAAATCTTGGTTGGTTCTATCAACAATTCTAGTGAGATCACTTCTTGGGTAACTGAGAATACTGTTGAAGACATTATGCAAATTCTAACAAGACTTCCTCAAGCAAAAATCAGACACATAATCAGGGACCATAATGCAGCGGCGGACTCAATAGCCAAAGAAGCGAGGATTTCAAGATCCAACACAGGACTAGCCACATTCACGAAAAGGTCAAAAAAGAGAGTATCATCTCCAATATATTTGAAAAAAAAGAGATTATATAATTATTTTACAATATCTTTTAGTCTTAATATAATTTCGTTTTCCATCAAAAAAAAAATAAAATAAAATAAATAATTCTCCGAAATCGAGAATCCCCAGACAAACACACCATATATGAATTTGATTATTTGTCAACTTTAGCATTTTGTGGGAATTGTCCTCACGAGTTTCATAACTCCACAACAACTTAAGCAACAAACAAACAGTCCCTAAAACTACTCCGTACAATTAGCGACCAACAACAACAACAACCAATAGCAATCAATGGTTTCCTCCACCCACGTGAAAAAGTTCCCCATCATCTCAAAATTCCACTATCTCAAAAAAACCGCGGGAAAATCCTCGAATTCCCGCGTTAAGTTCTCCCCTTTTTCTTTATAACCAAACCCTCTAACCTATTTCATCTGTCTAAAAAACTCTATTTTGCACAGTTTCCTCAGAACTAAAATCTCCCTCTCTTTCCTTTCGAAACCCTAGAAATCTCTTTCTGTCCGCAGAAACCCCAAAACCAAACCCTAGTAGTAGTCGTCGAAGAAGAAGATAGTAAAGATGTTGGAACTAAGGTTGGTGCAAGGGAGTTTGTTGAAGAAAGTAATGGAATCATTGAAAGATCTAGTTAATGATGCAAACTTTGATTGTTCAGCAACTGGGTTCTCTCTACAAGCTATGGATTCAAGTCATGTAGCTCTTGTTGCCCTGTTACTTAGATCTGAAGGTTTTGAACATTATCGATGTGACCGTAATATCTCTATGGGTATGAAGCTCGAAAACTTGACAAAGATCTTGAAGTGTGCTGGTAATGATGATATTATCACCATTAAAGGTGATGATGGTGGTGATACTGTTACTTTCATGTTTGAAAGCCCTAGTAAGTTTACTTTTTCCCCTTTCCTTTTTTATTTAATTTATGTGAAGTATACCCTAGATTCAGATTCTCTGGTTTTGTACAAATAAAGGGTTTTCATGCTGTTTCGGGGGTTAAGATTTAGGGGATTTGTAAAGAGTTCTCAGCAATTTTGGGGAGGATTGTAGATGAAGTGTTTGAGTATTTGCCTCTATGGGTTTGTTTGTTTGTTTGATATGTGTTGATTGTTTAAATAAAATGTTGTTATATAGGTCAGGATAAGATTGCTGATTTCGAAATGAAGTTGATGGACATTGATAGCGAACATCTTGGTATTCCGGATGCCGAGTATCAAGCTATTGTTAGGATGCCATCCGCTGAGTTTGCAAGGATTTGCAAGGACTTGAGCACCATTGGAGATACTGGTAACCTTCAGTATCTAACTTACTTGATTCAATATCATAAATAAGCCTTTTACTGGTCCTGGTTCCTAAAATGATCTGTTGTTTTCTTATTGGTGTTCGCAGTTGTAATCTCTGTGACAAAAGAAGGTGTGAAGTTCTCCACAAAGGGTGATATTGGGACTGCAAATATCGTCTGCAGGCAGAACACAACTGTTGATAAGGTATCTCTTTCCCTTTGTTACTTCTAGTACTCTAGTATATATACATTTCTTTGTTGGTATTACTGAGCAAATAGGAGTAAACCCAAGATGTTTGACATGTTCTGCGCCATGTTGATCACCATGATTGAGAACTGAAACACAAATGTGCAATTTATCCTTTGTTTTCACTATGATAAGTCATTTTGGTTCATTTGAAAATTTTGATTTGCTAATGGAAGTATCTGTTTGGGGAACATATGCAGCCAGAAGAAGCTACTGTCATTGAGATGCAGGAACCAGTATCACTAACATTTGCACTCCGATATATGAACTCTTTCACCAAAGCAACACCGTTGTCCAACACCGTAACTATCAGCTTGTCTTCGGAGTTGCCTGTTGTCGTTGAATACAAGATTGCTGAAATGGGTTACATTAGGTTCTACCTGGCTCCCAAGATTGAAGAAGATGAGGAAGATACAAAGCCCCAAGTTTGAGAGGCAGCCATACCATTATCCCTTGTTCTAGTAAATGAGTCCTTAATTGCTCTTCACTTTGTTTGAAGTAGTGTTACTGTTTCTTAAGTAGATTTTCTTTTTCTTTTTTTTTATGAATCCTTTAGTGGGTAGAATTTGAGATTGATCATCCTAAAATGTTAAAATGTTTTAAGAGTTTCAGACCTGTTTGGATAATTTGTTAATTAGGTGTGCCTCTTTCATTCAAAGTTTGTGTAGTCTTAATGCTTGATCAAGTTTAAAAAATTAAGTCTAGTTTCTCTATAATGATCATGTTTATTATGCCCGTGTCTGATCATATGATTCATGCTTATACAGCTTAATAGCTTCCATTTGGTTCTTGATGTGTGGTGTGTCAGACAGTGTCTGGCTAACCTTTCAGAGAACCCGGATTTTTTGTTTTCTTGATTTGGTGAAAGACTAACTTTTATATCTACATGGCTTCAGAATGTTCGAAACAGGCCTTATAGCATTTAACTTAGACCTTTCACCTTTGTACATGAGAAATCATGGTACTAATCCGCATGCTATGCTGAGTTTAATCACCATGTTTCTTTGTCCTTAAGCTGAGTGTTATTAAAAGACACAAGAATTTCCATTCCTTTAAAATATTCATAGCCTGTATGCTATAACCTCTTCTGTCAGTTGGCACGGCCAGAAGCTTAATGCCTTATTTTGTAATCTTCAAAACCTTTCTGTTGGTAACTGTAAGTTGGCACGGTTACAAGCTTAATGCCTTATTTGGTAATCTTCAAAACTCATCTGCTGGTAATGAATGTTGTTTCGACCTTAATTCCTAGATCCCTGTTTGATGATGGGCAGAGCATCACAGGGAGTGTGTGTTGTTTCTTAGGCTTTAGCCTTTTTTTCCTATTTAAAAGAAGGATGAGGAAATGAGCCAATTACCATTAGCAGAAAATAAATGATCCGTGAAATCTGAACTACTACATTTGCTAATAGTTTTCCATTATAAATTAAACAAAAACATACATTTGTGTTGCAAAATAGAAGATGTAAATCATTTACTCTATCAATAAGAATTTTATAGTTAAATATGAGATCATTAATTAATCAAGAGATGACATTTAAAAAGAAAAATGAAAAATGAAAAAAAGACTGATTGAGCAATCAACCCAGTCCCCACACCTCTTGAAAGAATAAGCTGACTACATTCTTTCACTGTTAGCACTGAGATATAAAAGACAGGAAGAGAGACCAATCAGTTCTTATTGAGACTTCCCTACGTCTTCGCTAAGTTGGTTGTTGCTGTTGATACAGGTGGAAACCTTTCTTGTGGTTCCCAAACAAAAAAGAATTTTGAGGGCATAATCTAAGGCATTGGATGCAAGCATGTGCTTCTACCTTGGCAATAAGCTCTTCGCTCCTCCCACGTAAAAACAATGTAAAAAGAAAAAAAGCGCATGGTGCGCAGTTTCTACTCTCATTTGCTACTTCTTTTCTTGGCTTCACTGTAGAGGATGACTCCGAAGACTGTAAGAGAGTACCCAAGCATTCCAGTCACAGAGACTGGGTTTCTGAAGATGAGAATTGAAACAACCACAGCAACAGCCCCTTTTGCATTACCCAAAACCTGGACGCTCAACATATAATAAAGTCAGAACAAGTGCTGAATCGTGCCAAGCATTTGAAAGTACACAATGTTATAATCTGGATGTGAAAAGTAAAATGGGAAATAAGTGCAGTTACTGGTAGTGGCATCCACGTAACATGGAGTAGAAAGCTTAATTAAAATTAATTCCATGAGAACAAAACAGGCTGAAAAAATATGCACACTATGTGACAACTGGAATAAACATGGTTCATGATTAATGTAACTGATAGTGGTTTTCTTCATTGACATATCATCTGGGAACGCTTGGGCATCCTACTCTTCCAGATGGATTCTTACCGAGTTGGATTATGTTCAACTTATAGCTATGAAGCATGGTGTAACTAACAATCTATTATTTGTACTTACAGACTGACATAACATAATAGCTCATAAGATCATCATCAATACATGGAAATAAATGACTTTAGAATTTAGTGTCCCAAAACACTGAATAAATGACCTTTAGGAAAGACAAACCCCTTGCACTTTCTTCTTCCAACCGCCGGAAACATATGATATCCACATCATGAGAATCTACTGATACCGTAACAAAGAGTCCACCATCTCATGGCCACAAGAAGTCCCCATAAAATTAAACATCGTAAACAAAGAAAGAAAAGAAAAAGAAAAAAAGGAAAGAAAGTGGGGAGAACTAATTGCCTGACTCGAGCTATTTTAATATCGTAGAGAAGCTTTCCAGCAATAAAAGGATCTTCCTAGTTTCAATGCATGAATGGTTTTTCTAAATTACCTATTATCTTATTCAAACCACAGAGGCAAGCTTCTGTAACACCTCTTTGGAGTCAACAATTACTCCTGCAACCTTTCGTTTCTCATCTCTCCCTATGACCTCTTTGATTTGAAAACTAACCCTAAATTCTCTATCAGCTTATTCTCCCTAGGAGCTTCCTCAAATGTTAACCAAATACTTTTTCCAAGCCCTTTTCGGTATAAAAAACTAAAGCCTCAATTAAACCTAAACAAAGAAATGCAATAAAAGGCATAGAAAACATGAAAGAGGTGTACTCCAGCGGTGCAAAATTTGAACCATAGAAGTGCACAAAAAAACATATAGTCAGTCGATCCTTGGAACACTAAAACAAACTCAGATGAAAGATATTCAACCATAATAAGTGGAGTAATATTTATCAATTCAATTGAACAGATCTAGAGGGGGAAGCTGATTAATTTTATAGAAGAAGGTAGCTGCATTTGAGAGATGGGGGCGTACCTGGAGTGTCAAAGCACTGGTGTGTTTCGTGACCAAGAAGTTTGTCAAATTTACAAAATAAGCCAGCGCAGAATTGAAGAGCAGGTACCATATGATCTTCACATCCTCCCTTGCAAGTGCCAGCGTGATTCCAACCACATTTTCTTCCATGAAAAGAGTTGCAGGAAGAAGGAATACCACCGCTATTGGAGCCATGTACAAAAGGAGGTTCATTGAGTTCAACTTTTCCCTGCAAATGTAAAGCTTATCAGGAAAAAACAATTGAAACAAGTACAGAAATTTCAGTATACATTTCACGCTGCTCCAGTAGTTAGCCGCGGAAACTAGTAGAACACATTACCCTTCATTGGTCAGTAGAATTCCTTGTAGCACTGACTTTAGTGCCCTGGCAGCAGTAGCACCGACACACATTATAAAGCCAAATAGATGGAAACTTGGTTCACCCTGCATCCACAATACAAAGAATAAGTTCAAGTAAAATCACATCTAACCAAGTCCAAGATGTAAACATATAACCCACGATCAAACTTGCCACGTAAATAGACTCAGACTAGCTCACTAAAATCAGAATTTTAATTCACAATGACTAAGGGTTACTGAACCAATTAAGATATCCAATTCAAAAGAGAAAACACCCACAATTGAAACCATAACCTCGTCAAATTCATTTCTTTCAAAGGTCAATATAACTAATTCAACTAAACTAAACATGGGGCAATTTTGACATAAAAAATGATAAAACTAGAGAGACAGAGAGATTAGAAGTCTTACCCCGGATGCAATGACAACTCCAGTAACAACAGGAACAAGGGTCGCATAAGTAAGCCAAGCTTCTCTTTTCACAGTCATAATATAAGCAAACACAGCAGTAAAGAAAGGTGTAGTAGCACCAATAGCTTGATTGAAAGAAACAGGCAAAAACCTCAATGAAACATTCCCACTAACAACTGATGCACAAAACACAAGACTCAATGCTGCGATCTTCATAAATTGAACTCTAGACCTAATTGTTTGCATAGGTACCATTTTCATCCAAGCAATTGCAACATAACTAAACAATGAACATGCTGTCATATGACACATAGTTAAGAAGATCGGGTATTTGAATCCATAGTTACTTAACAAATACTTGTTTAACAGTAACACCCCAATATTTGATGAATACCACGCTGTTACCAACCCGATCGTGAAGAATCTACTGTTACTACCCTTCATTGACGACATTTTTTGTTTTTATGAAATCCCCAAATCAAAACAAAGGCACTAGATTTAGTGTTTTCAAAACAATATTTAGATCTATTTAGGGTTTGAAAGAATGAGATCTGAATTGAATTGATGAATTTTGATTATCTTCTTCCATGGATCTGAGTGAATTTCATGAGGTTGGTTTTGATTTTTTGTTTGTTTTTTCTAGGGTTTTTCCAGAAATGGAGTTGCAGAGAAAATGAGAGAGGAGGGGAGGGATGTAGCTCGTGTTGTTCTTCTGCAACAGAGAAGAAGCGCGAGCTTGAATAAAAGGCGTTTTTGAGGTAAACGCGGTTGAGAAGAGAGAGAAGAGAGATTGATCGTTTTCTATAGAGAGAGGGAGAGTGGTGGTGTTTGTATGTAGAGTTGTATGTATGGATGGTTACTTTCTCACTAGTCACTTCAACTAAACCCCAAGTAAAGGTGTTTGAAAAATATTTTGTTTCCAAAGCAAACAATTTCCAAGTACAATATTTGTAATGTGGAAAAAGAAATTCTATCCGTCTGGACTTTAGAGGGGTTATATAATGCATTTGGATACCAGAAGAAGCAAAAGTAAGAAAAAGAACTATTTTGTTGTACACAAAGCTGATTTTTTTGTTTCTAGAAATCGTCTTGAAAAATTATTGTCAAACTGATTTTTGATTTTTCGAGAAATCATTTTGAAAAATTATTGCCAAAACGATTTTTGATTTTTCGACTTCAAAAAGCAACTTTTAAATGTATATGTAAACACCCTATTAAATTTCATGTCCGCCAATATGGGTACCAATTTGCTAGAAAGTGTACTGATTCATGGGTTAAAAGTGTTTTGTTTTTTATGGATTTTGTTATTTATTAGCAAATGGGTTAAAAAAAATAGTTGATACTATTTGACACTTCGTCCAATTTTCCCGAGTTATTCGTGAGGACTTACTAATTGTTGGATGACTATTATTAATTTTTGCTCGGGAGTTCTTACTAATTGTTGTAGGTCTGGATACTAATTTTTCACTGAAGGCGAATATCGATATGTAAATCAGTAAAAACGGGTGAGTTTCGATTTGTTAGAATCAGGTGGTATCTATATACATGATTGTCGATTGTTTTTGATGTTCTTCAATCACAAAGAACATCAAGAACAACTAGCAGGTAACACAATAACGTCAAATGTTTTTGGTTGATTTTTTGGGTCAATATTGGCAAGTATTTGTATCTGCATATGTTGATTGTGAATATCTTATTCTTTATGTAGCAATGTCTAAGCGATGCACTCCGCGGATATACGTTTCCATAGCTGTCGATCGTAAAATGTAGAAAAAACTCCAATTTTATAGAGTTTTTTGGGCCATAATAGTCATATATGGACTCGATACTGTTTTCAACTAAAATAGGACATACAATTACGATTGGTAGCTTATGTATTTGTATCCCCCAATTCAGGGTAATTTTGGTTAAGAAATTCTCCATCATCCCTAACACTTAGTCTCTCTACTACAACTTTAATTCTCTAACATTAATTAAGCAGGGGCAATTTTATCATTAAATTAAGAATACATGGCTTGAAAAATTACATCCAATAACCCCATTTTCCCAACTGAAAGAGGCGTGCTCCGGTTTAGCCAAAATATTTGACTTATCGCGCATTTAGTATCTACCTTTTGGGATTCAATAATCTTTAAAGGAAATGATTGCGCGTATATATTTCCTGGTTAGCTATATGATGTGCGAGATCTCTAATCGCGGGAGTACAAGACAAGTAGGTTGTCTGAGTTCAATTTGGTAGCACATACCAGGTTGATAAGGAAATTAAGAGAACCAATCAGTTTACATATGATAGGTTGTAATAGTACTTGCAAGGGGATTTTGAAAAAGAAATCCCTTCTTGAAATTTACTAGATGAAAGTTTAAAACTTTTCTAAAGTATATTTTCCTTTTAAACAGTTTTTTGTTCTTCCACTGATGGTTTCCATCCAGTTAACTACTAGTTGTGAACTATCTACCATATTAAAAGTCTTATTTACCTCTGAACCACATCTCCTTTGAACAGTTGTAAGTGATTCGACGATCCTGAAAGTGACGTAACGATCCTGAACCGGACTCGGCGGATCTTAAAACAATGTAACAATCCTTAACCAGGCTCGAGGAACCTGAAGATGTTGTACAATTCAATTCTCCATCTACCTAAAATCCCAAGACACACGAGAATAATGAATCTTTTTGGGGAATAATATAACGAGCTTGAAAAAGTTGAAATGATCCTGAACCAAACTCGACCAACCTGAAAAATGATATACAAGGTCAACATGCAACAAATAAAGGGTAAGCAGGTAAACTAGTGTTGGCTAACCTAGACAAAATATATATATATATATATATATATATATATATATATATATATATCAAGGAAGGTACAATAATGTTCAAGTTTCAGGGTTACTCGGATAAGTTCGTATTTGAGTTGGGAGTACTTTATCAAAATTCTCCACTTATAAAAACATTTTTTAAAAGAAAATTTTATCAAAATGTTCAAGTTTTAGGGGTACTCGGCTAAGTCCTATTGTTGTTGGTACGATTTGGCGGCGTCTGGTGTCCAAAGTATCCATGAAGGGGGTCATCTGGACATGACATCTTACTTACAAGATTTTCAGTTTGGGGTGGGTGTCTCCGGTGGTGCTGATGCAATCCTACACGCTGTGAACATGTATGTTAGTAAACATCATACAAATGTTAGCCTTACTATGTTAACTGTGGACTTCCCCAATACCTTTAATCTAGTTGACCGAATAGCCATGCTCCTTGAGGTGCTTAAGTTATTTCATTTATATCGCCATGGGTTGAATACTTATATGGCCAAACTGCAAGATTGTATGTGGGAGATTATTATATTTGTTCGTTTACAGGAGTGCAACAAGGAGACCCTCTAGGGCCTTTGTTATTTGCTTTGGTGCTTCGTCGACTTATAACAAAGATAAATGAACAGTGTACACTATCCTTACAGGCCTGGTACCTTGATTATGGTACTATTATTGGTGACACTGCAGAAGTGACAAAGGTTGTTCAGACAGAAGGGCCTGAGCTGGGGCTTATAATGAATATTCGGAAAATTAAAATTTTTTGGCCCTCTTGTGATGAACGGAGAGATGGGATGTTTTTTGTTGGAATCTCAAGGCCAGATAATGGGGTCAAACTATTGGGTTGTGCGGTCAGCCTTGATGTTGGGTTCGTAAAAGAACTTGCCATTAGAAGAGCAGAAAAGGCAGTAGATTTAATGCAAGTTTTATCCAAGCTCCGTGATCCTCAGAGTGAATTGCTACTATTACGTGCTTGTATGGGCATCTCCAAGTTGCTCCTTGGGCTTCGTATTTGCTGCCCAGAGTATACTACAACTGTTGTAGACATATTTGATAGAGGGTTGAAAGAGGTGGTGGAGGGTATTGTAGTTTGCGGAGGTCCGTTTTTCGAGGAGTTCTGGTGGAGGTTATCTACCCTGCCTATCAGATATGGAGGTCTTGGCTTATACACTTCTAAGGAGGCGTCGTAATATGCTTTTCTAGCATCGTGTGTACAATCTTGGGGCCTACAGGATCACATATTAAGGAGCATTGGAGTAGAAGACATGGATGGCAATTTTCATAAAGCTTTGAAGACATTACAAGTAGCTCTTCCTGATTATGACTTTAGCAGCTTCACCAGTATGGACACTACCCCTCTAAAGCACAAAGTAACCTGGCGAGTGCTCTTTTTGGTAAAGTAGTTAAATACATAGATAGAGTTTGCGAGCTATCGGACAGACATAAAGCGGTCTTTGGTTGCCTGCAAGAAGCGCATGCCCAGGATTTTCTTCTTGCTAGACCAATTGAGGGCCTTGGGCAGAAGATGTCACCCGTGAGTAACGGTCCATCCTTAAATACTGGTTAATGATCCCTCTGTACCCTTCGGATACACACTGTCCTGCTTGCATCACATTATGCTTAGACACGTACGGGGAACATGCAGCCCATTGCAAGGTAGATCTTGGGTTTAAATATAAACATGATCATGTAAGAGATACGTTGTATGATGTATTTTGGAGAGCTGGTATTTCAACAAGAAAGAAGCGGCTGCCAACTTTTTGAAAAACCCACTTGAAGGGAGATCAACACTTAGGCCTGCAGACGTTCTTATTTTTGGATGGGCTAATGGAAAACACACATGTGTTGACCTCACTGGTGTTTCTCCGTTAGTAGGCATTGGACATGGCACCTTTACAGTTGTCCAAGCAGCGCTGAGAGCTGCCTCAGGTAAGATAGCGAAGCATGAGAAAGCGTGTATTGATAATGGACATGCTTTTATTCCCTTTGCTTTTGATGTTTTCGGTTTTTTGGCTCAAGAGGCGGTTGGACTTCTCAATAGAGTCCAGAAAGTCATGCACAATAATGTCATGACTCCCGGTTCGAGAGAGTTTGTTTTTAAAATGATAGCTTTTGCAATTCAAAAAGGACTTGATCGGCGCAGCTTGTTGCTCGCTTGCCCTGCTATGTAAAAGATTTAAAGAACTGTTTAAATTTTTATTGAATTTTATAAATAAACAAAATACAACGTTTACATTTTTAAAAAATTTATGAAATTATAAAGGAAATTTTTTAAAAAACTAACTCGATTAATTAAGTATTGGTTATATAAATTGAATAAATACCTTCTTTTTCATGGGTCTTCACAAATATCCCTAAGGGGTATATTTTAAGTTTTTGGCACATCTAAAATTATATTAAGTCAATTCACGCGTTAAAAACATACTAGTTCATTTTCATTATCCACTTAAAATATACCCCTTAGAGGTATTTTTACAACAAAATTAAAAAAAAAAAATGAGGTATGTAAATTATCCTCCTATAAAATAATAGATGATGATGTTGTTGGATCAAAAATAGTTGTACGATCACAACATTTTGGAAGTCTATCATTCAAGGATGAACTCTTGTGAATTTTGAGGAAATTTAGGGCTCAAGTACATATGTGTAGGCCTTAAACATGTAGCTATCTAAAACCAGGCATGCAACATTATAAAAACCAGGCATGCAATTTTGTAACAGTAGCACATGAATAATGTGTGGCTCGGGATGTTGCTCTAAGTAAAAATTACAGTAGTGGAATTAAAAAAAAAAGGGAAAGGTTTCGTCGGTGGGATGGTAGTTTGAGATGTACACCTAGGACTGACACCAAAAGTTTAGATACGTTTCCATGAAAAGGGACGTATAATCAAAAGAACTCGATGATATCACTTTGATTTTGTCCACCAGTACAAGAGTATCTCTACGAAACAAACTGACTCGTTTCTATCCAACAAGAAACTGTATTTTGTTTTTAAGTACCGAATAACGTTTTTTATTTAATTTTCGTTTCGGTTCTTTTAACAGTTTCCGTTCTGGGTTCCGGCAGCTAAATGAGTTTTAAGTTACAAAATTGAATATTAGATGTGCAATTTATTACCAGGATTTTTTTATTTAAAGCATAAATAAATTTCAAAACATGTTGCGCACGCAGACGATCCGATAGAATAAAGTCTTTGGATTCGCTTAGACTTTATTATTTCCATAATATCTTGGGCGTATTAAAGGTATTGTTTGCAAATTGGTGATACGGACAATTGAGGTCTTTTAGGCCGTCGCCACTGAGTTTTGAATGATTCTTGGTGAGTGGAGTTTCGTCTAATAGATAGACTCTGCCAAATGCCATCAGGTCAACTTATGAAGTTGGCCGACAAAGAAATAAACGTCTACCACCGGACTTCTACCTTCGCAATTTCACCTAATAAACTTCAAAACTGATATCAACGTCATGTTTGTTTACTCATGACTTATCTGAATCGTCTGGATCCGAGTTGTCTGGATCTGACTAAAATCACCTGATTGGGTCAGATCTGACTCAACATATTTGTTTTGAGTCAGATTTGACTCAACTGACTCAAATATATGCGAATCAATGGTTTGATTCTATGATACAGGGGTATTTTGTTACCTTACTCGAACGAGTCCGAATCAAGGATTAGGTCTGAACCAGAGGTTGAGTCAGATTTGACTCAAAATGCAAAACAAACGGTCTAACTACCGACTCGACACGAGTCAGGGATTGATTCAGACCCAGACACCGAGTCAACTGCAACCAAACAAGATCTAAGAACACGTAGATAGTCGATCTCCCATCTGGCGAAAAAGAGTTGACAAGTCATGCAAGGGCCGTTCGCAGTAGACTTGACCTTGTATCATTGTTTGCTTAAAAATTAAAAAAGTTACAAGTCTGATTCACTCAATTTTTGCACTCCTTATTATTTTCGTATGATTGCAGATTACATTATTCCATGTGAAAAAGCTGGATCCTAGAATGTGCTTATTATTACTACTACTTTTGGGAGATTCTAGGTCAACTCACATGTAATTTTGCAAATGTTAAGGAGGCTGAGTCAATACAATAACTTGAAGATGACATTATGGTCAAACTACTTTAATGCATACAGTCTGGGGCAAATGAGTCGGATCTTACCCGATCCATGTCCGACCAGGAGCCATCTACCTTGGAATATTATATGTGCATGAACGGTGAGGTCGTTACGAGTAGGACTTCCGGGTAAATTCATTTTCAAACTCCATCATGTCCTCATATTAACAACTATTTTAATGCATTAAGTGCTGTATTAACAACTTCATCCATTTTCTCACGCAGACAACAACGTGCACTGCTGTATGTGGCGACTAAGTTACGCGGTAATGCAAGTCATACTTCTGATCTCTCTGGTTCGAGAGAAACCATGTATAGTAAAAACTCCATAAGTCCCAAGACTATTAATATATATATGGAGTTTATTAATGTAGGGAGGTATACCAAAAACATTGATTTTTTGTTAATTTGTATACCCGTATATACGTTAAGGTTCACTAAAACAGTAATTTTTTGCATTGGAAACAAGATTTGTTTATCTTATTGCATTGAAAACAGTAATTCCTTGCATTGGGAACAAGATTTGTTGTTTTTAGTGCAAGAAAAACCATTTTTTAGTAGAATAAGACAAAAAAACACAATTTTCAAAGAGATAAAATAATTCTTAATCAAACCTTAATATGTATACGGGTATACAAGTTAACAAAAACCTTTTTTTTTTTATGTTAATTCAAAGTATGTAAGTAATAATGGATATGGATGTCTTCTTTAATCATCGAAATGAGCAACAAGTCTGTGAAGGATAATAGTCCCACATTGTTAATGTCCCCTTAATAAATTTAAAATATAATATGGCCCCTTAATAAACTTAAAATATAACATGGAAGGACCACTTCACTCATTGCCAATTGGTTTTGAGTTGGATGCCCATATTCTAACAAAGTCGTATATACAACCAAAGAAGAAACAAATCATCAATAGAATTAGACAAGAAGCAAAGGGTGAGATAATCCTGATGATGATAGTACGGAAATATCAAAAGATTCATGCCAAGAAGCTTTAAACATACTTGACAAGTTGGAAATTTTTGGCTTCAATAAGAAAGTGCCTATAGTAATGAGGTCTTACGTATCAGCAAATCAAAAGATGCCATAACATCCAAAAAAGTTATTGTACATCATTTTCTCAAATAACTATAGATTAATATCTTATTTCATCTTAAACTTCAACGTAACAAGATCTATAAATTTCCTATAATGATGATTATATTAATATATGGAGGTAAATTCTATATGACGGGACTAGAAAAATATATTAATATTAAAATATGGAGGTTATTACTATTTATAACCGACCCAAATTGGGACTATGTCTTTTTTATTAATATATATATATGGAGTTGTTATAGGGCCTACAACCCATGGATCTGCGGTCCTTGGATTATCCATTTATATGTATATAATGTAAGCTATGTAATAGAACTATTAATCTCTCGAAAATGATGGTTCTTCTCCTTGTCTCTATATCTCCTTCCTTCACCCATGATTCTCCTCAATCACGTTATCATCCACGAGCTCTAACCCTGCGACAATGAATGTCTGGTCCATCCAACCCGGTTCGGGTGATGTCCTGTCCTGTTCCGTTCCAGCTCGGTTATGGGGCTTTGTCATGTTTGCGGTTCCTCCTATATACACAGGGAACTAAAGCTTACTTCAGGTATGTAAATGGCATGGGTTTTTATATTAAATACATGCTAGGCTTATCTTTTTTTTTTTTAAGAACATGTTAGTTCTGTTTTTTTTTTGTCTTAAGATAGTCCGTAGTATATAAATGGTCAATTTAAAGTTTTAAACTATGATTGTTGATCACGACCATTAAGAATTTTGATTTTATTGTCATTTAGTTCTTTTGAATATGATATTGGCTACAATTGAATGGTGTTTTTCTTTTTTTGTACAATTGGTTGTACCAACTTAATTCCAATGTATTTATTTGAATGTTCCGTGGGATGTACTCCACTTGCTCAACTATTAAAGAGCCGGTAGTTTAAAAAAAAAAAAACGTTGCAAATAAAATCACATGTATTTTAATTTTTTTGGAAGAACTCACAAAAAGTGATATGAGTCAGATTTTTTTCCCCTCTTCCATTTCTTCTACTTCATCCATAAACTAATGAACCAGTATATGTTAAAGTATCAACAAGAGGACTATTTTTAGTAATTGGTTGACATGTGTAATGAGATTCTCTTGGACTATTAAGATAAAGAAATTTCTCAAATTAAGCTAAATGTAACAAAAATTGAAAATGGAAAGAACCCGAAGTAATAAGGATTAGACGTAATGACTCATATAAAGCATGTGAAAAGGGACATATATATTATGAGACAAAGATGTATTTTTTCCCAGTAGTAATGACATCAAAGTACAGGTATCAGCTGAATATGGGATGAAGCTAAGATGTAATTCTAGCTCCCATCATAAATGGAAAAGTTGGAAATGCACCTAGCTGTAGGTGTTGATATATACAATGTAATGTGTGTATCATAGTAGCAACCAATTTTCACATCAACTTTAATGGAAACAAGAACTTTGCTGGGCCAATTGACTATCTTATTCAGTTGAACTAGATCCAATATGTGCACCTATGGAATGAAAACACGAGATAAATTCTCTAAAGCACTTGAGATATATTGGGTGAAACGTAATATATATTCAGTCTAAAGTACTTGAGTTGAATCCCACTTTTATTACGTAATAAGGCCACACCACTTATTAAAACTCTCAAGACTCAATGTCTAACTGATAGTGGTCTTTCTCCCACTAATTTAAGGAATATACAGTAGTTGTTCAACTAGTTCCTTACAATGTGACTATGATGATTGGATCATCGAGCGAATTTCAGTGCTCAAATTTTGTTTCCAAGATGGAACAAAGATTAAAAGTCACGAAAGCTTTATATGTACCTAGAGCTAATCACCTTGTTAAATTCCAAAGAAACCCATGCAAATGGGTATCATGTGGAACCTCACAATGATGAGAATGTAATTGATTGCATCTTTTATAGTCTCTAATATATTTGGAAGGAAATACATTTTTAGAAAAACTAATGAGTCAAGTCAATCTAGTGAAATGTAAATCACTATAATATTTGGATAATTGAATTCATATGACTCCGACGATGAAATGTTGGGAATCGACCCATACAAGCTTTTGACATAACCATAAAGCAACTTTGGTTGTGACATGATGATCATTTTGAAAGGACTCATACGAACATCATTTTATTTGAGTGAAAAAAACGGGAAAAATGTTGACAGAATGCGAAATGATGACATATCTCTCAATATGTGTTCTCTAAAGAACTAGTTACACCATCCACTAGTTCCCATTATGATTTAAAGTGAGGAAGCACATCACTCATTTTACAAAGTCTATTGTAAAAAGGATTGAGACCATCCGGTGATGCAAATGGTAAAGAACCTATAATACAAAGAAAATAAGGTGATGTAGAAATATACCCACGCAGAATGCGGACCATTAAAGTGACTTATGGCTCTGGTGGATGTTTTCACACTTTGGACCAGTTAGAGTTCCCGAGAAATGTTGCGTTTGGAAAACTTCTAGCACATATTATACATGTAAGGGTTTACCATCCCTTTCAAATGCTAGAGAGTATACATCAAAAGGACTTGATGGTTATTGCATGTTTAATATGATAAATGTAGAGCATCCTATACCCCATGGTCTCGCAAAAGCTATCATCAAAGGTTACAGATGGTGTCTAAGGAATAGGTTATGCGTACCAACCTACCTTTTATTGCTTTGGGGATATGCAATATTACACGCATCTTTACTTAATTCGTTTTTAGACCCCAATATTAGTCAACCTTTTTTTGCGTACCAGTTGGTAACTGGATTTAAGCCTGACATTCGTGTTCTTACGTATTTTTGGTTGCACTATATATGTGCCATTACGACTCCACATCGTACTATGATGGGTCTTCAAAACTGTTAAGTAGTTCTGTTGGAAATAAATTCCCAACAATTATCCGCATTTTAAAACTTTTGGCAGGAGATATCTTACCGCTAGATTTGTGGATTATCACTTTAATGAGACAGTCTTCCCGTCGTTAGGGGGAGATAAGAAAAAGTATTTTCTAAGGGAACAACATGAATTGTCGTGGTGTGTTCTCACTGTGTCTCATATTGATTCTTGTACTCCACAAATGTAAATGTGAAGTGATAAAGAATATTCGATTTTCAGAATGTACACTGATGTTTCTAAAGTGATGAGATCAACATACCAGCTGCAAACCTACCTGCAAAGTTACAAATCCTCAATAAGGGATATACACCATAGACTAAGGTGTTGCAACTACACTTGGTGGAAGTGTAGTTGAGGCCGTGGCTCCATAAAGGAAGATGGAGAGACCATCAGGTTTGATCAATGCTCACCTAGAAAGGAAGTAGATGAGTAAGGCACAACCTAATTTATATTATTAATGAAATCATCTCATTTGATTGTCTCTGACTATGTCCATGAATCAATCCTGGAGGACGCTCCGAAGTTTTAAATGATTCTAGAGAACAATGAAATCCTGACGGATTATGACAATGCACATGAGTCAATGGAAGGATCATGCACGCATAGTGATGATATAATCTATAAATAGTTGCTCCAGAAGTAGAGCACAATGAGATCGAACCATGCTTTATTTTGATTAATTTCAAATAAATAGCATATTTGGCCTATGCAATCCAGGTAGAACTTAGTTCTTTGACAAATATACAATTATTTGGTGTGGTAGTGCTAACCAACCTAGTGTAAAGCCTGTGGGACATATGTGTTTATTTGTCACAAATTGTAGTAAGAAGAATGAGGTCTTAAAGTATAAAAAATCACCTTGTGCCGCGAGGTTTCTCACAAAACCATGAACCGCTTACTCTTTTGAATATCATAATGTTCAGTTAATTAGTTTGCTCGGTTGTTTCAAAAGAATTCGAAACATAGTAGATGTGGTTATATCTCTGGAGATTTAGACTCAAAGATATTTGCAAAAGTGCATGATGTCCTTTTGCTTCCCAAGTCGAATGACTCTAAACCACGGAGTGTGTTTACAATTACACTAGAACACTCACTTATTGATGTAACAATCAGGCGGATGTGGTATACCCGTCTAATAACAATCAGGCGGACGTGGTATACCCGTCTAAGTGACTATTTGATTGGGAAGGGATAAACAAGTAAGATTTTGTACCATGCGTATTAAATAAGTTCCTGGAATAAGAGATCTTAATGGAATAGAGATCTTACAAGATATTTCAAATCTGAATTTGAGATGAAAATCTTGGGAAATCTCGATCTTATCTATGTTCCGAACTAGAAGACCGAGCTTGTGGTATATTATTCCACCAGTTTGCATATGTTCATTGTCAGGAAATTTAACAAGGAAATGCATCCTGCTAGCACTCCCATGATTAGTCGAGTTTCAAATGTACATAAATGACCAATTCGTCTAAAGGAAGATGGCGAATTTGTGTCGGGAGATGAACTTCCCTTATCTAAGTATAATAGACGCATTATTGTACTTAGCATAATGTGCTCGACCAAATACTACATCCTCAGTGAACTTGTTAGATGGATATAACCCAGCGCCAACGCAACGTCATTGGAATGGTATAGTGAATATAATCATGTACTTAAAAGTAACCATTGACATAAATTTGTTTTATCCCTGCAAAGACATAAAAAGGAATGCTAATGAAAGTGCAATCCAAAGGTTGTTGATTATGAAAGAACAATAATATCTTCTCCAACGAAAGTAATCAGGGGAAGATATGGTATACTATTTTCTAAGTTATTGCCGATATTCAGTTTCGAAAAGTACATGACTAAAGGAATTGTGTGGAACAACTCTGAAAGTAATCAGGGGGAGATGCCCACATCAGGGGGAGGATCCAAGGATATGATGTCGACATGTTTTTACTTCGAAATTGAAGTTGTGTTGTACTCTTTTCCCTTCGATCGAGAATAGTTTTTCCCCAAAGGGTTTTGTTACTCGACAAGGTTTTTAGCGAGACAACACTTAAAAACATCAAGTATGTTGAACGTTGAAGACATAAAGATCGCGTTGATATTATTGAAAATATCTGAATCAAAGAAATGAATGGCGATAGTTTGTTAAGCAACGTAACTTCCAGAATCAACAAAAGGGTCTTATAAACATTCGAGTCACCCAAGTAATGTGTGATAAACTCCTTTTGACTGCAGTAGACTAATGAAAATTGTCTGACATCAGGGGGAGAATCTAATGGTGTGTTGAACTCTTTTCCTTCACCGAGGTTACTTTTTCCCGCAGGGTTTTGTTGCTCGGCAAGGTTTTTAATGAGACAACAACAAATACCGGGAATACAATTTCCCAGCTAAGGCTATTGTCTCTCTCACGAGGATTTTATGCCTTAGGAGTTGTGAAGCAACTAGTCAACTTCAATGGAGCAAAGTGATCATCCACAACAGATCACCTTTACTTGCATCTGCCACGTTGTACTCTTTTCCCTTCGTCAAGGTTTTATCCCACTGGGTTTTCCTTGTTAAGGTTTTAGTGAGGCAACGTATACACATCCAAATATGTTCTAAGTTTAATTGATATTATACTCTTTTTCTTTAGTTCAGGTTTTGTCCTCAGGGGTTTTCCTGACGAAGTTTTAACGAGGCAATTAACTTAGACTCGGCGATCTTTAAAGATCTTATTGCATGTGACGAACTATATGTAAAATACGAGACAACATACGAAGTACTACACGTGAAGAGATGTACCAAGGTTTTATCCCACTGGGTTTTTACTTGTCAAAGTTTTAATGAGGCGATTGATTTCGGCACAATCCACCAAGGAGAGGACGTCATTTGAAGAAATACATTCAAAGCACTATATGTGAAGCACTATGTATAAAGTTTTATTATTGAACCGCACAAGGGGGAGTGTTATAGGGCCTACGGCCCATGGATGTGCGGTCCATGGGTTATCCATTTATATGTATATAATGTAAGATATGTAATAGAACTACTAATCTCTCTAAAATGATGGTTCTTCTTCTTGTCTCTATATCTCATTACTTCACCCATGATTCTCCTCAATCAGGAGTATCTTTTTTTTTCTTTTTTTGATGCCGTAGACTAGTGGTCCCTAGACTACATCTAAACTCCTTAAATCAGAGTGGATTTAAAGCAATTACAGGGTACGAACCCCTACCACCGCAATGGAAGGAAGCGTGCTAACCACCAGATCACTTGGTGATTGGTAATATATGGAGTATCAATATATGAAGTTTTTACCGTATCAAACAATGCCAGAACCGTATGCCAAACAAACCTGACCAGTTTGAGGCCCATCATTCAAAAAACAAAATGAGTCATTTTGATGATGGTAACTTATTCCTGATCAATTAGTATTGTTTGGTTAATTAATAAATATTTAATTAATTAGATTTGTTGGCCTATTTTATTTCACGAGAAAAGATAATGCAGTAGCTTACGCTCTCGCAAAAATTGTCGTTAAGTACCATATTCATTGTTCATGGACATCTTCTCCAACCCCTTTTTACATCTCTTTCCTAGTTGTTGAAGTTTATCTTTCCATTTTCTTTATGTTATATATTATATATTCTAGTGGTAACAATTGTTATCTTTGTTTGTCACTGTAATCTTTCATCATTCATATAATGTATTGATTCTCTTTCAAAAAAAAAAAAAGATTGATATTTAGTCTTGTAAAATCAACCGATGTTAATTGATTGCCAACATGAAATTTTTTTTTTTTTTTTTTTTTGTAAAAACATCAATCAAGAATCAGTTGATGCTCATAATATCGTAAACCGATTTTGGGTTGATATTTTCATTTAAGAACACCAAGGATCGGTCGATACTACTCACTACATAGACCGTTTATCACAATAGGTGGTTGTGTATGTACATATTGACCGATTGTTCTATGCTTTCACAAAAGAAGAAATTCTTTCATAGTTTTTGGAAATCATCACATTACGTAGTTTAGAGATTAGCGCACTACATAGGATAATTTAACATGCATATTCTTGAGTCTCGCACATAAATACATTGTCAGTGAACCTCCGAGCAAGTTTGCACAACACCCTATATTCCTTCGTGTGCATGGACATTTTTTTTCCGTTTCGTATATGCCACTGTCTGTTGAATCATTCGAGCTAAAATAAAATGAATTACACGTTAGGGGTGCAAACATTAGATGGGAAGATATGTATAAAATGAACATAAATTTTCTCTTGTCTTAACAACAATAACAATGAGGGAATACAGACTCAATATCATCTACAACCGCTTACAAAGATCTTGGAGACCCTCCTATAATGTGGAGATCACCAGTTTTGGGCAAGTTATTTATTTAATCAAGTTTGAATTAGGCTATGACTATAACATGTTTTTTACAAGGGCACCATGGGTTATAAATGATGATCTTCTTCTGTTTGAAGCATGCGATCCTGATAAACTACCACATGCATACGAGTTTAAGTATGCAGATTTCACTATACAAATTCATGGCCCCCCTAATGAGGGCACAAAAAAAATTGTGGAATTCTTAGCTTCGAAGGTTGGTGTTCCATACACAATCCATGCCCGCGAACAAGCAAAGTGGGAAAATGATGCTAAGGTCAGGGTTAGAATTGATGTCACTAAGCCGCTGAAGAAAGAACTGAACTTCACACTTCCATCCAAGAAAAGATACACGATTTTTTTGAGATATGAAAGATTACATAGGATATGCTTTTTTCTGAAAGATTTGGTCATATCATGAAGCAATGCCCAGAGCTTTCAAAAAAATGTGAAAATATGAGTGTCTTCTCGCCTGAAACCTTTATATAAAAGATGCAGGACATGAAGCTAACCAGATTTACAGAAGAAATCAACACAAGCTTCAAACCAAGATCTGGTCAATCAAGTCAACAATTACGGGAAAAAATTAGCATCCAGAAATGATCAAGGTACTGAAGAGTCTAGCAGAACAGTTACTCCTGATTTTCTTTATAGCACTAAATCAAGCCAACTGTTACCCTTTCAACTCCTATAATCACTCTCTTCCCAATCATCAATGATGAGTGCCAAATATTGTATATATTTGCACCCTTTTTATTGGTATTTAACTCATCTTTTGTGCACTAACGCTCCATTTTATCCCATATTCTGTGTTTTCGTTGTTTTCAAGAATAAATACTTTTCTCAATTAATTTTGCATTTTTAGGTACTAAATAAAGCCTGGTTAACTCACGGAGCGAAAAGAGCAAAGAAACGACAAAGACTCCCGCAGAAAGGCAGCGAAGAATGATGTTTGCAAGATCCGGATCAACTAGAAGTGGGCTTGAAGAGGAAGAATTGTCCTTAAAGAAGATATGGGCTTGGCATACCCAAGGCCCAAAACCCTTACCCAAATTCATTTCCAATATCCATACCCATTTCCATGAGAGCCGTCAGATTGGATCCATCACATCATCCAACGTTCGCCTCATCACCGAGCATCAAATCTTGAAGCTTCTGTCAAACATCATAGTACGTAACTGCAATCTAAGCCGTCAGAATTGTTGTATCACGCATCCAATGGTCGCTGCAAGCTTGTTCCATCTTAGCCGTTCGATTCAATCCAGATGTGATCATCCAACGTATCATCTTTGCTGGACATCGAATTTGCTACAACCGCTCAACACTACAACACCTAACACCTATACCCGCAAAAAAAACGCACCCTTCTCCAATTCTATCGACTCCATCTTCTCCCTCATCGTCTGCAGAGAAAACTCTGCCATCACCACCACCTTACGCCACCTCGAGCTCAACCACCACCTTCCTCAACCACTCCATTCAAACAACTACCAAAACCCATCATCACCATCACTTCCACCAACCCTCTAGCCATCTATTTTATTTCCTTCTCCTCTATTCAGAAAACCCTAGATGAGGAGTTGATAAGATAGCTCGAGCTAGAGACGCACATGGAGCAAGACAAGGAGCAGGAGAAGAAGAAAAAGCATGGGTCAAAGATCTCAACTGTTTTCAGTGATTAGGTAAAACTTAATTTCAATTTTTGGTAAACCCTAATTTCACTGTTTTAGGGGTTTTTGGGGGAAAGTTGTTATATGTATAAATTGACGTCTTGGGTGTGAAATTGGGTATGCCCGGGCTAGCCGGTGCACCAAGCAGTAGTTCATGTTTGATTTCATCATCTTAATATTGTTCTAAATTCACCTGCTAGGGTTTAGATGAAGCCCTAGTTTGCTACTAGTTATTCATGTTAATGGCAGTAACCTTGTTGTGCTTAATTGTTTTAGAATAAAATTCAATCTTAGGAATTCGGTACTTTACTTTAACAGTGTATGCCATGTATCCATTGTAGTTAGAATAATATTGTGCTGAAGAACTACAACTCATACTTAATCCCATATATTGATCTTTTGATTAGTTGTTCCCTGAAAAGACAGTTAATGCTTAGGAGAAATACCTTAGTTGTGATTGAATCATTCATATCAAGGTGACCTTAGATATACAGAGGATTGACATCCCTTTTGTTATCAGATATAAGGACAAGGTTAGTGTTATGAGCAGAATAACTAGTGTAAGTTAGTGGTGGACTCAAAGGCCCTAGTACCATTCTCATCATTTTCTCTATTTACTTTCTTTGCATATTACTTTACTGTTTCTGTTACTATCAATCATCTTCGTCGTTTCGACACCCAACCAAACAACAATTGTGTTACTCTTGCATAGAATCAGTTAGTAAAGACCATTAGAAGCAACTTTAACACCCACCAAGTCCCTGAGGACAAACCCCTTCTTACCTCACTCACTACAACTGACCCTGTATACTTGCAGGTCTAAGTTGTAGGTTCTTTTAAAACCACACCAATCAACAACTGGAAAATTTCATAAATCCACTTTAACTGATCCTAGAAGGCTTTTGTTTCTTATCCAAGTTCCCAAACTGCCCTCATCAATCCAACCAATCCAAAAACCCTAAACCACCCACCAGAAAACATGCTCATAATCCAATACCCGTTCCCCACTTTAGCTAAATCCACCAGTCCAATACCTAACACTAGCCCATCAGAAAAACCCTACCCAAATCCTGCAACCAACCAAACCCATTTACCTAAACAAAAATTGATCCCCATATAATACAATAAGGAGAGCAAGACCATACAAAGAAGTTGAGATAATGGAAGATGCACGCTAGAGACTCCAAAGAATCCGTCTCAACCCCTCTGCACCACATCACTGGAATTAAAAGAAAACCCACGCCAATGAATTGTGATCCTCCTCAGAAGTACCACCATTCATGCACGGAAGAAGAGGTTGTGGAGACTTGCCCTGAAAAGTTGCAAGGAAGATGCTGATACAATCCTGGAACTGTCACGGCCTTGGGAATGAAACTATATTTCTAGATTTAAACTCATTCCTCAAAAGTTATAACCCTGCAATTATGTTCCTCTATGAAACTAGGCTGAATAAGAGCAACGATATGAGAGTTTACAATAAACTAAAATTTGGGCATTTCGAATTTGTAACTGCTTAATGAGAGTGGGTGGGTGGTTGTTCTATGGAAAGATGATGTGGAGTTGGAAGTAATTGCAAAATCACAAATCCTAGTGCACTATATCACTGGGCGAATACTGAGTATACCTAAGTGAGAACTTCTGTGTGTGTATAAAACCCCAGTACACAACCATCGAGATGGATTCTGGAGGAACTTATCAAACACCATGCAGACATTGTTCCCCCTTGGTGTATCATTGGAGACTTGAAAGTTCTCATGCACCAGTACGAGAAACATGGTAGGTCTGTTGATACATACATAAGTTGCAACTTGTTTAGAAATTTGACTAGAGATAAAGACATTATAGATTTTGGCTATACATGACCAATGTAGATGTGGAAAATCCTACCTCTACATCCAATGAACTACAATCATACATATTGAAGTAAATAAGCAAGAGATGAACAAGAATACAAGGTATACATGGTTCGGTATGATTACCTACGTCCACGGGGGTAAAGGGATGATCTTATTACTTGATTCAAGGTTACAATCAATGGCTCTCACTAACAAACTCTTCACTCACTATACAAAGCTATTGGTGTTCTCTCCTCTCTCACTGAATTGCTTGGTCCTTAGCTCTCTACAAGGCTCTCTATTTATAGTTACACATGATGATACATCCAAGTTACAGTGTGAGTCATGGTACATCTTCCTTGATATCCTTCTCGGGCGATGGATGATGTCTTTCCCGAGATGTTGGGCCGAACCTAGTGGTATCTTCTCCCGACGTCCTTCTACCGAATGTTGATTACTTAGTGAGTATGGCCAATGTCGTCCTTGATCCCCTCAATCCCGAGTCTTACTTTGACCAGATCCTTCTTATCCTCTCAACTGTTTTGTCAGTGCATTTATTACCCTTGTACTCGACAGTCATCTCTTCCATCACATCCGAGTTTTACCTTTACACGTATCGTCTTCACGGGCTTCTTTGGTGTCTCTTTTCTCGCGCCGAGCTTGGATAGAATGATTCGGTGCTTCATACTCTTGCTGCTATTGACACAACGTTGCCTAGGATTGCTCCACCCGGATGTGTGGATTATTCACACCTACATTTATGCCCCTTCTTTCAATCGTGTAGTCGACACGAGGGGAAGAAACCGCTTTGCCTCCCACGTCCCTGTCCATGCCGTGTTTCACGCCATGTTGTTCCCCATTACTTCCGCCTTCATGACCCGTTACCTCTTTCTCCGGTTGCAACTGTTGGGACTATAAATTCGACGGATAAACCCTTGATCTCTCATTTATTTCTTTCAGAGAATAGCACTCTCTTTCCTTGGTTTTTTCCTTCAACTGCTGCTCGAATAACCTTCCGTCTTCTACTCCTTTGAGAACCTCAATCATCCTTCGATCCTTCTGTTGCTTCTTCATTGCCGCTGCTGTGACTGTTGCTGCTCGTTACCTTCTTCCATACTTTCCAGTTCGAGTTTTCTTCCCCAGTTATCCAATGGCTTCTTCGACTCCCTCCATGACTGAGAAGAGGTGTGTGAGTTATACTTTTTCTGATGATGATGGTGTTCCTCTTGATTCCTTGTTTATTGTTGACAGCCATTCGCATCATGATTATCGCGCTCTTAACTCTATCCTTTCTTATGGTTCTCATCCATTTTCATGTAGGACTGACAAGAAAGTTTCCAAGGATCAAACTAATGAGCATTCCATCAAACAACTGAAGGATGATTATGATCTTCATGTTTATGATATCAGACTCTTATCGGGTCAGAAAGGTACCCTGAAGAAGGAGGAAGTGCTAAAGTTTTCTCACTCGGCCGAGGCGACCATTGTCACCAAGGGTCAGTTAGAGATCGGGTTACGCTTTCCATTGTACAATCCTAGCTGTCCCTTCATGTATGAGGTTTTATCCCAGATTCGCCCATCTCGTGCCCTAGCTTAATGGAATGGTAATACCTTCTGCATCATGGATGAATGGGAGAGGCGAGGGCGAGGCGAGTGCACTGCTACTCATTGGTCGACCTATAATCCTTCTCAAGCGGGATACTACACCTCTGCCAGCTTCGTTGCCAATTATCGAAGTGGGGCTGCTACCAATGGTGATCTTGCTGGTTTTGCTGCCAGTCCTAATCGTAATAAGACTCTCTCCGAGGGTATTAAGAAGTTGTTGTTAGACGAGGACACTGAGGGAGGAACTACTAATAAGCATGCCCATCACACCAGTGATATAGCTTGGGATTGGGTCCCTCTTGCAATCTCCGGTCCTCTTCTAAGTGGCAAGTTTCCACCTCCGGCCGAGTCTTATCCGTTTTGGGTGGTTAATATTGATCGGGTGAGTTTTTTCATCTGTTTAATTGGTCGGCCCGGGAAACCAGTAGGATAATATTTTAACTTGTTTGTATTTTGCAGTCCAAGTCCTAGAGTAATCATCCTAAGGCTCCAACCACTCGGAAGAGGGATAAAGGTCTTAGCACATGAGCCGAGGAAGAGACAGGGAAGGTAACAAATACACTGCTCCACTCACAGTACATGCACTTGCCCATATTTGTTGCCTTTAATGGGTCTGACGATGACTCATGTGCAGAAGTCGAGAGCGGATAAAGGAGGCGTCGAGGTACTTCGGCGAAGGATGGTGAGGATCTTGAAGATCGGTTTCCCTTATCTCAATTCCTGAGGAAGTCGCATCAGAATCCTTCTGATGTTTTGTCTGCCATTGTAGGTGGTAAGTCTAATGGGAAGGGTAGAAAATCAAAGGGCGACGAGTCTGCCCCGAGGACGAACTCCAATATACTTTCTAGAGAATCAACTAGACAGTCAGACCCAAACTAGAGAAAAGTATATCAAAGAGTTTATATCTCAATCTCTCGTTTGATCTTTACTCAAGCAAATAGAAATCTGCGAGTCTTTATGAAATACTAGAGAGATAACTTGGATGGTACCAAAGAACAATATCCAAGTGTCAATCAATTTAAATCAACAACCAAAAGGTCGGATATTCTAATTGATTGAACAACGCACAACCTATGATATTTCAATTATATAAACAAATATAATGTGGAATAGAAATAACACAGACACCAGAATTTTGTTAACGAGGAAACCGCAAATGCAGAGAAACCCCCGGACCTAGTCCAGATTGAACACACACTGTATTAAGCCGCTACAGACACTAGCCTACTCCAAACTAACTTCGGTCTGGACTGTAGTTGAACCCAAATCAATCTCACACTGATCCAAGGTAATAGATAAATCCGTCTCCCACGAATACACCTACGAGTTTTTGTTCCGTCTTTTCATAAATCAAGGTGAACAGGAACCAATCAATAACTCAGACTTATATTCCCGAAGAACAGTCTAGTATTATTGATCACCTCACAATAATCTTAATCGACGCAGCGAATAAGGATATTGTGGAATCACAAACGATGAGATGAAGATGTTTGTGACTTCTTTTCTATCTTGCCTATCAGAGATATAAATCTCGAGCCAGTTATTTCAATTATACTCGTAACGATAGAAACAACAAGATCAGATCACACAACTACGATAAAAGTAGTATCAGTCTGGCTTCACAATCCCAATGAAGTCTTTAAGTCGTTAACCTGGTTTAGAAGAAGAAACCACAGGTTAAAGGAGAATCGACTCTAGCTTAGCACAACTAGTATCACACAGAATGTATGGGGATTAGGTTTCCCAGTTGCTAGAGTTCTCCCTTATATAGTCTTTCAAATCAGGGTTTGCAATCAATGTTAGCTTGGTAATAAAGCATTCAATATTCACCGTTAGATGAAAACCTGATTAGATTCAAGCTAATATTTCTCAACCATTGGATCGAAAACTTAGCTTGTTACACACAAATGAAATGTCCAATTTTGGATTTATGAACCGTACCCAAACATTAACATTTGTTGGTTCAACAATAGTTAACCAATGGTTAGCCATATGATCACTTTCATATCAACCATATTCTTCTTCACCATAACTAGTTCAAGTGACTCAAATGAACTAGTTAGAGAGTTGTTCAATTGCAAGGAAATCTTATGTAACTACACAAGACACAATCGAAGCAAAAACGGTTTGATTCACTCGAATCGATTCATGAACTTTATAGCCACGGTTTGCAAAAGCATTCCTTAGTTTATTTAAACATGATTTCAAGAACAACCGGTTTTAGATATAACCACTCAAGTTCGCGGACTGGGTTCGATGACTTAAGCTCATGGAAGGAGTACACAAGCTCCAGCAGAAATTCTCGGGTTTGAGAACTTCGCCAGTTCGCGGACTAAGTTCGCGCACTTGGCTCACGCCACTTCCATTTCTCTTGATCAACAAAGTTCGCAAACTTTAGTTCAAGGAATAAGGACTTATACATATATGTGTTTCCACAACAATGCTTATATCCTACCAATGGTTATATAATCTAAACTCTCATTTCAATCATTTGAAACATTCTCAGAGAACGTTATATAGCCGTTATTCACAAACCATTTTTCGTCAGAGCAATTTCCAAAGTGATTGAAATATTACATGACTTTCGTCACTAGGCAAAGATGAATTTGGCTAAAGCGAAATCTTACCAACACACATTTCGAGAAATAGATATACGAGATAAACTCGGCTCGAAATAACAAATGTGTATAGTGAAAGTCTATACCAAAACGACTTTTGTCTCAAGAGTAGGAGATAGAGTAAATAGACTTTTGAGTGATAGATAAGTTCAAGTCTCCACATACCTTTTAGTCGATGAAGATACACCAGTTACTTGAGTAGTCCTTCGTCTTGTATGATGATTGCCATGGAGTCTTGAGCTCAACTACACTTTCTATCCTAGTCCGAGACCTTTAGATATGTAGGATAGAAATCAAGACTTATAGTTTTGATCACTAACATTGACAAACATGCTTGAGATAGCAACGCATGCGAGTTCGACCGAGCAATGCTCTAACAATCTTCCCCTTTGTCAATTTTAGTGACAAAACTATTAATACATATGGAATACAAAAAATAAATAAATTAACTTTTGTAGCTCCTATTCCACATGCCTAATCTTCAACATTACTCGAAATCTTCGTCACTTCCAAGTACTTCAATGATCCCAAAGGTTGTAAGTTTAGCATCATCGTTGTTGAAAATTTGTAGCTATAGCAACAAGAAAACAATAGTTCTCAATCATTGTTATACAGTGTCATAGTATCATTACACAACGTCAAAGTTCAATTGTATGACAACTTCAACAACAATACTATGGTGATATGTATGACTTCCTCTTAGTCAATACTCCATCTCACATGGAAACCACTCCCCCTTACATAATGATCCGAAAACCATATGTATTTGTAGTGTGAACTACATATTAATTCTCCCCCTTTTTGTCAATAAAATTGGCAAAGGTACAAGAACGGGATCCTAATGAAATTTCCGAAAGAGACATTTCATGACCAAAATAAAGAAACACACATCATCTTATTTAGATGCAATCATAAAGCCGAAGCTAAATGCATTCGTCAAGGAGTTTAAAGATACAAGATAACCCCTATAATATTCCACAGCCGCACTCCCCACAAAGATATGGCAATTAAGCGCAAGTTCAAAAAGAACTCCCCCCCATTATATGTCATTCCTGAAAGAACAACAAGAGCGACCTTAATTTCGAAAGAAAAGAAGGATTTCTTTGGACAAAACAAATCACATACAAGTATGAATTTGAATCCAAAATATTCAATCAAATTAACCACAAGAGAACCCATGATTAATTCAATCGAAATATAACCAAACTAATCACAAAAAGTAATCAATTTAATTGGCCCTACTCGCATAAGAGAATCTATGGAGCAATGACTAAGTTAATCATGAAATAATCAACCCAGTTAAGAACGCTCAAACATAAGAAAAACTTATGAAGTCATAACTAAATAACCAAACAAGATGATTAATTTAGTTCAAAAATACTCGACATAAAGTACCTTACGGAACAACAACAAAGATAATCACAAAAATAATCAACTTGGTTGTTATAATGCTCAACATAAGTCACATTACGGAGTTTCACAGTAATACATAAAATATGGATCATGGAAGATCAATTACTGCGGAATACACAAGGATTCATTCTATTTTCCATCACAATTTGCACAATGACAACCAATAGACGTAATCCTTGGAAAACAAAAGATTTTAACCTATCTTCCATCAATAATTGACAATATAGGCTTAACTTTTGTATTTGTCAAAAGTCCATTGATTCCTTTATCAATATAAGAATATTGACTTACGAAAAACTTTACTTTTGACAAGTTATGGGATAATCATAGTTCACGGACGCAAACACACATATCCCATAAGAAATTTTCAATATATAAAACCATAAAGATTAATACTGCAAAAATCATCTTCCAAACAAGTTTAAAATTTAACCCAATAAATATAAAAACATGAAGATGAAAACGTTGGACATAGCTATGTGTAGTCACAATAATGGCTATTCCAAACTCTAGTTATTCTTCTAAACAAAACAAGAAAATAGAAGATTTACTAGGCAATAAGGCCTTTGAAGAATTCTTTATCATCCCCGAACTCCTTGTCGTCAACAGCCATTGGGACATAAGGTTCGTTAAGGTAGGAGTTTATATCAATAAACCTTCTCGGCTGATGTTGTCGAACCTGGGCCTTCTGAATCTCATGAGTCTTATACACAAAAACCTTTATTTGTTGAATCTCCTTTCGCATCTCCTTCAGCACCTCAAGAACATCAGAAAACTTCTGAGAGTTTGAAGGAACTGCTTTTGGCTTCCTCACATTCCTTCTTTTTCTTTTCAATGTTGGAGCTAACAGAGATTTTTATTTTTCCTTCATGATTGATGGATTAACAATCATATTAACATCTTTTCCATCAGAAGACATCATGCTTGGAGTATCCATACGTATGGGTTTGTGAGAGGAAATCACAAATTGTACTCAACAAGTAGTCTTGAGATAAAAAGAGGTTTTGAGGAAGGAAAAAAGGAATATAGGGTTTCGAAACCTTTAAACAGGTTCATACACGTCCAACTCACAACCCTATAAAGAGTCGAATTGTCGATAATAACCCTCCTTTATTGATAGACATGGAAAAACAAAAACTAAGAAAAGAGAAAATACTTTTCCTAAAGCCTGAGAGGTAAAAAATCATTGTCTCTTTTGATCAGGAACATGAGACAAGATTTTAATCAACACAATTAAATTGCGTTGTGGTGAACAAAAATTTGTCCACCATTTTCCTCTTGAGAGGAATCCACAGACCTCTGTCTATCAAAGCGATTCGACCATACTCTCTTTTCTAATGGTCTTGGTTTAACCTTGGAAACTAACTTTTTAGACAAAGATAACATCCTACATACCTCAGCGGTCTTCTGATCAAGTTTAAGCTTCCTTGCTAAAGGATTTGCTATTCGTTGAAGTTTGTTAACGTGCCTCAATTGGTGTTTGTACTTGTAACACCTTGATAGTTCATGACCCCTTTGAGAACAATATGAACACGTCAATCTAGGATAGAAATCAGGCTTTTGAGATGTGCACGCAGCTAGGCACATAGTGGAACCTGGAACATTAACAGAGTTTCCAAAGAATGGATCAACTTTATCTTCCAGATTAGTTGGATTATATTCTGAAAGAATATCAAGATTGATGTATGCCGCAAGACCTTTGTTCCCAGTGTATTTTCTACGATTGGGACACTCGTTTGCAAAATGACCAAATCCTTTACACTTAAAGCACTGAGGCATATCCTCATCATCAGTCTCATCTGTTTCCCAGTTTTTAAGAGGAATACGATTATGAGGTTTGACTGATGTTTTAGGCTTATCTCTGGAGAACCGTTTACTTCTCTTCAACAGAAGATCCCTAAACTGTCTTGTGATCATCGAGACTGACTTGTCAAGATCTTCATCTGATGAATCTGTCTCAGATTGATCATCTTCAGAGATATACACTTTTTTTACTCTTATCAAGTAATTTAGTGTCCTTTTGTGCTTTAAATGCAACATCCTTGGTATTGGATGAATGTTCGTGATCAAAGATCTTAAGCTTCCCAATCAGCGTGTTTCTGGAGAGATTATCAAGGTTATTTCCCTCAACGATGGCATGCTTCTTAGAATCGTATCTAAATGGCAGCGATCTGAGAATTTTCATCACAATGTCCTTTTCAGGAATAGTCTTACCCAATGCAAAAGATGCATTAACAATTTCAGACACTTTGTGATTAAATTCATCAAATGTTTCTTCATCTTCCATATGAAGGTTTTCCCAATCAGAATTAAGGTTTTGAAGCCTAGCTTCCTTTTCACTAGTATTCCCTTCAAAAACGGTTTCTAAGATATCCCAAGCTTCTTGCGACTTAGTGCAATTTGTCACATGGTGTTGAATATTTGGGGTAATGGCATGTATGGTCGCATTCAAACCGTCGGAATTTTTCTATGCAACAAGTATCTCAGCAGGGGTGTATTCACCAATATTCTTGAGAACATTTACATCTCCAACTGCCACAACGGAAGGATCATAGCCATTAACAACATATACCCATCATTAAAAATCACGCACTTGAAGAAAAGCTCACATAGCAATTTTCCACCACAAGTAATTAGAGTCATCGAAGACTGGTGGTACGTTAATAGAGATAACACCTCTGTCCATAGAGTCAGATCGCTACAAACACAGACTTATAAGGTCTTAAACGTGCTTGCCTGCTCTGATACCAATTGAAAAAGCGGGGGTACAACAACCAGACCCAACAATTCGATTAGAAATCTGTATGGAAAAACTCCAATATACTTTCTAGATAATCAACTAGACAGTCAGACTCAATCTAGAGAAAAGTATATCAAAGAGTTTATATCTCAATCTCTCGATTTGATCTTTACTCAAGCAAATAGAAATCTGCGAGTCTTTATCAAATACTAGAGAGATAACTTGGATGGTACTAAAGACCAATATCCAAGTGTCAATCAATTTAAATCAATAACTAAAAGGTCGAATATTCTAATTGATTGAACAACGCACAACCTGTGATATTTCAATTATATAAACAAATATAATGCGGAATGTAAATAACACAGACACCAAAATTTTGTTAACGAGGAAACCGCAAATGCAAAAAAACCTCGGGACCTAGTCCAGATTAAACACACACTGTATTAAGCCGTTACAGACACTAGCCTACTCCAAACTAACTTCGGTCTGGACTGTAGTTGAACCCCAATCAATCTCACACTGATCCAAGGTACAGTTATGCTCCTACGCCTCTGATCCCAGCAGGATGTTACGTACTTAATTCCCTTAGCTGATCTCACCCACAACTAAGAGTTTCTACGATCCAAAGTCGAAGATGATGTAGTTTTTATGTTGTTGTAGAAAGTGGTAGTAAAGTTGTCGTTCACTCAGACTTGTGAAGATTCGATTTTAGATTCAAACTCAATAGAAAACTTAAGAAGTTGTTGTTATCAAGATTATAAAAAGCTCCAGGACTCAGGATTCCACCATTGACCAATTAAGTGATTTAATCTAATAAATATTCATGTAATTCTTTGCGTTTAAAGTGATTCTAATTTATTGCCTCTAGTAGATTTTTTGAAGTAACAATTGTATACATCAAGCATGAAACATCAAAAGTCTTAAACTAAGCATGCTCCATCAAAACAGATCACAATCATTCAATAAAAATCAATAGTCCAATATTAGTTCCATGCAAATAATCATAAAAGAAATTGCAAGAATTAATTAAAATAGAAATATACCACTTTTCATGGAACAATGGCTTCCTCCGTCGCCTCGGCTAAGGGGTTTAGCTCCTCATATTATTCACGTGCTCAAAATAGGTGTTCATACCTCAAAAGGGTGAAAAACAAGAGGAAACTAATAAAGCAGACAGTTCGCAACGTTTTATAGGTGTTACAAACTGACTGTTACATAGAACTGTTGCAATAGGTGCTGTTACAGGAAACGATAGAAAATATATGTTGTTGAATAAAAGACTGCTCTGAAGGGTCTAATGTTCTTCGTGTTCTTCTTCAGCAGCAGCAGAACTCGACTTCCTGCAACTTCGATTTCTCGACTCTGTGGTGTTCTAAACTTCCCCTAACTGTTCGCCTTCTCCCTTGATCTCCCAACAACTTATATATAGCCAACAGAGCGGTTTAATCTCCCCAAAACACCTCAAAATCTCTTCTTTCCTTCCTTGGCAGTTACGACAATAATCTCTTCTCTAAATCGTTCCACGCGTTACTGAGCTTTCCCGATTGTCTTAAACTCTTCCTTACATAGATATGTATCTTTGGAAAGAGTTTTTAGGTCTTTAGTCTCTCTAGAACTTCTAAAAATAAGCTCAATAAGGTCCGTGTAAAAATACTTTCCCTGTTTAGCTCCAAATCGGTTTCTAGCCAATTTGGGTGCAATTCAAAGACTTCACCAGGCCTGTTTAGGCCTAGGTAGTAAACCCAATCAATTTAAGCCATTGAATCGCTCTGGAACTCGATCGAATCATCACCCAAAAATCATGCAGACGTGATGAACATTTTCCCGCCAATTTTTTTTATTTGAATTTGGGAAGAAAGTGACCTCCCCCTTATCTGTGGCTGCTCTCCCTTTAGAAGATGCCTGGAAATGGGTCACCCCTTAGTAATTAGGTTACCCCTTATCCAAAGTGAGAGTCCATATAGTAATTTTCTCCCACGAGCGCAAAAACCACTTTTCGAGCCAATTTCGCCGCAAAAGCTTATTTCTCCAAAAATACCTACAGGGACATAAAAAGCCATAACAAATATAAAATCTAGCACTAATAATATATACAATTGAGGATATATAAGACACAAAAATGTGCCTATCAAATACCCCAAACTTATTATTTGCTAGTCCTCGAGCAAATCAAATAGAAAATAAAATCCCAACTCACTAACGCAGGCATCGTCGATTGCATTTAGCGTATGCAATAAGCCTTTAAACCCCTAGGTGTCCCTAGTGGTCGAGTTATAGTCTCGGGAGGGCTTACCAGAGATATACCCACAAAACCTTTACTCCAGACCCTATCTATCTACACAGAACCTTGGAAAGCACTAAAAAATCTCCTTGGTTGGCATACTTATTGACTACAGGAGGAAGTACCCTGATGCGAAATTCCAATTGCTGTACACGAGTTTGCACTCAAGCATACTAAAATTCATATAAAGTGACAGAGCTCTACTCAGATAGTCGCACTATGGACATCAATATCCGGAGTCAAAACTAATCACATGGATATATCAAGAAGATGGAAATAGAGAAAAACATATATGGTTTTGATGTTTACTAAGTGAACAGTGTTTCTCATATCTGTCTGAAGGCCTCCGCTAAAATGAACCTATCCTAATGTATTGAGGTACTAGTCTGACTAATATCAATACACTGGCATATATAAGGGAACCGGTGGTCGATAACCTAACTCTAGGTCAACACAACTGGTATATATAAGGGTACCAGTGGTCGACTTTATTGAATTTATTCCTTTTGGTCAAATGGTCTGGTTTCAGTTTTTTTTTCCAACTTTTTTTTTGTTGGTATCTCAAGCACTCTATTTCACCCTAGCAGTGGTAACAACTTGAATCGTGAGCCCCACCAAATCACTTAGAAACATATTTAAAAAGAAAAATAAAAATAGAAGTGAAAAGGACTCAACGAGGTATGGCGAAACTACCATGTTATTTCTAACACCTGAGCTTTGTGCTTTTATGAACAGACTCTTTAGATGTTTCCATCTAATCAGATTGGTTCCTCAACTCCTACAACCAAGATGCTTCCATCCACTTAGATTGGTTAGTGCCATTCTTAATAGGCATAAATTTCTAGGCTCTGGAGTTTATTTATTGCAACTAAAAAGTTTCTCCCATACCCCCAAACTTAAATCTAACATTGTCCTCAATGTTCTAAAGATGAAATTAAAAGCATGAACAAGGAGAAACTGTTACCATTTGAAGAAAAAGAAGTAAGGAAAGATATTACCATGTTGCATGAGATTGGGTTACCTCCCAAGAAGTGCTAAGTTTAAAGTCTTCAGCCAGACATCAAGTTTCATAAAATGGCTAGTTACCTTTCAAATCATATATCAGTAGTTGAAATAACTGTGGGTCATCAAAACCAAATAAAACTGCTACTAATATGAAACAACTGCACATGATCAGAAAAAATAACATAAGGAGCACAACCTCATTGAAAGTTTCTTGCAAGACAACTGGATTTATTTGGGGCACCCAATTGGGCTTCATATGAGTGTCTTGAAAAACAGATTCATCTGAACAACGGGACTTTAATATCTGGATTTCCTCCTGAACAGTATCAGGAGGATCAGGCTGTGGAGTCTGAATAGACTCAAGTGATACCTCATAAGCAATAGGATCGAGTCCCAAGTTAGGGACTTCTAATAGGGACAATTGACGATCACTACCCCCAAACTTAGAATTTTGGGTGTCTCTAGATAGACTAGTCACAATATTCCTAATTTCTAGACCATCAGTTTTCTGAAAAAGGTCAATTTCTTTCTCTTAGTTATAATCAGGTGGTTCATCCTCTAAATTCTTTTGAGGTATACAAGCTGTAGGACTTATATGTTTCATATCCTGTATGGTCAACCCTAGAGTTTCCTTATTGTCTTGAAGCACGATTTCTGGCCTGCTGTCCTGATCGGATGATATAATCACAGGAAAAGTCTTAGATGTCCCTAAGAATGCAGATTTAGGGTCCAACTTAGGAGGCTCTTCTAAACAAGGGATTAAGGTAGACTCAAAAGCTAGTAATGGTTCGAACCTAGCTTTCCATTTATCAGTATCTAACATAGGAATAGAATCCAACATAGCATTCACTTGTTCAATGTTGATATCTTCGTCGAAATCTATGTTAAAGTAGGCTAGACAACTCTCTAATGGATCTTCCGATATGAGGTTTGGTAATGACTCCTGAATTAAGGTTCCTATCATGTTCACCTCTTCAATGCACGTGTCATCTAGCTCAGAATGTAGCTTATTGACATTAAAAATATTCAACTCAATAGTCATTAGGGCTGCACATGGGCGGGTATGGGCGGGTATAAGCTAAAACCAACCTCGCACCCACAGACTGCGGGTTTTTTTTTCATAACCAACCCCGCACCCACAAACAGCGGGCGGGTTTTGTTACCCGCCCGCTACGGGTTGGGCGGGTATGGGTTTAAACGGGTTTAAACCCGCTTTATATTCAAGTATTTAGAGTAACTTCTATTCTCCTTGATTAAGTGAGAAAAAAAAACCAAAACCCCCAAAATATTCATATCTAGGAAGTTCACAGATGAAAATTAAGTGTTGAATCTGTTGATTTTTCGATTGTTGTCGATTTCTGGTGAAGATTCGAAGTTGTTGTTATCGATTTCTGGTGAAGATTTCTGGTAATTGTCGTTCGTAGGTGAAGAAGAAGAACTGAGGAGGAAGAAGAGGAGAGGCCGAACAGAGAGAAGAGTGTAGAAAGTGAATGAGGGTTATCAGTTATCCTATCTACTAGTATTAGGGTTTCATAATGGACGACTAGGATTAGTTTTATCTAATGGTATATAATCTGCGGGTTTTTTGGGCGGGTATGGGCGGGTATTAGCTTAAACCAACCTCGCACCCACAGACAGCGGGTTTTTCTTTTTCATAACCAACCCCGCACCCACAACGGGCAGGTATGGATTAAAAACCCACGGATTTAGCGGGTACGGGTGGGTTTGGGTATCGTGGGCGGGTCTTGTGCAGCCCTAATAGTCATATTACCAAAAGATAGATTCATAATACCATTTCGACAATTTATGATCGCATTAGACGTAGCTAAAAATGGGCGACCTAAAATCACAGGTATTTGGTTCTCTGGGTCAGGGAAAGGTTGGGTATCTAAGACCAAGAAATCTACTGGATAAATAAACTTGTCGACCTCAATAAGAACATCTTCTATCACACCACGAGGAATCTTGACAGACCTATCAGCTAACTGCAATGTTATCTTGGTAGGTTTCAATTCACCGAGCCCTAGCTTTAAGTACACATGGTATGGGAGTAAGTTCACACTGGATCCTAAGTCAAGTAAAGCTTTGTGTACCCTGTGTTTTCCTATCGTACAAGCAATGGTAGGCGCACCTGGGTCTTTATATTTAGGAGTTGTGGGGTTCTGAATGATCGAACTTACATGACTAGCTAAAAAGGCTTTTTTAGGGACACCAAGCTTTCGCTTTCGCGTACACATATCCTTAAGAAACTTGACATAAGCTGGAAGTTTCCTAATTGCTTCTAGTAACGGAAGGTTTATGGTAACTTTCCTAAAAACCTCCATTATGTCATTAAAGTTGGACTCACTCTTTGTTGGTACTAATAGCTGTGGAAATGAGGCTCTAGGCATAAAATAGGGCCTCTCAGGAGACGAATTGACATCATCAGAAACTTTATCAGTCTCCTCAGCTATGGTTGGTCCTGAGGGGTAAACTACAATATACTCACTATCGGGCATGGTTACCTGATTGTCTACTACTCTGCCACTCCTAAGGGTTCTAACAACATTCAATTGATGTGATGATTTTGTACCTACTTCATGAACTCCTCTAGGGTTGGGTTGTGTTTGACTTGGAAACCTACCCTTTTCTCTCAAAGACTCATTTATCAAACTAACCTGGGTTTTTAACTTGGAAATAGCTTGACTGTTTTCTTGCCCTATCCGGTTACTAGCTTCTATGCTTTGTGAAAGCAATTGACGCATATTTTCAGTATTTTGAATAAACGAGGTGAGAGTTTCCCCTAGACTTAAAATTTTCTTATCAGACTTCTTCTGAAACTGCGCTGATCCTGAAGTATTCTTGGTATAGCCAAAACCTGGGGGAACATTAGAATTACTAAACTGACCTTGATTCTGGTCCTTAGACCATGAGAGGTTCGGATGGTTTCTCCAACCAGGATTATAGGTTTCTGAATATGGGTCAAACTTTTGACGGTTATCAAATCTAGTGTTATTATTTTAAAGAGCATTGGCTTGCTCTTCAATAGTCCGGCCTTCCCAAAAAGGCTCTACTCTACTACTAGTGTGACCCAATTCTAAAGCTTCTAACCTTTTAGCTATTGATGCAATTTTGGCATCTGATTCATAGCCTCCTTCTACCCTATTAATGTTTCCTCTACCTAGAAGAATTGTTTTCTTGGGTTCCCTACTATATTCCCATTGTTGGATCTTTTCGGCGATTTCATGCAAATAATCCATCGCCGCATCAACAGTTTGGTTTTCAAACCCACCTGTACACATGGATTCTACTGTGGTTGTAGTGGGATAATCTAAACCCTCATAGAGGATCTGAACTAGCCTAACCTTTTCTAAACAATGATGAGGACATTGGGCTAATAGATCATTGAACCTTTCCAAATACCTATACAAAGATTCTCTCTCCTGTTGAGAAAATGTGCAGATTTGCGTCCTAATAGACGATGTTTTGTGCCTAGGGAAAAACTTGTTCAAAAAGGCAGATGTAAGTTGTTCATAAGTTTCGATTGAACCGGGAGCCAAAATATATATCCACGATTTAGCTTTATCTTTTAGGGAAAAAGGGAATAACCTAAGTTTCAAAGCATCATCATCAAGGTCTCTAATTTTTAGGGTACTACAAATTTCCTCAAAGTCCCTAACATGAAAGTATGGGTTTTCATTTTCTTTCCCTAAAACGATTGGGAGCATTTGTAGGGTCCCAGGCCTAAGTTCATAATTTGCTTCAGTTTCAGATAACCTGATACAAGAGGTTTAAATTTATTCAAATGAACGATTTGAAGGATGAGTAGTCCTAGTTGGATTCAACAGAGCTTTAAAAGTTGCCATTTCTGGCACTATCGGAATATTAGGGATTGTTTCCCCAAACAAACGTTCAAAAATGAAATCTTCAAGAATCGGGCTTTCTAAATTGAGGTAATCGAGACGCTTAGAACTATTAGGTTTCTCTTTAACAAATCTACCTAGGGCGTCTCTTTTACGTTCAGGCATGCAAAAGAACAAGGTGGGGAATTCTATGCAATCACAAAGCAAGGCTGACTCAACCAAATCAAACTTATTGATTTCTAGCAAACAAAAAGCATGATGGCTCCACTTAGATTGTTTCTAGACCAGCTTTTATTCTTTCGAAAAGGAACTCGTTACAATCTGATCAAACCCCTCTGGAATCAATCCGAGTCAAAGTAAGTTGAATAGAGGCGAGGGAAGCTCGGTGGAGATTTGATACCCAAGGCCTCACCGGTATTACAAGGCGGCGCAGTCACGCATTCAACTCACAAAAACCATCATGAACTTCGAAGTATGCTTAAAAGAGTAACCAATATTTTTCGAAAGACTTTCCTATTAAACTCGTTACCCTATAGGTCTCGTTCTAGTCAAAATTTTAGGTTTAGGTTCGCGTTTGGTTTCGTTTTCCTAAGGCGGGCAAGAAGAGAACAGTGATGAAATCCGAACCCTTATCTTGTATGGCCAGTCCTTGCCCTTTACTAGGAAATTAAAGCAGCCGTTTTCAAGTCCTCAGCATATATGCAACCGAAGGAATACAGTAAACCCGCTGACAGGAGATTCGCGGGTGTTTAGAATCTTACCTCCCGTTCCAGACGGGGGATGAATCGGTTGTATTCGACTCGGGCCACGACTCCTATGTCATGTACGAACCCGAGGGGCCGAGGCGATATCGTAATCGCCGTCCTTCTCTGCACACAGTTTATATTTAAATTACCCTTCCGTAGGGTTTAAAATAATGTCCCAAAGTTTAAAGTCCAAAGTGTCCAAAAAGAAAAGAAAAATTATAAAAATTAAAAATAAACCCTAATACAGTTTTTTTCTAAAAAAGGAAAAAATAAAAAAAATCCTAAAAATTAAACAAAAATAAAATTGTCTTCTTTTTAGTTCTTTTCGCTTTGTGTCTTGTTTCAATCCCCAAGGTCTTTAGTCTCCAATTTCTTTTTTATTCAAAACCTGCAATAAATAGACAAATACTAAAAAACGTAAAATAGAACAAGAAGAATAAAACTAAAAACAAAACAAAACCTAAAATATATCTAAAACCCTAACCTAAACACAAATCCGCGTCGGCGGCGCCAAAAATTGATGTAGTTTTTATGTTGTTGTAGAATGTGGTAGTAAAGTTGTCGTTCACTCAGACTTGTGAAGATTCGATTTTAGATTCAAACTCAATAGAAAACTTAAGAAGTTGTTGTTATCAAGATTATAAAAAGCTCCAAGACTCAGGATTCCACCATTGACCAATTAAGTGATCTAATCTAATTAATATTCATGTAATTCTTTGCGTTTAAAGTGATTCTAATTTATTTCCTCTAGTAGATTTTTTGAAGTAACAATTGTATACACCAAGCATGAAACATCAAAAGTCTTAAACTAAGCATGCTCCATCAAAACAGATCACAATCATTCAATAAAAATCAATTTTCCAATATTAGTTCCATGCAAATACTCATAAAAGAAATTGCAAGAATTAATTAAAATAGAAATATGCCACTTTTCATGGAACAATGGCTTCCTCCGTTTCCTCGGCTAAGGGGTTTAGCTCCTCATATTATTCACGTGCTCAAAATAGGTGTTCATACCACAAAAGGGTGAAAAAGAAGAGGAAACTAATAAAGCAGACAGTTCACAACGTTTTATAGGTGTTACAAACTGACTGTTACAGAGAACTGTTGCAATAGGTGCTGTTACAGGAAACGATAGAAAATATATGTTGTCGAATAAAAGACTGCTCTGAAGGGTCTAATGTTCTTCGTGTTCTTCAGCAGCAGCAGCAGAACTCGACTTCCTGCAACTTCGATTTCTTGACTCTGTGGTGTTCTAAACTTCCCCTAACTGTTTGACCCCTCCCTTGAACTCCCAACAACTTATATATAGCCGACATAGCGATTTAATCTCCCCAAAACACCTCGAAATCTCTTCTTTCCTTCCTTGGAAGTTACGGCAATAATCTCTTCTCTAAATCGTTCCACGTGTTTCTGAGCTTTCCCGATTGTCTCAAACTCTTTCTTACATAGATATGTATCTTTGGAAAGAGTTTTAGGTCTTTAGTCTCTCTAGAACTTCTAAAAATAAGCTCAATAAGGTCTGTGTAAAAATACTTTCCCTGTTTAGCTCCAACTCGGTTTCTAGCCAATTTGGGTGCAATTCAAAGACTTCACCAGGCCTGTTTAGGCCTAGGGAGTAAACCCAATCAATTTCAGCCACTGAATCGCTCTGGAACTCGATCGAATCATCACCCAAAAATCATGCAGACGTGATGAACATTTTCCCGCCAATTTTTTTATTTGAATTTGGGAAGAAAGTGACCTCCCCCTTATCTGTGGCTGCTCTCCCTTTAGAAGATGCCTGGAAATGGGTCACCCCTTAGTAATTAGGTTACCCCTTATCCAAAGTGAGAGTCCATATAGTAATTTTCTCCCACGAGCGCAAAAACCACTTTTCGAGCCAATTTCGGCGCAAAAACTTATTTCTCCAAAAATACCTACAGGGACATAAAAAGCCATAATAAATATAAAATCTAGCACTAATAATATATACAATTGAGGTTATATAAGAAACAAAAATGTGCCTATCATAAGACTTTAATAAACAAATCTGTATCACACAGAAAAGTTTACAATAATAGATAAATCCGTCTCCCACGAATATACCTACGATTTTTGTTCCGCCTTTTGGTAAATCAAGGTGAACATGAACCAATCAATAACTCAGACTTATATTTCCGAAGAACATCCTAGTATTATTGATCACCTCACAATAATCTTAATCGACGCAGCTAAAAAGATATTGTGGAATCACAAACGATGAGACAAAGATATTTGTGACTTCTTTTCTATCTTGCCTATCGGAGATATAAATTTCGAGCCAATTATTTCAATTGTACAACGATAGAAACTGCAAGATCAGATCACACAACTACGATAAAAGTAGTATCGGTCTGGCTTCACAATCCCAATGAAATATTTAAGACGTTAACCTGGTTTAGAAAAAGAAACCAAAGGTTAAGGGAGAATTGAATCTAGCTTAGCACAACTAGTATCACACAGAATGTGTGGGATTAGGTTTCCCAGTTGCTAGAGTTCTCCCTTATATAGTCTTTCAAATCAGGGTATGCAATCAACGTTAGCTTGGTAACAAAGCATTCAATATTCACCGTTAGATGAAAACCTGATTAGATTCAAGCTAATATTTCTCAATCGTTGGATAAAAAACTTAGCTTGTTACACACAATTGAAATGTCCAATTTTGGGTTTATGAACCGTACCCAAACATCAACATTTGTTGGTTCAACAATAGTTAACCAATGGTTTGCCATATGATCACTTTCATATCAACCATATTCTTCTTCACCAAAACTAGTTCAAGTGACTCAAATGAACTAGTTAGAGAGTTGTTCAATTACAAGGAAATCTTATGTAACTATATAAGATACAATCGAAGCAAAAATGATTTGATTCACTCGAATCGGTTCATGAACTTTATATCCACGGTTTGCAAAAGAATTCCTTAGTTTATTTAAACATGAATTAAAGAACAACCGGTTTTAGATATAACCACTCAAGTTCGCGGACTGGGTTCGCGGACTTAAGCTCATGGAAGGAGTACACAAACTCCAGCAGAAATTCTCGGGTTTGAGAACTTCGCCAGTTCGCGGACTGAGTTCGTGGACTTGGCTCACGCCACTTCCATTTCTCTTGATCAATAAAGTTCGCGAACTTTGGTTCAAGGAATAAGGACTTACACATATATGTGTTTCCACAACAATGCTTATATCATACAAATGGTTACATAATCTAAACTCTCATTTCAATCATTTGAAATATTCTTAGAGAATGCTATATAGCCGTTATTCACAGATCATTTTTCGTCAGAGCAATTTCCAAAGTGATTGAAACATTACATGACTTTCGTCACTAGGCAAAGATGAATTTGGCTAAAGCGAAAGCTTACCAACACACATTTTGAGAAATAGATATACGAGATAAACTCGGCTCGAAATATCAAATGTGTATAATGAAAGTCTATACCAAAATGACTTTTATCTCAAGAGTAAGAGATAGAGTCAATAGACTTTTGAGTGATAGATAAGTTCAAGTCTCCACATACCTTTTAGTCGATGAAGATCCACCAGTTCCTTGAGTAGTCCTTCGTCTTATATGATGATTGCTATGGAGTCTTAAGCTCAACTACACTTTCTATCCTAGTCCGAGACCTTTAGTTATGTAGGCTAGAAATAAGTTTTGATCACTAACATTGACAAACATGCTTGAGATAGCAACGCATGCGAGTTTGACCGAGCAATGCTCTAACATGAGTCTTCTACTGGTAAAGGCGTTGTCATAGTTGATGACATTGTTTATGTCATGACCGATGATGATGACGACAACGAGATTTTTGGCACTGAGGATGATGTGGATCTCTCGGGCGGTGGAGAGGAGGCAGAACACATGGACGGGTCTTTTAGCGGGAAGGGCGTTTGAAAGGGTCTTCAAGTAGAAGAACCTGCTGGTGGGAAAAACGATGCTTTTGGGAACGAATTACTGGATAATCTTCCCACTGTTATTCCTTCGCCGAGCTCGGGTGGGACTACCTCATTCACTTTATCGGGCCCAATGTATAATTCATTGGGGCTCTCACTTATCCTGATTTCAGCACCTTGACCGCCGATGAGATGATCAAAGTTGTGCCCCTCTATATAGCCGGTTTCAAGGACACTTTTAACCTCATGGTGAGTTTTTTTTTTTTTTAAACTGTGTATTACTGATAGAGAATGGTTTTTGATCTTGTGAAGTGTGATGTCCTCAGGCTACCAACAGAAAGCTATTGGAGGCTGCTATTAGGAAGAAGCAGTTGGCGAAAATGGAAAGCCTTCGTGCCCAGCTGCAGCAGGAGCAAAATCGAGCCCGAGGACTGGAGACGTAGTTAGCCGAGACTAAAGGTACTTTCTTTTGAACTATATTATATATCATTGATCCTGTAGTGCTGATATCCTGAGTTTAGTATTGTATTCCTAGCCGAGATGTCTAGTATAGATGCAAACGCTGCTTCGGAGTATCGCTTGTTAAAGAGAAAGTTAGACATTGAGCTGAGCCATGTTGATAATCTCCTCCAAAGAATTGTCAATAAGGATGATAAGATCGATCTTCAGGAGGCCGAAATCGAGGGTCTTCGACCCGAACTACACCGCTATGAAACCTTTGAGTATGTGCCTGAGGAGGTGGACAATCTTCGGGCGAGCCTTTCTCGGGTCCAGAGTATTGCCGCCGATAAAACATTATTAGCCGATAACTTGGAAAGTCAATGTGAACGATTGAGGCTTCAAATCAGGGATTTGCATGTTGATCGCAAGCGTATTATGCAGGGAAAAAGATGCCACTGAGAAGTCTAATCAAGAATTACGTGAGAGGCTTCGGAGATTTAACCAGGTATCCCAGGAGTTGGAATGGGCTCAATCTCAATTGTCGGGTCTGCAGATAGCACATGATCGGCAGAAGGCTAGTTGGAGCGATCATAAGAAATATTGTCCGACCAATGAGTTCAATGAGCAACGTCATAATGAGTTAACTTCGAAGATCTCGGCTCTTGAGTGTAGTTTTCTTAAGTGCGAGGAAACTGTTAAAGTAGTTACGCCCTTGCTGGAAGGTATTTTTCCATATGTTGTATTATTCTTGTGCCTCTTTCTTTCACTCGCGCCTCTTCTAATGTTGTTGTCCTGATACTGAGCACTTCTTTGTGTTTGCAGTTGAGCAAGGAAAGGTGAAGTCTTTGGAGGAGGAAGCTACTCGATTGAAGGCTCGGAAGACTCAGTTGCTCGGACAGATTGCTACAACGGAAGCTGCATCGGCTCAATTGACTTTTGACCTTGCTGCTGAGAAAGAGAAGTTCCGGACCGAGCTTGTTGCAAAGGTCAGGGAGGGTGTGAAGGCAGTTGTCGCTAAGAAACGGGCCGATGTTGCTGCTAAGAGGGCGAGCTTGGGATCGATTCCGCCAAAGGAATAATTAGACTTTTTGTAATGCTGCACCACTAGTGCGCCCTTCGTACTGGGATGTAATTCACTTGAACACCTTCATTTTTTCGAACATCTTTGTTTTTATGGAGTGCTGCGTCGCCAGTCGGTTGTTTCTTTATTTCTTGACATTCCTTGTTGTGTTATTCAGATCATGCTTTGTTTTTTCGTTTATGGTAGACGTATTTCCTGCATTAAGATGTTTAATTAGTTAGTATAAAATCCATTTCTGTCGAACAGACTCAACAAGGAGGGTCATCGTGCCCAATGCCATGTCCCGATTGAGGTATCTCATCACTGTCGTTTTGATCTAGTGGTAAGGTATTTAGCTATTCCTAGATTCTATGTCTCAACGTCCCAGAGTAGTTATCGATCAACTAGACTGGGAAAGTGATTTCGGCCACTTGTGATGGGAGCAATGTGGTATGCTCGATTGTCAAGTACTCGTGCCTTGACAATCGGTCTCTGGTATCCAACCACCAGGACCCTTAAGCTACCTCGACACTTGCACACTGCCACTGCCCCGAGTTCGAATAGCTCGTCGAGTGTAAGACACCTCGGCACTTGCACACTTCCGTCGCCACGAGTACGAATGTCCATGCGAGTGTAAGACACCTCAGCACTTGCACACTGCCGTCGCCCCGAGTACGAATATCTATTCGAGAGTAAGTCACCTCGGCACTTGCACACTGTCGTAGCCTCGAGTAAGAATGACCATTAGACGCAGATGTCATATTCCCTACCCCTCGTGGAATTTTACGGAAATGAATGACAAGGTATCATACCTGCTTACACACCTCTCATGGGTGGTATAGTTTCAGGCGCCAAGCATTCCATGGCCGAGGATCTGGTGTTCCGTCTGATTTCAATGTCTTGTTGGCCCCTTCTTCCACTTTCTCCACGATGGTGTATGGTCCGCCCCATCTTGCCGCTAATTTTCCACCCTTTTTGTCGCGCTCATAACTGGGTAGCTCTTTCATCACCAATTTTCCTGGTCGGAACTCTCTCAAGCGAACACGCTTGTTGTATTCACGTTGTAGTCGTCTTTGGTAGTTCTCCATTTTCTGCAGGCCCATCTCTTGAGTTTCTTCCAAGTCGTCCAGTTTAGCTAAGATTAAGTCTGCCGAGATATTCCTTCTCCATGCCTCGGTCCTTGTGGTATGTATCATTGCCTCGGTTGGAAGGATGGCTTCAGTTCCATATGTCAGCATGAATGGTGACAGACCGGTTGCTTCCCTTCTGGTAGTTCGTTAAGCCCATAGAACATTATAGAGCTCTTCACACCATTCGCCATATTCCCCATCTAACTTCTTTTTTAGGTTGTCTGCTATTGTCTTGTTGGTGATTTCCGCCTTCCCATTACTCTGGGGGTACAAATGTATTGCCTTGCTCTTTCGAATGTTATAGGTGTTGAATAGCAGGTAGATATTCTTCCCTTGTAGATTTTTCCTATTGTCCGAGACGATTTCTGTTTGAACTCCAAAACGACAGATGATATGTTCCCAAATGAACCGGAAGACATCTCTGTCTCGAATATTCCTAAGTGGTGCGGCTTCCACCTATTTGGTGAAATAGTCTGTGTCTACAATTAGATACTTTCTCTGCCCCGAGACGGCATGTAATGGTTCCACGATGTCGATCCCCCATTTGGCAAAGGTCCAAGGGATTACTACTGAATTTAATGATACTGCTGGTGCATGTATCTTTCTGCCAAACATTTGTCATTCGTCACAAATTAATTCCATATGTTTTGCATCCTCATTCATATACGGCCAAAAATACCCCATTGTCTTGGCCCGAGTTGCCAGACTCCGACCAGAGCCGTGATTTCCCGCAGCACCATTGAAAAAGCGAGCGTCTAACAACACCACCCAATATTTCGACTAGCAATCTGTATGGACTAACTCCGAAATACTTTGCTAGAGAATCTACTAGAAAGTCAGACTCAATCTAGATAAAAGTATCTCAAGGAGTTAATATCTCTCTCTTAATTTGATTTTTACTCAAGCAAAAACAATAGCGATTCTTTATCAAATACAAGGAATACTTGGACGGTACCAAAGACCAATGTCCAAGGATCAATCAATATCAATCAAAAACCAAAGGTTGGATTTCTAATTGATGATCACGAACACACAACCTGTATTATTTAAATTATACAAAATATAATGCGGAAAAGAAATAACACAGACACCAGAAATTTTGTTAACGAGGAAACCGCAAATGCAGAAAAACCCCGGGACCTAGTCCAGATTGAATATACACTGTATTAAGCCGCTACAGACACTATCCTACTGCAAACTAACTTCGGACTGGACTATAATTGAACCCCAATCAGTCTCCCACTAATTCAAGGTACATTTGTACTCTTACGCCTCTGATCCTAGCAGGATACTGCGCACTTGGTTCCCTTAGATGATCTCACCCACAACCAAGAGTGGTTGTAACCCAAAATCACAAACTTGATAATAAACAGATCTGTCTCACACAGAAAAGTCTATAAGAGGATAAATATGTCTCCCAAAAATAAACCCTAGGTTTGTTCCGTCTTTAGATATAAAATCAAGGTAAGAGGAACCAATTGATAATCCGATCTTATATTCCTGAAGAACAACCTAGATTAATCAATCACCTCTCTATAATCCTTCCTGACTACACAAGAGGATTATCGAGGAATCACAAACAGTGAGACGAAGATGTTTGTGACTTCTTTATCTTGCCTATCGGATAACTCTCACGATCTCAAGTCAATCAATCGATTGTACTCGTACTATAGAAGATGCAAGATCAGATCACACAACTACGATAAAGTAGTATCGGTCTGGCTTCACAATCCCAATGAAGTCGCTAAGCTGATTTTAGAGAAGAAACTAAAAGGTTAATGGAGATCGACTCTAGCGGGCGCACTAGTAGTACACAGACGTATGGGGATTAGTTTTGCACAATGCTAGATGTCTCCTTTATATAGCCTTCAAATCAGGGTTTTGCCTTATGTACAAAGCAATCCTTATTTACCGTTAGATGAAAACCTGATTTAGATTCAAGATAATATTTCTTAACCGTTAGATCGAAAACTTAGCTTGTCACACACACTTGGGTAGACGTTTACTGGGTTCGTGAAAACCATGCCCAAACGTGTACGTGTATGATGGTTCAACATAGTAACCCAAAAGGTTAACCATATGAGCATTTCATAACCTTGTTCTTCTTTACCATAACTAGTACAACTGACTCAAATGAACTAGTTAAAGAGTTGTTCAATTGCTATGAGATCTTATGTAACTACACAAGACACAATTGAAACAAGGATGATTCGATTCGATTGAATCGGCTCATGAAAATTATAGCCATGATTTTCATAAAGCATTCCTTAGTAATTTAATATTTCATGTTCAGAGCACATCTTTAGATCATAACCTCTTAAGTTCACAAACAAGTTCGCGGACTTAAGTTAATCGGTTGAGTTTTCCAAACTCAGCAGAAATTCTCGGGATGATAACTTCCGCCAGTTCGCGTACTGAGTTCGCGGACTCAGCATACAAACGAGTTTTGGAAAATCCCAGCAGAAATTCTCGGTCGAGAACTTCTGACAGTTCGCGGACTTGGCAAGCCAATTCCACAAACCTCCCGATTTCTCTTGATCAACAAAGTTCGAAAACTTCGGTTCAAGGAATACATGGTTATGTAATCTTAACTCACATTTCAATCATTGAGACCTTCTCAGAGGACGCTATTAGCCGTTATTCATGGACCGATTCACGTCAGAGAAATTCTCAAAGTGATTGAAACTTTTCATGACTTTCGTCACTAGGTGAAGATAAACTTTATCAAAGCGAAAAGCTTTACCAACACACAATTTCGAGATAAAAGATAAGCAATGAATGCTCAGCTCGAAATGTCAAATGTGTATGATCCAGTCTATATATAGCATACGACTTTTGTCTCATAAGAAGTAGGAGAAGAATAGATAGACTTTCTAATGATAGATAAGTTCAAGTCTCCACATACCTTTTTGTTGATGAAGATCCATGGTTCCTTGTGTAGATCTTCGTCGTTGTATGATGAATCGCCATGAAGTCCTTGAGCTTACTACACTTTCCTATCCTAGTCCGAGACTTAGCTATAATAGGCTAGAAATCAAGACTCATAGTTTTGATCACTAACATTGACAAACATGCTTGATATAGCAACGCATGCGAGGTTGACCGAGCTATGCTCTAACAATCTCCCCCTTGTCATTTTAGTGACAAAACTATTAATACATATGGAATACAAAAAAGATAAACTTTAGTGGCTCCTATTCCATAGTCTAATCTTCAATGTTCCTTGAAATCTTCATCCTTCCAAGTACTCCAATGATCCCAAAGGTTGTCAGTTTAGAACCATCGATGTTGAAGATCCGTAGCTCTAACAATGAGAAAAATCGAGATTCTCGATCATTATTATACAGTGTCATAGTATTATTATATAACATCAAAGTCCAATTGTATCACGACTTTAACAATAATACTACGGTGATATGTATCACTCCCCCTTAGTCAATACTCCATATCGATCATGGAAACCACTCCTCCTTATACAATGATCCGAAAACCATATGTATTTCTAGTGTGAAATACAATATTTCTCCCCCTTTTTGTCAATAAAATTGGCAAAGGTACAAGAATGGGATCATAATGAAAGTTCCACAAGAGACATTTCATGACCAAAAGAAAAAATACATACCAACTTAATTTAGATGCAATCTAATAGCCGAAGCTAACAACATTCATTAAGGAGTTTTAAGATACAAGATAACCCCTATAAAATTCCACAACCGCACTCCCCGCAAGATATTACCATTAAGCACAAGTTCAAAAGAACTCTCCCCCATTTGATGTCATTCCCGAGAGAACAACAAGAGCGACCTTAATTTCGAAAGAAAAGAAGGATTTTATATTGGACACCAAAAACCATAGGAATGATTTTCTATATCCAAAGCTCAACCAAATTAATCACAAGTAAACCCATGATTAATTCAATTGGAATACGCAACTAAATCAAACCACAAAAATGATCAATTTAATTGAAAGTTCTCAACATAAGTAAACTCACGGAGCTACGACTAAGTCAATCACACGGAGATGACTAACTTAACCGTTCAAATACTCAACATAAGGAAAACCTTACGGAATATATGACTACATTAACCAAAGAACATGATAGTGTAGCCTTTCATATACTCAACACAAGAACTTGTGGAATATATGAAAACTCAACTAGATTAATTACAAGAGAACCTATAAATAATCTAATTGGAATACAAATAACCAAACTAATCACCGATGTAATCAATTTAATTATTTTGGGCTCAATATAAAAGAGCTTATGGAACCCCGACTAAGTTCATCATAGAATATGACAACCTTAACCGTACATGTACTCGACATAAGAAAGAAAGCTTATGGAGTACAAACTAAATAACCAAACTAGTTGATTAATTTAGTTCTTAATGCTCGACATATAGCATCTTATGGAACAACCAACAAATCCAAGGTAAAACGTCTTAGTTGTAAGGTGCTCAACATAAGACACACAATGGAGCCTTCACGGTAAAACATAATAAAATGGATCAATGAAGATCAATACCGTGGATAACATACAAGGATCTATTGTATTTTCCATCATAACGACATAATAGACTTTATCCTTGTTGAGCAAAAGATTTTATCCTATTTTCTATCAAATTAATGATTACACAGGCTTAACTTTTGTACATGTCAAAAGTCCATTCGTCCTTTCATCAATACGAATACCGATTCATGAACGACTTTACTTTTAACTGCAATATGGGACCTTCAAGTTCACGGACGTAAACAATACATATCCCATAAAAATATTGCAATATCACAAACCATTAAAATACTGCAATAAACATCATCCTCCAAATAATTTTAGAATTTAATACCAATAAACCTAAAAAATAACATAAGAAGATGAAAACAAAAATAGCTATGTGTAGTCACAATCATAGCTATTCAAAGCACTAGTTATTCTTCCAACTAATCCAAAAAGAAGACATCCTAGGCGACAATGCCTTTGAGAAATTCAGCATCATTCCCAAACTCCTTGTTGTCAACAGCCATTGGAACATAAGGTTCACGAAGATAGGAGTTTATATCAACGAACTTTCTTGGCTGATTATGTCGTACCAAGGCTCTCTGAATTTCTAAGGACTTTGACACAAAAGCATTTATTTCACGAATCTCCTTTCTTACTTCCTTCATCTCATCAAGAACATCGGAAAACTTCTGAGAGTTAGAAGGTACATCCCTGGGATTTCTTGTATTCCTTCTTTTTCTTTTCAGGGACTTAGAAATAAGAGATTTTTCTTTTTCCTTGATTGAAGATTTAACAATCATGTTGACATCCTTTCCATCTGACATGGTGCTTTGAGAACAGTTATAAACAACTGGATTTGTGTGATTGAATCACCTAACTCAACAAGCAATCTTATATAGGATGTCAAAAAGAAAAAAATAATAATGTAGGGTTCGAAACCTATTGACAGGTTCGTATACGCCCAACTCTAAAACCCTATAAAGAGTAGAATTGTCGATAATAACCCTTTATTTTATTTGATAGACAGAAAATAACAAACCTAAGAAAAGAAGGAAAAACTTTACTGAAGCCTGAATCAACACTCAATCTTGTCTCTTTTCCTCAGGCACATGAGACAAGATTTTCCCAACAACACAATCAAGTTGTGTTGCGATGAACAACGATTTGTCCATCTTTTTCGTCAAGGGAGGAATCTTCAGACTTCTGTCTATCAAAACGATTCGACCATACTTTCTTTTCAAATGGTCTTACTCTATCCCTGGAAACTAACTTCTTAGACGAAGATAAGATCCTACATACCTCGGCGGTATTCTGAGCAAGTTTCAGCTTCCTTGCTAATCGATCTGCTATTCATTGAAGTTTGTTGGAGTGCCTTATTTGGTGCTTGTACTTGTAACACCTTAATAGTTCGCGTCCCTTCATCGAACAAAACGAGCACGTCAAACTTGGATAGTATTCAGGCATCTGAGATATGCAAGCAGCTAGACATACAGTAGATCCTGAAACATTACTGACATGGTTTCCAGTTAGAGAATCTTCCAGCTTGATTGGGTTTCCTTCTTCTTCGAACCCATTGAGGTTTATATATGTATTGCTACAAGTATCAAAATCGATGTTTTCACCAAGGAGCCCTACACTTGATTTCCTATCTTCATCGGAATCATAGGTTTCAAACATTTCATCAAGTGTTACAGCTAGACCTTTTTTCCCAGTGTATTTTCTACGATTTGGGCATTCGTTAGCAAAATGGCCAAAACCCTTACACTTAAAGCAATGAGGCATGTCCTCGTCATCAGCCTCATCAGCATCCCTGTTTTTAGGAGGTACGCGACCGTGAGGTTTGTCTGATGACCTAGGTTTGTCTCTTGAAAACCGTTTACTTCTCTTCAACAGAAGATCCCTAAACTGTCTTGTGATCAAGGAGACCGACTTGTCAAGGTCTTCATCTGAAAAATCATTCTCAGACTGATCATCCTCAGAGACATGAACACTTTTACTTTTGGCAAGTAATTTAGTGCTCTTCTGTGCTTTAAAGGCAACACCGTTACTGACTTTGGATGTATGCTTATGGTCAAAGATCTTTAGCTTCCCAACCAAGGTGTTTCTGGAAAGATTATTGAGGTTATTCCCTTCAACGATGACATGCTTCTTAGACTCGTATCTAGATGGCAGCGATCTGAGAATTTTCATCACAATGTCCTTTTCAGGAATAATCTTACCCAATACAAAAGATGCATTAACAATTTCAGACACTTTGTGATTAAACTCATCAAATGTTTCTTCATCTGCCATACGAAGGTTCTCCAAATCGGAATTAAGGTTTTGAAGCCTAGCTTCCTTTTCACTGGAGTTTCCTTCAAATACGGTTTCTAAGATATCACAAGCATCTTTAGACCTAGTGCAATTAGACACATGGTGTTGAAGACTTGGGGCAATGGCATGTATGATAGCACTTAACCCTTCAGAATTTTTCTTCGCAGCAAGAATCTCGACAGCATTATATTCACCAATCTTCTTGGGAACAGTTCCGTCTCCAGCTGCAACAACGGGCGCATCATAACCATTCACCACTTATACCCATGATTGAAAATCACGCGATTGAAAAAAATCTCGCATAACAATTTTCCACCATAAGTAATTGGAGCCATCGAAGACTGGTGGTACGTTAATAGAGATAACACCTTTGTCCATATAGTCAGATCGCTACAAACACGGACTTGTTAAGTCTTAAACGTGTTTGCCTGCTCTGATACCAATTGAAAAAGCGGGGGTCTAACAACACCACCCAATATTTTTATTAGCAATTTGTATGGACTAACTCCGAAATACTTTGCTAGAGAATCAACTAGAAAGTCAGAGTCAATCTAGAAAAAAGTATCTCAAGAAGTTAATATCTCTCACTTGATTTGATTTTTACTCAAGCTAAAAACAATAACGAGTCTTTATCAAATACAAAGAATACTTGAACGGTACCAAAGACCAATGTCCAAGGATCAATCAATATCAATCAACAACCAAAGGTTGGATTTCCAATTGATGACCACGAACGCACAACCTGTATTATTTCAATTATATAAAATATAATGCGGAAAAGAAATAACATAGACACCAGAAATTTTGTTAACGAGAAAACCACAAATGCAGAAAAACCCCGGGACCTAGTCCAGATTGAATACACACTGTATTAAGCCGCTATAGACACTAGCCTACTACAAACTAACTTCAGACTGGACTATAGTTGAACCCCAATCAGTCTCCCACTAATTCAAGGTACAGTTGTACTCCTACGCCTCTGATCCCAGCAGGATACTGCGCACTTGATTCCCTTAGCTGATCTCACCCGTAACCAAGAGTTGTTGTAACCCAAAATCACAGACTTGATAATAAACAGATCTGTCTCACACATAAAAGTCTATAAGAGGATAAATCTGTCTCCCACAGATAAACCCTAGGTTTTGTTCCGTCTTTAGATATAAAATCAAGGTAACAGGAACTAATTGATAATCCGGTCTTATATTCCCGAAGAACAACCTAGATTAATCAATCACCTCTCTACAATCCTTCTTGACTACACAAGCGGATTGTCGAGGAATCACAAACAATGAGACGAAGATGTTTGTGACTTCTTTATCTTTCCTATCGGATAACTCTCACGATATCAAGTCAGTCAATCGATTGTACTCGTACGATAGAAGATGCAAGATCAGATCACACAACTACGATAAAGTAGGATCGGTCTGGATTCACAATCCCAATGAAGTCTTTAAGTCGTTAACCTGATTTTAGAGAAGAAAATCAAAGGTTAATGGAGATTGACTCTAGCGGGCGCACTAGTAGCACACAGACGTGTGGGGATTAGTTTTGCACAATGCTAGATGTCTCCTCTATATAGCCTTCAAATCAGGGTTTTGCCTTAGGTACAAAGCAATCCTTTTTCACCGTTAGATGAAAACCTGATTCAGATTTAAGCTAATATTTCTCAACCGTTAGATCGAAAACTTAGCTTGTCACACACACTTGGGTAGACGTTTACTGGTTTCGTGAAAACCATGCCCAAACGTGTACGTGTATGTTGGTTCAACATAGTAACCCAAAAGGTTAACCATATGAGAATTTCATATTAACCTTGTTCTTCTTCACCATAACTAGCTCAATTGACTCAAATGAACTAGTTAAAGAGTTGTTCAATTGATATGAGATCTTATGGAACTACACAAGACACAATTGAAACAAAGATGATTCGATTCGATTGAATCGGCTCATGAACATTATAGCCACGGTTTGCATAAATCATTCCTTAGTAATTTAATGTTTTATGTTCAGAGCACATCTTTAGATCATAACCTCTTAAGTTCACAAACAAGTTCGCGGACTTAAGTTAATCGGTTGAGTTTTCCAAACTCAGCAGAAATTCTCGGGATGAGAACTTCCGCCAGTTCGCGGACTTAGCACACAAACGAGTTTTGGAAAATCCCAGCACAAATTCTCGGTCGAGAACTTCCGACAGTTCGCGGACTTGGCAAGCCAATTCCACAATCCTCCCGATTTCTCTTGATCAACAAAGTTTGAAAACTTCGGTTCAAGGAATACATGGTTATGTAATCTAAACTCACATTTCAATCATTGAGACCTTCTCAGAGGACGCTATGTAGCCGTTAAAACCGATTCACGTTAGAGCAATTCTCAAAGTGATTAAAACTTTTCATGACTTTCGTCACTAGGTGAAGATAAACTTGATCAAAGCGAAACGCTTTACCAACACACGATTTCGAGATAAAAGATAAGCAATGGATGCTCAGCTCGAAATGTCATATGTGTATGATCCAGTCTATATAGAATACGACTTTTGTCTCATAAGAAGTAGGAGATAGAAGAGATAGACTTTTGAGTGATAGATAAGTTCAAGTCTCCACACACCTTTTTGTTGATGAAGTTCCACGGTTCCTTGTATAGATCTTCGTCGTTGTATGATGAATCGCCATGAAGTCCTTGAGCTCAACTACACTTTTCTATCCTAGTCCGAGACTTAGCTATGTAGGCTAGAAATCAAGACTTATAGTTTTGATCACTAACATTGACAAACATGCTTGAGATAGCAATGCATGCGAGGTTGACCGAGCTATGCTCTAACAACCATAATGCTGCTCATTCAGGATTGACTACCCCTCCTCTTTACTTAGACATCTCAGGTGAAAAAGCTGGGTACAACAACCACACCCAATATTTCGCTTAGAAATCTGTATGGACAAACTCCAATATACTTTCTAGAGAATCAACTAGACAGTCAGATTCAATCCAGATAAAAATTATATCAAAGAGTTTATATCTCAATCTCTCGATTTGATATATACTCAAGCAAATAGAAATCTGCCAGTCTTTATCAAATACTAGAGAGATAACTTGGATGGTACCAGAGACCAATATCCAAGTGTCAATCAATTTAAATCAACAATCAAAAGGTCGGATATTCTAATTGATTGAACAACACACAACCTGTGATATTTCAATTATATAACAAAATATAATGCGGAAAAGAAATAACATAGACACCAGAATTTTGTTAACGAGGAAACCGAAAATGCAGAAAAACCTCGGGACCTAGTCCAGATTGAACACACACTGTATTAAGCCGCTACAGACACTAGCCTACTCCAAATTAACTTCGGTCTGGACTGTAGTTGAACCCCAATCAATCTCACACTGATCCAAGGTACAATTATGCTCATACGTCTCTGATCCCAGCAGGATACTACGTACTTGATTCCCTTAGATAATCTCACCCACAACTAAGAGTTGCTACGACCCAAAGTCGAAGACTTTAATAAACAAATCCGTATTACACAGAAAAGTCTACGGTAATAGATAAATCCGTCTCCCACGAATATACCTACGAGTTTTGTTCCGTCTTTTGATAAATCAAGGTGAACAGGAACCAATTGATAAACCAGAATTATATTCCCGAAGAATAGCCTAGCATTATCAATCACCTCACAATAATCCTAATAGACGCAGCGAAAAAAGATATTGTGGAATCACAAACGATGAGACTAAGTGTTTGTGATTACTTTTATATCTTGCCTATCGGAGATATCAATCCCAAGCCAATTATTACAATTGTACTCGTACGATAGAAACAGTAAGATCAGATTACACAACTACGAGAAAGTAGTATCGGTCTGGCTTCACAATTCCAATGAAGTCTTTAAGTCGTTAACCTGGTTTAGAAGAAGAAACAAAGGTTAAAGGAGAATCGACTCTATCTTAGCACAACTAGTATCACACAGAAGGTGTGGGGATTAGCTTTCCGAGTTGCTAGAGTTCTCCCTTATATAGTCTTTCAAATCAGGGTTTGCAATCAATGTTAGCTTGGTAACAAAGCATTCAATATTCACCGTTAGATGAAAATCTGATTAGATTCAAGCTAATATCTTTCAACCGTTAGATCAAAAACTAGCTTGTTACAGACAAATGAAATGCACGTTTCTAGGCTTGTGTAACCGTACCCAAACTTGTACATTTGTTGGTTCAACAATAGTCAACCAAATGGTTAGCCATATGATCACTTTCATATCAACCATATTCTTATTCACCATAACTAGTTCAAGTGACTCAAATGAACTAGTTAGAGAGTTGTTCAATTGCAAGGAAATCTTATGTAACTACACAAGACACAATCGAAGCAAAAACGACTGATTCACTCAAATCAGTTCATGAACTATATAGCCACGGTTTGCAAGTTGCATTCCTTAGTTTATATAAGAATAAGTTCACAAACATCGTTTTTAGATATAACCTACTCAAGTTCGCGGAATGGGTTCGCGGACTTAAGTTCCCGGACGGAGTTCACAAGCTCCGGAAGAATTTCTCGGGACGAGAACTTTCGCCAGTTCGCGGACTTGGCTCACGCCACCATGCCGGTTCTCTTGATCAACAATGTTCGTAAACTTCGGTTCAAGGAATAAGGACTTATACATATATGTGTTTCCACAACAATGCTTATATCCTCCAATGGTTATATAATCTAAACTTTCATTTCAATCATTGAAACATTCTTAGAGGACGTTGATATTCTATAGTTGTTATTCACAAACTATTTTTCATCAAAGTGAGCAATTTTCAAAGTGATTGAAACTTGTCATGACTTTCGTCACTAGGTAAATATGAACTTGTCTAAAGTGAAAGCTTACCAACACATATTTCGATAAATAGATAGGCGAGATAAACTCGGCTCGAAATAACAAATGTATATAATCTGAGTCTATATAGCAAAACGACTTTTGTCTCAAGATAAGAGATAAATAGACTTTTGAGTGATATATAAGTTCAAGTCTCCACATACCTTTTAGTCGATGGAGATCCACCGGTTGTTTGAGTAGTCCTTCGTCTTGTATGATGATTGCCATAGAGTTCTTGAGCTCAACTACACTTTCTATCCTAGTCCGAGACCTTAGTGTTGATGGTGGATTTTAGTTCAGGGATAAAATTGTAAAACAAATATTAAATGCGCTGGCATCCTGCAAAGGATAAAGCCACTGATAAAGTGGAGAATACTTCTTCACTATAAACTTATAGCATTACCAATTAATGCATGACCAGCCTTGTATTTCCTGTACTACTCCATTTTCATTATTGATGCGGCATGACGACTGAGTGTTGCTCTCATCAGAGAAACACGAATCTCCAAGCATTAATAAGGAGGCATGTACGAAATACCCGTACAGGCTAAAACTCTCGGAGTGTTATACTAGTCCGATCGAGCATCCGGACTTTCCGTATCAGTCTCAGAAACGATTACAACCATCCAACTTCACCAGCATGATTGGATGGCTTAGATCAGATCCATAACCCCCAAGCAGGTGTTGGAGTATTCACCCCCGGCCCAATGCGGTCCCCGAATGGTCGGCCTCCCCAAAAGGGTAGCATATCTTGCTAATACGTCCAGCCAAAGCATCGCGGACGTGAAACCCTAAATTAGGGTTTGCGGCACATTACATGTGTCACAAAACAGTCTCAACCATCCATCTCCGCAGGCATAGATGGAGGGTGTTGATGTAGATTCAAAGGGCCCAGAGCATGTCAACACAAACACCGTGGGCTCGCCTACATACATGACCGATCGGTCAGGACCAAACATGGTTGGTCGTCCCAATTCGTGTGCCCAAACAAGGCATGACGCACGACCGGCAAAACTTTAATTAGGGTTTGTATCGATCACGAGCGTCCATTTTCACCCGATCGAATGAAGGGTATAGGAGTCGATTAAGCAGGTCTAGTGAGTATCAACACGATCACTGTGGGTCCACCTATCTCCACACCCGATCGGCCAAGGCATACCATTCCCAGTCGTCTCGATTCGCACGCCCAAACTAGACGTGTCACACCTCCCAATTGCAAACTAATCTCGACCACTCAACTTTTCCAGACAAATTGAGTGGCTTAGATCACGTTTCTATGGGATAGTAAAGTATAGGCGTGTACACCAGCCTGCCGTCTGCACGCTGGACTGATCGGACAAGACCGACCAAGCTTGGTCGTCTTGAAACGCGTGCCCGAAGTATCTTGTCGCGCGGCCTTTGCGGCACAAAATTTCTGTCAAAAATCGATCCTAGCCGCTCCTCTTTACCGAACATATTAAGCGGTCCAGATCACGCATTCATGGGACAGCAAGGTATAGGCGCCTACACCGACATGTCGTTTACACGTATGCATAATCGTCCTGGCCAAAATTGCGTCCCAAGATTGGTTTCGACCAAGCTGAAGAGTGATGCTTGCGCACCTCTTCACAAACCCTAATTCCACTAACGGTCGCAGATGAGTGTCTCAAAGATCATCTCGTCCGTCCAACTTCACCTGCTTGGTTATAAAACCATGGTTAGGAGTTAACTGGTCAATGAGGTGTCGTGGTGATTATCATCCGCCACTCTACCACACCATGTGGTCGGCCAAGGGAGGACTTGCTTGCGCAGCCTCCAAACCATCACATGAAGTAGGCTGGACATGAAGCTATCTTAAGACGCTCAAACAGCGATGCTTCATACATGCTCAGTATATTCGATGCATTACTTGCATAGAATACACACGATACTTCACAAGTATCGACTTCCTAAATAACTTAGTTATTTAATCTAACATCACATGCTGCTTTCTGTGGGTCCCACGATCCACACACTCGAGACATCAATCATGTCACAAACTGGGGGATACGTACTGAGGTATTGGTTTGGCGGTTTACAACGTGCAACGCACAACGCGCCATCACAAGAACGTGTCAGGAAGTCATGGACGATTGGTGATGATGGGAGAAGTGGGCAAGACTGATCGTGTAACACTAACACACGCAACTCCACTACTCCATCACTCCACTTTCTCCACTTCCCATGAGAGATGTGGGTTACGCTCAATGACTTGTATAAATAGGTTCTCCTCCCTATTTTAAAAGAAGACAAGACAACTAAAGAAAGTGTTGATACAACCGTATTCAAACACTGGAACTGATAGCTTACATTCTGCAAGCCAGTTCAGCTTTCTGATACAAGTCATACATAGCCAACACCTTCACAATCTCAACACCTTCTTCGCTTTCCTCCCTAAGATCAACCCCATCTCCTTCACTTTGTGACCGAAGTAAGTCTGGAACGACCATTTCTTGGTTTAGGCCAGAATTGTACAGATTGATTACTCGAATCACAAAGCACTCCCGTGCAGTGTATTTGTTTAGGGTTTAGATTCATTCCTCATACACACACCCCAAATTACTAAATTCGGCAGGAATAGTTTTCACCCATAAACAATTGGGGACCACAATGGGAGATTAATCTCTCAGTTGTGAAGTCAATTTCTTCAATACCAATTCAATTTTACTGATTTCGAAAATGGTGGATCTTAGGTCTGGATCAGCGGCCAATCCTGACGGGACTAGCGTTCCCAGGTGTCACCGTGCAGCCAGTCAATACCATCAATGTATCTCATGGAATTGCTTCCTCTACTATCAGCACTAGCGGAGCAGGAGATGTTCCAGTAAGTGTAACACCTCCCATCACCAGAGACAGAGCAGTTCAAATCCCGGCATCTCCTCAAGTGTAACGCCTCCGGCGGTCACCAGAGCAACAACTTCCACCCCTTCATCAGAACGAGGAGCTGGAGGAGCAAGAGGAGGACCATCTCCCAATACCATCGCATGGAGAGGCAGGAAGTCCTTGCTAAGACTCAAACAGATATGAATGCAACACAGAAAGATGTACTCACTTTTATTAAGACATTAACTGATCGATTGCCACAAGAGCCGCGACATCTCCTGGAGCCAATAAGGAACGCATTCAATGCACCCGGAGAAGGTACTTCAGCGGCGCGGACCTACATGCACCTGATCAAAGAAGTGACATCAGATATGAACGGTCCTGTCATGGAGATTCCTACACTGGGGACTGATCCTCACAATGATCCTCTTTAAGTCAATAATCTCACTATGAGCCAGAGGCCGGTGGATCAGGAAGCAGTTTCTCTAGTGGAAAGTTTATGCGAACTTTTACACCTCTCGAAGAATCAATGGGCATAGACGTTTTGCTGCAATCAACCAGAAAAAGGTCACAACCGGGCCCTACACGTTACTGCACGCATCAAGGATTCAGAGATCAAGAGGGCCCTCATCGACAAAGGACCGTATTCGAATGTTATTACTCTCAAGACTCTCAGGACGACCAAGGTTCGCTCATGCAAGATCGTATGGCATCCTACCACAATGACAGACTTTGAATGAAACCAGACCAGCACATACAAGATCTTCCCTTCAACTTATCACCAATGCCTGAATACTATGCTGAATAAAGAAGTCATTCGTATTCCTGCATCATTGTTTCCTTACGCACGAATATGCGGAGTGGAACTGTTCAAACCGAGGGAAGCTCCGCGGGAAGGATCATACAAAGTCCATTGCATCTCACTCCCCACGTGGGCATCAATCCAGGAGGAGGACCGACCTGCATCATCGAAGGCTAGGCCCCATGATGCATCCTTGCTGAAGAGACATCTTAATTCTTCTCTTCACCCAACGAAATGCTACAACAACGATCAGCCACAAGAAGAAGTGCTAGATGCTCCACGACAGCTGCAAGATGGTACCAACTCCACAACTGATGAGCTCGAAGATGAGGAATCTCCTAGGTCTATCTCCATCAGCTCAACGGCTCGACCTTGTGTAAGCATTCATACAATCTCCGATCCAAGCCGATCAAACAATCTCCGAGGCAATTCAGGCGCGAGAATAGATGTTGCATGGATTCCAGATACTTGAACGAATGCTGCCTCAATGACGATTTCCTCTACCCAACATCGACATGTTGGTAGATGCCACCAGCGAACACCGCATGTTCTCCTCCATGGATGGATGTAGCGGCTACAACCAGATAAGGATGTACGAGCATGGTGCAATTTAAGACTAGTGGACGATATAGTAGTCAAACAAGACTCAAGCTATCCTTATAATGCCGCTGCCGCGAACCGTTAAGGGGATCCACAACTTCATGGGCAAGGTGAATTCGACGTTTTATACCTGGCTTAGCCTAGCTCGTTGCTTCATTCACTCTCTTGCTGAAGAGACGAGAAAGTTTCGTTTGGACCGCACTACAACATGAAGCGTTTCGGAATATTCAACGAATATTGTCATCTCCAAATCATCACAAGGGTTCACCTATCATGTCAACCCGGACAAAGAGCGAGCCAAGGACATCTTCGGATCTACTGGAGCCTCCCGAATTCAGGACACTTGAGGGTCACGATCCAAATGTGACTGAAAAACAAGTGGTGTAATTGTGCATCAATATGACGGAACCTGTCTATCGTGCTTTGTCGAAGAACCTGCGCTTTCAGACATCCTCTGAACTCCGTAAGGCTGCTAAACGCTTAGTTGCGACAGCACCTTCCCTGCTATAAGAACAAGCCTGCCAGTAATGAAGAGCCTCATGATGTTCGTGGAAGCATACATCTCACCAACAGGCAATACAACCTTCAGCCTTCTGTAAGCAGTTTCACTAAAGCAGCAAGAGGAAAGCCACCGAGATACAACATCCTGTGCGTCCAAAATTTCCAACTTTAACTCTAGCACCACGTGCAAGACTTCCGCAATAATGAAACAACGTCCAAGATATTCCATATATGGATCAACGGCAACTACATCAATGAGAGACGCTTTCAGAATTTGTCTCCGGTGGAAAAAGTAGTTCTGTTACCAAAGGAGACTGCACCTGGGACTTAAGAGGGTGCCAAGTTCGTGCAAGTTGCCACCACGCCTCTCCCTGCCAGTCTCTTCTTATCACAGCTGCTGCCAAGAACTGTTGTTGCTCGTCGATTGATACCATCCAGAGCTTCACCATATCAACAACCATTACGTACAAAAGACCCATCAGGCATACAAGATGGAGCCACATAGACCACGCTTGGGGACTGAGTCTCAACATGAAATTCCTTCGCCGTCAGTCAAGAACTTCTTCAACACAAGAGAGGTAGTCAATCAAGAAGCATGTAATTCGCAAAAGGAAACCAAGCTGAAGAAGAGGCCGCTTCAGCACTCTCCAGCAGATGCTGCTTCAACGCTCTCCAGTTCCTGCTCGCTCCAGAAGCTGCTCTAACGCTCTCCAGGGCCTGCTCGCTCCAGAAGATGCTTCAACGCTCTCAGCGAGACCCACACCACGTTCGAACATACAAGGTTCACGTTTGGGCAAAGCGAGCATACTGGGTCCCACGAGCAAAGGGAATACCGATGTTGGTTAGCAAGACCGGTGTTAGTCAGCAAGACGTCACAGCAGCAAGGCCGGTGTTGGTCGATGAAGTGATGTCCGTCAGCAAGGTCAGAGTTCGTCAAATCAGCAAGGCCGGGGTTCGTCAAGGCAAGGCCGGTGTTGGTCAAGGATCAAGTCTGGTGTTGGGTGAGGCAACAGGTTTGGTGTCTGATAAAGCAGGCACGCGGCGGATCCCACTTGAACAGGCACAACTAGCCCCAGATTGGTCAAAGCAGGCACAACCGCCCCCAAGCAAAACATGCACGCGGCGGGTCCCACGTTCGGGCAAATCAAGCAAGGATGGTATTGAGCCACGTTAGCAAACAAGTCCGGTGTTGGTAGAATCCACGAAGCAGGAGTTGATCAAGGTCATAAAGCTGGTATTCGAATGAAATAGGCGCACACAGCAGGGCCGGTTTTCAGTCAAAGCACAGGGCCGACGTTTGAAGCATGTACATGGTGGACCCGTGTTTAATTGAAGCATGCACATCTGCCATGTTCGAAGCAAGCATGCTTACATCGGGTCCAACGTTCGACCAAAGCAGGCACACAGGGGACCCACGTTTAACCGAAGCAGGCACAACAAGCCCACGTTCGTTCAAGCAGGCGCATGATGAGTCCCACGGTTGAGAGAAGTAGGCGGGCCCACATGCCTATCAAACAGGTGCAACAGGGTAACGTTTGGTCGAAGAATATACATGGTGGGGTCCACATCCGTTCAGGGTTACATGCACGGTTGTCTATGGTAAGAGGAGCATACAAGTTCTATTCTCTTCTTGGCTCAAATACCCGAAGGAGGAAACCGGTCCCACCAAAGTCGTCGTCACACCTGGCGTACTCCCACGAACGAAGCAGGCGCAACAGTCCGTCGATTAGGCACAACCCAAGATCGAGCGAAGCAGCCACATCAGCCCCACATCCGAGCGGATCAAGCATGAAAGCAGGCTCTAGACCGAAGCAGGCATAGCAAGGTCGATCGAAGCAGGCAAGACCGACATCATGCTAGGGAAACGCTCGTCTGGACGCCTCTTGAACGTGACATGCTCCAAGGACATGGCGACCTGTCTCTCCTGGTAACATTTAACTTTGTATCATAAGTTTTATCTTTATTTGTCACCATCTAATGCCTACTCCACAATAATGCAACCATTATGTGCTAGCCAGGGGACTTAATGTTGATGGTGGATTTTACTTCAGGGTTAAATTGTAAAACCAAGATTAAATGCGCTGACATCCTGCAAAGGATAAAGCCACTGATAAAGTGGAGAATACTTCTTAACTATAAACTTATAGCATTACCAATTAATGCATGACCAACCTTGTACTTCCTGTACTACTCCATTTTCATTATTGATGCAGCATGACGACTGAGTGTTGCTCTCAGCAGAGCAACACGAATCTACAAGCATTAATAAGGAGGCATGTACGAAATACCCGTACAGGCTAAAACTCTCGGAGTGTTATACTAGCCCGATCGAGCATCCGGACTGTCCGTACCAGTCTCAGAAACGATTACAACCATCCAACTTCACCATCATGATTGGATGGCTTAGATCAGATCCATAACCCCCAAGCAGGTATTGGAGTATTCACCCCCGGCCCAATGCGGTCCCCGCATGGTCGGCCTCCCCAAAAGGGTAGCATAGCTTGCTAATACGTCCAACCAAAGCAACGTGGACGTAAAACCCTAAATTAGGGTTTGCGGCACATTACATGTGTCACAAAACAGTCTCAACCATCCATCATCGCAGGCATAGATGTAGGGTGTAGATGTAGATTCAAAGGCTCAGAGCATGTCAATTAATGCATGACCAACCTTGTATTTCCTGTACTACTCCATTTTCATTATTGATGCGGCATGACGACTGAGTGTTGCTCTCAGCAGAGCAACACGAATCTCCAAGCATTAATAAGGAGGCATGTACGAAATACCCGTACAGTCTAAAACTCTTGGAGTGTTATACTAGCCCGATCGAGCATCCGTACTGTCCGTATCAGTCTTAGAAACGATTACAACCATCCAACTTCACCAGCATGATTGGATGGCTTAGATCAGATCCATAACCCCCAAGCAGGTATTGGAGTATTCACCCCCGGCCCAATGCGGTCCCCGCATGGTCGGCCTCCCCAAAAGGGTAGCATAACTTGCTAATACGTCCAGCCAAAGCAGCGCGGACGTGATACCCTAAATTAGGGTTTGCAGCACATTACATGTGTCGCAAAACAGTCTCAACCATCCATCTTCGCAGGCATAGATGGAGGGTGTAGATGTAGATTCAAAGGGCCCAGATCATGTCAACACAAACACCGTGGGCCCGCCTACATACATGACTGATCGTTCAGGACCAAACATGGTTGGTCGTCCCAATTCGTGTGCCCTAACAAGGCATGGCGCACGGCCGGAAAAACCCTAATTAGGGTTTGTATCGATCACGAGCGTCCATTTTCACCTGATCGAATGAAGGGTCTAGGAGTCGATTAAGCAGGTCCAATGAATATCAACACGATCACTGTGGGTCCATCTATCTCCACACCCGATCGGCCAAGGCATACCATGCCTAGTCGTCTCAATTCGCACGCCCAAACTAGGCGTGGTCACACCTCCCAATTGCAAACTAATCTCTACCACTCAACTTTGCCGGACAAATTGAGTGGCTTAGATCACGTTTCTATGGGATAGTAAAGTATATGCGTGTACACCAGCCCGCAATCTGCACGTCGGAATGATCGTCCAAGACCGACCAAGCTTGGTCGTCTCGAAACGCGCGCCCGAAGTAGGCTTGTCGCGCGGCCTTTGCGACACAATTTTTTTTGTCACAAATCGATCCTAGCCGCTCCTCTTTACCGGAAAGATTAAGCGGTCCAGATCACGAATTCATGGGACAGCAAGGTATAGGCGCCTACACCGGCATGCCGTTTACACGCATGCACAATCGGCTTGGCCAAAATTGCGTCCCAAGCTTGGTTTCGACCAAGCTGAAGAGTGATGCTTGCGCACCTCTTCTGCAAGCCAGTTCAGCTTTCTGATACAAGTCATACATAGCCAACACCTTCACAATCTCAACACCTTCTTCGCTTTCCTCCCTAAGATCAACCCCATCTCCTTCACTTTGTGACCGAAGCAAGTCTGGAACGTCCATTTCTTGGTTTAGGCCAGAATTGTACAGATTGATTTCTCGAATCACAAAGCACTCATGTGCAGTGCATTTGTTTAGGGTTTAGATTCATTCCTCATCCACACACCCCAAATTACCAAATTCGGCAGGAATAGTTTTCACCCATAAACACTTAGCTATAGTAGACTAGAAATAAAGACTTATAGTTTTGATCACTAACATTGACAAACATGCTTGAGATAGCAACGCATGCGAGTTCGACCGAAAAATGCTCAAACATAAGTGAACTTATGGAGACTCAAAAATATACAACTAGATTAATCACAAGAGAATCCATAATTAATCTAATCGAAATACACAACCAAACTAATCAAAAAAGTAATCAATTTAATTGGTCATGCTCGACATAAAAAAACTTACGGAACAACAACTAAATAATCTAACAAGATGATTAATTTAGCTGAATATGCTCGACATAAAGTACCTCACGGAACAACAACATAGCTAATCATAAACATAATCAACTTTGTCATTTAATGCTCAACATAAGACACTTTACGGAGCCTCACAGTAATACATAAGATATGGATCAGGAAATATCAATACTGCGGAATACAGGGATTCATTCTATTTTCCATCACTATTCGCATAACGACATTCAATAGACATAATCCTTGCAAACAAAAGATTTTAACCTCTCTTCCATCAATAAATGACATAATAGGCTTAACTTTTGTATTTTTCAAAAGCCTATTCATTCTTTTATCAATACATGCATATCGACATACGAAAGACTTTACTTTTGACAAGGTATGTGACAATCAAAGTTCACGGACGTGAACACACATATCCCATAACAATATTCCAATATATAAAACCATAAAGATTAATACTGCAAAAATCATCTTCCAAACAAATTTAGAATTTAAACCAATAAATCTAAAAAACATGAAGATGAAAACGTTGGACACAGCTATGTGTAATCACAATAATGGCTATTACAATCTCTAGTTATTCTTCTAAAAAAAACAAGAAAATAGAAGATTTACTAGGCAATAAGATCTTTGAAGAATTCTTTATCGTCCCCGAACTCCTTGTCGTCAATAGCTATTGGGACATAAGGTTCATTAAGGTAGAAGTTTATATCAATAAACCTTCTCGGCTTATGTTGTCGAACCAGGGCCTTCTGAATCTCATGAGTCTTATACACAAAAGCCTTTATTTGTTGAATCTCCTTTCTCATCTCCTTCAACTCTTCAAGAACACCACAAAACTTCTAAGAGTTTGAAGGAACGGCTCTTGTCTTCCTCACATTCCTTCTTTTTATTTTCAAGGTAGGAGATAATGGAGATTTTTCTTTTTCCTTCATGATTGATGGCTTAACAATCATATTAACATCTTTTCCATCAGAATAAATCATGCTTAGAGTATCCATTCGTATGGGTTTGTGAGAGGAAATCACAAATTGAACTCAACAAGTGGTTTTGAGATAAAAATAGGTTTTGAGGAAGGAAAAAGGAATGTAGGGTTTCGAAACCTTTAAACAGGTTCGTACACGTCCAACGCACAACCCTATAAAGAGTAGAATTGTCGATAATAACCCTCCTTTATTGATAGACAAGGAAGAACAAAAACTAAGAAAAGAAGAAAGAAAACTTTTCCAAAAGCTTGAGAGGTACAAAATTATTGTCTCTTTTGATCAGGAACATGAGACAAGATTTCCAAAACAACACAATCAAGTTGTGTTGCGGTGAACAACCATTTGTGCACCATTTTCCTCTTTAGAGGAATCCACAGACCTCTGTCTATCAAAACGATTCTACCATACTCTCTTCTCTAATGGTCTTGGTTTATCCTTGGAAACTAACTTCTTAGATGAAGATAAAATCCTACATACCTCAGCGGTCTTCTGAGAAAGTTTAAGCTTATTTGCTAATTGATTTGCTCTTCATTGAAGTTTGTTGACGTGCCTCAATTGGTGTTTGTACTTGTAACACCTTGAAAGTTCATGACCCTTTAGAGAACAATACGAGTACGTCTAACTAGGATAAAAGTCAGGCTTCTGAGATGTGCACGCAGCTAGACACATGGTGGAACCTGAAACATTACAAACAGAGTTTCCAAGAAATGGGTCAATTTTTTCTCCCAGATTAGTTGGGTTCTCTTCTGAAAGAATATTGAGATTGATGTATGTATTTATACAGTTATCAAAATCAATATTTTCACCAAGAATTGCAACACTTGATTTCTCGTCTTCATTGGAATCATAGTTGTCAGACATTTCATCAAGAGTTGCAGCAAGATCTTTGTTCCCGCTGTATTTTCTACGATTTGGGCACTCGTTTGCAAAATGACCAAATCCCTTACACTTAAAGCACTGAGGCATATCCTCATCATTAGTTTCATCTTTTTCCCTGTTTTTAAGAGGAATACGATTATGAGGTTTAACTGATGCTTTAGGCTTATCTCTGGAGAACCGTTTACTTCTCTTCAATAGAAGATCCCTAAACTGTCTTGTGATCATCGAGACTGACTTGTCAAGATCTTCATCTGATGAATATGTCTCAGAGTGATCTTCTTCAGAGATATACATTTTTTTTACTCTTATCAAGTAATTTAGTGTCCTTTTGTGCTTAGAACGCAACATCCTTAGTTTTGGATGAATGTTCGTGATCAAAGATCTTAAGCTTCTCAACCAGCGTATTTCTGGAGAGATTATCAAGGTTATTTCGCTCAACGATGGCATGCTTCTTAGAGTCGTATCAAGATGGCAGCGATCTGAGAATTTTCATCACAATGTCCTTTTCAGGAATATTCTTACCCAATGCAAAAGATGCATTAACAATTTCAGACACTTTGTGATTAAACTCATCAAATGTTTCTTCATCTGCCATACGAAGGTTTTCCCAATCGGAATTAAGGTTTTGAAGCCTAGCTTCCTTTTCACTGGTGTTACCTTCGACTACGGTTTCTAATATATCCCACGCATCTTTAGACCTCGTGCAATTTGACACATGGTGCTGAAGATTTGGGGTAATGGCATGTATAATGGCATTCAAACCGTCGGAATTTTACTTTGCAATATTTATGTCCGCAGGGGTGTATTCATCAATAAGCTTGGGAACGTTTACATCTCCAACTACCACGACGGGAGCATTATAGCCATTAACAACATATACCCATGATTGTAAATCACGTGCTTGAAGAAAAGATCGCATAGAAATTTTTTACTATAAGTAATTAGAGCCATCGAAGACTGGTGGTACGTTAATTGAGATAACACCTCTGTCCATAGAGTCAGATCGCTATAAACACAGACTTGTGAGGTCTTCAACGTGTTTGCCTGCTCTGATGCCAATTGAAAAAGAGGGGGTACAACAACCACACCCAATATTTCGCTTGGCAATCTGTATGGACAAACTCCAATATACTTTCTAGAGAACCAACTAGACAGTCAGACTCAATCTAGATAAAAAGTATATCAAAGAGTTTATATCTCAATCTCTCGATTTCATATATACTCAAGCAAATAGAAATCTGCGAGTCTTTATCAAATACTAGAGAGATAACTTGGATGGTAGCAAAGACCAATATCCAAGTGTCAATCAATTTAAATCAACAACCAAAAGGTCGGAATGGGTTCGCAAATATCGTTTTTAGATATAACCTACTCAAATTCGCGGACTGGGTTCGCGGACTTAATTTCCCGGACGGAGTTCACAAATTCCAGCAGAATTTCTCGGCACGAGAACTTCCGCCAGTTCGCGGACTTGGCTCACGCCACCATGCCGGTTCTCTTGATCAACAATGTTCGCAAACTTCGGTTCAAGGAATAAGGACTTATACATATATGTGTTTCCACAACAATGCTTATATCCTCCAATGATTATATAATCTAAACTCTCATTTCAATCATTGAAACATTCTTAGAGGAGATTGAAACTTGTCATGACTTTCGTCACTAGGTAAGATGAACTTGGCTAAATCGAAAGCTTACCAACACATATTTCGACAAATAGATAGGCGAGATAAACTCGGCTCGAAATAACAAATGTGCATAATCTAAGTCTATATAGCAAAACGACTTTTGTCTCAAGATAGGAGATAAATAGACTTTTGAGTGATAGATAAGTTCAAGTATCCACATACTTTTTAGTCGATGAAGATCCACCGGTTGCTTGAGTAGTCCTTCGTCATGTATGATGATTGCCATGGAGTTCTTGAGCTCAACTACACTTTTTATCCTAATCCGAGACCTTAGCTATAGTAGACTAGAAATCAATACTTATAGTTTTGATCACTAACATTGACAAACATGCTTGAGATAGAAACGCATGCGAGTTCGACCGAGAAATGCTCTAACATCAGGAGTGGTCCCAGATATGATATTTTGTATAAGACACTGTCTCGTAGTTCATATGCTGCTGCTTTGGTTTTGATCTTGTTCGTATACATCATGAAGTAATGGATTATTCACATAACATGGCAATTACTCTATTTAATCATTTATACATTTGATATCATTGATCAAAGCATCCATTGTGACAAGCAAACACCCAAATTGTACGGATAATTTATAGAACATCAACAAACTCAAATATCATTTCAACAACAACACTAGCTCATTCAATACTAGTTATAACAACTAAATACAGAGACAAAATCAAACCAATCTTGAAAGCATGTTAACTGAATCATTGTTGATGACTGACCTGTATCCATTTCAGTAGACAAAGTAATCAATGAACCTTTGTTTTTCAATTCCAAGACTTTCGGTCTTCTTCAGTTCTAATCAATGAACCATGCACACAACATCTAGCACACGAACATTTCCATATCTGTAACAAAAAAAAAATCAATGAATCAAACAAGAGACTGAAATTGAAATCACCAGTACCCTAATTGAAATAAAAAACAAGTAACTCATCACACCTTAATTGAAATAAGCATAGTATAAGCACTCAGATTACATAAAGCAGATAAACCCCAAACTGAAATTGAAAAACAACACCCTAAACAGATAAACCCTAAATTGAAAATCCCAAGAAATCACATAATCAAAAAATTACAAGTTTACAGCGGTTCCTGGTCTTACCTTCCGTTATTGGTTTGCTGCTGGTGATGCCGGTGATCCATAAAGCGAATCTGATTTGAGAGATGAGAAGGGTTTCGTGAAAAATGGAGTCTGACTGTCTGAGAAGGAGAGAAGAGGCGGAAGAAAAGGGTTTTGTAAAAAATGCAATTAGGTTAGGTCTTTTATTTCATCTCAACGGATGCGATTTATTCTAGGTTAGAATTAGATAATCTAAGGGTCAGGAATAGTTTTGGGCGGGTAAGTGGGTCGGTTCGGGTGACGGAAGTTTCTACCCGCAACCGACCCAACATACGGTGGGTTCTGGCGTGCCTCACCCCTAGTCGACCCATGCCTAGGTGAGTTGAATCGGGTGCGGGTATTTTTCGGCGGGAGCGGGTTGGGTCGCCGGGTTGGGTCGGTTATGTGCAGCCCTAGTCTCTGATCGTACCTTTGGTAATTCTTCTGTATCCAGGTATTGATGAATGGGTTTTCTCCAGTCGCCAGCTTCATACTTGTCAGCCGTTGTCACGGCCACATATGCTTTTGTGTCTTCTACTGCAAGTATAGATGGCATCGAGATCCTCATAACGCGGATACCCTCAACACTTGAATCTTTTAACATTGAGGCGATGTAGGCTAATGCATCCGATTGTCGGTTATCTTTTCTACAAATGTGTCTGAATTTAATATTTGGAATTTGATTGATGTAAAATTGGGCGAGCTCCCAATATTTTTGTAACACTGGATCGTGAATTGCATATTTCCCACTGATCTGTCGGATGACTAGTTGAGAATCACTAGTTAGTATCACGTCATGTATCCCTAATTCCACAATTAATCAAGGCATTAATTACCGCTTCATATTCAGTGACATTATTCGTTGCCTTTAACTCAAGCCAAAACGAGTGGACCATTTTCTTCCCTTTTGGTGTGGTAAAGACTATCCCTAGCCCCGATCCATCTTTGTTAGACGACCCGTCTACAAACACTTCCCACCATGTCGGGTTACATGTTTCAAGGAGATCGGACGGATCTTCTCGGTATTCTTCCATGCCCGGGATATCCTCAATGTCCTCCTCATCGTCTAGGGGAAAATCTGCCAGAAAATCGGCAACTGCCTGTGTTTTTACTGATGTCCTCATTTCATAGAAGATATCAAACTGTTTAATTTGAGCACTCCATTTAGAGATCCTCCCCGATCTTGCTGCGCTTTCGAGCAATGATTCTATAGAAGATTTTGTGAGTACTCGGATCCTGTGAGTTTGGAAATACGTCCGCAGCTTTTGTGTTGCAAACACTAAAGCTAGTATCAGTTGCTCAATTCTGGTGTAATTTATCTCAGCTGGGTTCATGGTTTTGCTTATGAAGTATACTGGCTTTTCTTCTACCCCGATATTCTTAACCAGGACCGCGCTGATGGCATAACTAGTCGCCCCAAGATATAAGGTAAGCACTTCATCAGGCTCGGGTCTTTGCAGCACTGGCAGACTCGCGAGATGTTGTTTAATTTTTTGAAATGCTTCCTCACACTCGTCGCTCCACTTGAATTTCCCTCCCTTTCTTAGCGTCCCGAAGAAGTCTTTGCACTTGTCCGATGATCGTGAGATAAATCGCCCCAGCGCTGCCAAGTTCCCATTCAGCCATTGCATGTCCTTTACCGTTACCGGATGGAATTTCCAAGACAGCTCTGATCTTGTCTGGGTCGGCTTCTATTCCCTTATCAATGATTATATACCCTAGGAATTTACTCGAAGTCACCCAAAAGGTGCACTTGGCCGGGTTCACTCTCATTTTATATTTCCTCATAGTCTAAAATATCTCCCGAAGATCATCAATGTGGTTGGATGCCACCCTGCTTTTCACTAGCATGTCGTCCACGTAGACTTCAATAGTGTTGTGTATCTTATCCTCAAACATGTCCTCCACCATCCTTTGGTAGGTGGCTCCTGCATTTCTCAGACCAAACGACATTTTGGTGTAGAAATATAGCCCTTGAGGTGTAAAGAAAGATGTGTGCTCTTGATCCTTAGGGGCCAAGGGGATTTGGTTATACCCCGAGTAACCATCCATCAATGTTATCGCCTTGTAGCCGACTATGGATTCCACTAGCTGATCAATGTTGGGGAGAGGGAAGCTGTCTTTAGGACATGCTTTGTTCAAATCACTTAAGTCGATGCAGATTCGTACCCCTCCATTTTTCTTAGGAACGATGACCATGTTTGATATCCAATGTGGACATTGGGCTTTTCGAATAATACCCGTTATTTGAAGTTTCTTTAGTTCAACCTCCACCGCCGCTTGTAGCTCAGGAGCAATCCTTCGCATCTTTTGTCGGACTGGCTTGAATTCAGGGTCTATCTTGAGGCGGTGACAACATACTTTCGAGTCAATTCCCTCCATATCATGCATTTTCCAGGCGAACACGTACATGTGTTCCCGTAACAGAGTTATTAGTTGGCATGTCTGTTCGTATGACAACAACGATCCAATTCTGACGATCTTCGGTTCTTCCTTGGACCCTAGGTTAATCTCTCGTGTAGGCTCTAAGGCCGAGAAGTTTGGTTTTGGCTCTTTGATCGATGTCGCCTCCTTTGATTGCTATAAGGTTTCTTTCTCGCTAGCCTCATAGGCCATGACTGCTTGTGAAATTGCCTTCTCCAACTCTTCCCCGGCCTTGACTTCCTTAGCCTTGTTCTTTTCTCGGCGTTGTCTGGCTCGCCTATCCTCATTTTGTTGAATGTCTAGTTTCATGCATTGTCTCGCAGCCTGGGATCGCCTATCACTTCAACAACTCCACTGTAAGTGGGAAATCTTAACCTCTGGTGATAAGCAGAAGCTACTCCTTTGATGCCTGCGATCCAAGGTCTCTCGACAATCGCCTCGTAAGGTGACACAACATCCACGACACATAATGTGGTGAGGGTGTCGAGATAGCCTTCTCCATCCGAGATTCTAAGTGTGACTTCCCCCTTTGGTATGGTCACCGTCCCGTTGAAACCATAGATTCGATAAGTTGACGGAATTAAGTTGTCATCGGATAATTTCATTCTTTTGAAGGTGTTGTAAAAGAGGACCTCAACAGAACTCCCACTTTCTACCAGTATCCTTTTGACTCCCCATTCCTCGATGAGTAGGGTAATGACTAGTGGATCTCCATGTGCTTGGCCATTCATCGGGACGTCTTTTGCCGAGAAGGTGATCGGCTGCATCATCCAGGCCTCCATAGGTAAAGTTTTGGCCACACGAAAAAATCTCCTTCCCCGTCCGATCCCTTTTGTGAATTCTTGAAGTGATGCCAGTTCCTAAATCGAACCCATGAGTTGCTGAATGTGAAATGGTGGTAATGAACTGGGTTCCTCGATCGATCCTTACTTGGTGCACGGGAGCGTCAGGTGCATTAGGGGCGGGAGATGTTTGTTTGACAAAGTGCCTTAGGTACCCATCTCGGATCACATGTTGAACTATATCTTTTACTTCCCGACAGTTGTTGGTCGAATGGCCTCGGTACTGATGGTAATGACAGAACTTGGGATGGTTTCTTGTCTCGTCAAACTGTATTCCTCTAGTCTTTGGATATCGGATGTCATTTCTTTTTTCGACCTCCTTAAAGATTTTTTCCAATGGTGCATTCAGGGGCGTGTGTGTTCTCGGCTCGTGGCGTGGCTTCTTTCCCTTCTCTACCCATTCCTTCTTGCTTGTGCCTTGGTGGGATGGTACGAGCCTCTTTTCGGGTCGCCTGGAGATCTCCTGAGGGGTCTCTTCTGCAGCTGTGCTGGCTTCTTGGACTCCCCTGACTTGCGCCCCTTCTTGTATTTCTTCTAGCGCATATAGTGCTCTTGAATCTTCCTTATTTCCTTCAGTGTCTGTGGCTTTTCGGTATACATGGCTATCCAGATAGGGTCGGACTTTCCTAAAGAATTCTCGAACCCGAAGATATGTTGGTCAAGAGGTACCTTCCCGATATCGGTGCATAGTTTTCTCCACCTGTCCATCAACGATCTTAAAAGCTCTCTGAACCTTCGGGCCAATGTAAATAGTTTATTTATTCTAGGCCGAGCTATGCTATTATGCATATAGGTTTCCAAGAATGTCTCCACCAAGACTTAATAACTTCCTATGAACTCATCGGGTAGGGTGTATAACCAATTTCTCGCACCTCCTTCTAATCTAGCCGGAAAAAACTTACAAATGACCACCTCCGTGTTCCTCCGCTGTAGCAGAGACATGCCATACATTTTAATATGCTCTCCTGCATCACCAGTGTCGTCGAATCTGGAAGAGAATGTGGGGAGTGTAAACTTCAGTGGGAAGGGGGTTCGCTCTAGATCTTTCGTAAAAGGGGTCTTCTTCGCTTCACTAATCACCTCTGCTAACTTGTCGTCTTATCAGTCTCCTGCCAGCTTTTTAACCATTTGTTCGAGCTGTTCGAGCTTAGATTTAGTCGAGATGTCAGATCTGCCAGTGTTCACCTCTTCATCGGTTGAGGAATCCTCGGGTGGACCATACCCACCTCTCGTGCGGTTGGGGTCGGGTACACGCTCTCGGCCTGGTGGTGGAGTTTGGGTATACCCTGATCGGGTATGATTGCTCGACGCTCCCTGAATCGAGGATCCTCGTGATCTAGATCTCTGATTTTGGAGCTGGTAATTCTCGCACTCTAGGGCTATATTTCTCCTTTATAACTCTCCCATAAATTCTTCTTGCCTTCTTAGGTTCGCAAGGATTGCCATCAATGTCGGGTTTGTGCTCTCGTGACTGGAGTGACCGTTCACATGGTTCCCGGCAGCCGCTGGTGGTGCAGTTGACGGTGGCGCTAGGGGTGCGGTTGGGGGTGCCACTGGGGGTGCCACATGGGGGATGTCTCGGGTTATGTTGTCTTGCCTCAAGCGCACTTACCTAAGTCTCTCCTCCTCTTGGTCCAAAGCATGTCGATATTTTGCACGCTGTCGGTCCCGTCTTTGGTCTTCGTGTATTATTAGTGCTTCTTCGTCATCCTCTGTGTTGGACGCGGTCATTTCATCCCTCATATTCTCGGGCCTCAGTTGACTTGGGTTGATGCGCAACCTCCTCGGGGGAAGATCTTCGTCTCTGCCAGATCCACTTCATCGTCGACAGCTGCCATTCCTCCACCTGGAGCTCGGGACTCTTCCTGCTGCTGTTGTCGGCTATTCTGCTGTCTTGAATCCGTTATTCCTTCCTGCGCACTCGTCCCTGCCACCTTCCAATTCCTCATGATCCTGCCTGTCCCTGAAGTGCTGGCTATCGGCTCGAGTGTACTTTTCCTCCGAGATTCGTCCTACCTACGTCAGCAAAGTATACAACACCTCACTTTAAACTGTTTTCGAAAAGGTTTTAAATGAAGTATAAAAGGACGAAGTCTGACGAACAACAAGAGTCCAACCAAGTATGATTTCTCCTACTTTTCTCTGCTGAACTCAGTAAACTAAATGTTTTTAACTGGTAGTAGAATTTTTTATGAAGTGCTTGACACATCGCTTTCAGTACTCTCGTTGTGCATTAATCACTATTTGTCCTAACATTCCTTGTACTAGAAATCATTAGTTGCCCGTACAACCGACCGTAAATCTTCTTTCTATCCAATTTTCAAAGCGATGGCCCCTACCTTTGCCGCTCTTTCAATGTTTCCATCGATTCGAGTTTCCGGAATGAGATTTTTCCTACGCTCTGCCTCGGAACTCCACAGGGATCGTTTCACCTTAGGATTCTTTTAGGCCTCCTGTTTTAACTATGCTATAAGGCTCTTAAAATGGGATCAAAATGAGATTATCACGGAGATGCTCACTTGACACTTTCTAGCCATAGTTTTGGTAACCCTAGCTCAATGATTTTGAGTCGATTCACCGGTGTTGACGCTACTTTGCAACAATCTAGAAAACTTTATAACTTTGAGAAAAAGAGACCAGCAGAACGAAGTTTCACTTCAGCTACTACCCAAACATCAAAGATGTTATTTTTGGAGCTTGTGAATCTTCCTACCAACTTGCTTTAACAACTTAACTTAGCGGCCTAGTTTGATAACTCCACTTTGTCGACCCAACTTGACCGGAAGATGAAAGAAAAGAACGATACTATTAAGGACAACTCGACGCCAAAACAAAGCAAAGTCCGACTAAACCTAAAACAGAAAGTTTTAAAGATGAATAACATCACTTTTTCAAAACAAAACATGCTGTAAACTTTGCATACTAGCACACCTAACCAAAAGAGTTTGTTCCTTAGCTTCAACGAACACACAAGGTGACTTAGGAGCTTGCATTTCTCTATTTTAGTGAGTGATTTCAAGGTATCCGAAGATGTTACACGGTCCCCTTAGTCGGCGCCAGAATGTAGATGTGGAAAATCCTACCTCTACATCCAATGAACTATAATAATACATATTGAAGTAAATAAGCAAGAGATGAACAAGAACACAAGGTATACGTGGTTCGGTATGATTACCTACGTCCACGGGGGTAAAGGGATGATCTTATTACTTGATTCAAGGTTACAATTAATGGCTTTCACTAACAAACTATTCACTCACTCTACAAATCTCTTGGTGTGCTCTCCTCTCTCACTGAATTGCTTGGTCCTTAGCTCTCTACAAGGCTCTTTATTTATAGTTACACATGATGATACATCCAAGTTACAGTGTGAGTCGTGGTGTATCTTCCTTGATATCCTTCTCGGGAGATGAATGATGTCTTTCCCGAGATGTTGGGCCGAGCCTAGTGGTATCTACTCCCGACGTCCTTCTACCCGATGTTGATTGCTTAGTGAGTATGGCCGATGTCGTGCTTGATACTCTCAGTCACGAGTCTTACTTTGACCAGATCCTTCTTATCCTCTAAACTGTTTTGTCAGTGCATTTATTACCCTTGTACTCGACAGTCATCTCTTCCATCACATCCGAGTTTTACCTTTATACGTATCGTCTTCACGGGCTCCTTTGGTGCTTCATACTCTAGTTGCTATTGACACAATGTTGCCTAGGATTGCTCCACCTGGATCCGTGGATTATTCACACCTACAACCAGCATTCAGGTGGTTCAACGACGCTACCCAGACCCTGCCTATTTTCGAGGCTAGATAGGTTTCCTTGAACACTGAATGAAGAATTCTATTATCAGATGCCTCCGTTTTGCAACTTCCAAGAATCGAGAGTGATCACTCGCCTATACTGCTCAATACAATGAGGAAACAACCACAACGTAAACCAAACTATAAATTTGAGTTTTATTGGAAAAACCATCCAAAGTTCAGTGAGATTATGAAGACAAATTAGGACAACTCTTCTGGTGACCTGACAACAAAGCTTCAAACTCTTGGAAAAGGCTTGCAAAAATTGAGGGAAAACGCTTTTGGAGATACTAAGAGAGAGATATCGGTTGAGAAGCATAATGTTAGAGCATAGCTCGGTCGACCTCGCATGCGTTTCTATATGAAGCATGTTTGTCAATGTTAGTGATCAAAAATATGAGTCTTGATTTCTAGTCTATTATAGCTAAGTCTCGGACTAGGATAGAAAAGTGTAGTTGAGCTCAAGGACTTCATGGCGATTCATCATACAACAACGAAGATCTACACAAGGAACCGTGGAACTTCATAAACAAAAAGGTATGTGGAGACTTGAACTTATCTATCACTCAAAAGTCTATCTATTATATCTCCTACTTCTTATGAAACAAAAAGTCGTATGCTATATAGACTATATCATATACATTTGACATTTCGAGCAGAGTATTCACTACTTATCTTTTTCTTGAAATCGTGTGTTGGTAAAGCGTTTCGCTTTTATCAAGTTTATCTTCACCTAGTGACGAAAGTCATGAAAAGTTTCAATTACTTTGAGAATTGCTCTGACGTGAAACGGTCTGTGAATAACGGCTATATAACGTCCTCTGAGAATGTCTCAATGATTGGAATTAGAGTTTAGATTACATAACCATGTTTTCCTTAATCCGAAGTTTTCGAACTTTGTTGATTGAGAGAAACCGGAGGAATTGTCTTTGCCAAGTCCGCAAACCCATTCCGCGAACTGACGGAAGTTCTCTTACAGAGAATTTCTGCTGGGAACTGGCGTGTTTAGTCCGCGAACTGGCGGAAGTCTCCTTGCCTAGAATTTCTGCTGAGTTTGGAAAACTCTGCCGGTTTCCTTAAGTCCGCGAACTTGTTTGTGAGCTTAAGTGGTTATGATCTAAAGATGTGCTCTGAACATGAAACTTAAATTACTAAGGAATGCTTTATGCAAACCGTGGCTATAAAGTTCATGAGCCGATTCATCGAATCGAATCATCTTTGTTACAATTGTGTCTTGTATAGTTACATAAGATCTCATAGCAATTGAAAAACTCTCTAACTAGTTCATTTGAGTCAATTGAACTAGTTATGGTGAAGAAGAACTAGGTTAATATGAATTGCTCATATGGTTAACCTTTTGGGTTACTATGTTGAACCAACATACACGTACACGTTTGGGCATGGCTTTCACAAACCCTGTAAACGTCTACCTAAGTGTGTGTGAGAAGTTAAGTTTTCGATCTAACGATTGAGAAATATTAGCTTGAATCTAAATCAGGTTTTCATCTAACGGTGAATATGGATTGCTTTGTAACTAAGGCAAAACCCTGATTTGAAGTCTATATAAAGGAGACATCTAGCATTGTGCAAAAATAATCCCCACACATCTGTGAGATACTAGTGCGCTCGCTAGAGTCGATTCTCCTTTAACCTTTGGGTTTCTTCTCTAAAACCAAGTTAACGACTTAAAGTCTTCATTGGGATTGTGAAGCCAGACCGATACTACTTTTATCGTAGTTGTGTGTTCTGATCTTGCATCTTCTATCGTACGAGTACAATCTTTGATTGTCTTGAGATCGTGAGAGTTCTCCGATAGGCAAGATAAAGAAGTCACAAACATCTTCGTCTCACTATTTGTGATTCATATACAAACCGCTTGTGTAGTCAAGAAGGATTGTTGAGAGGTGATTGATTAATCTAGGTTGTTCTTTGGGAATATAAGACCGGATTATCAATTGGTTCCTGTTCACCTTGATTTTATATCTTAAGACGGAACAAAATCTAGGGTTTTCTGTCGGAGACAGATTTATCCTTTGATAGACTTTTCTGTGTGAGACAGATTTGTTTATTATCAAGTCTGCGATTTTGGGTTGCAGCAACTCTTAGTTGTGGGTGAGATCAGCTAAGGGAGTGCACAGTATCCTGCTGGGATCAGAGGCGTAGGAGTACAACTGTACCTTGGATCGGTGGGAGACTGATTGGGGTTCAACTATAGTCCAGTCCGAAGTTAGCTTGTAGTAGGCTAGTGTCTGTAGCGGCTTAATACAGTGTGTATTCAACTTGGACTAGGTCCCGGGGTTTTTCTGCATTTGCGGTTTCCTCGTTAACAAAACTTATGGTGTCTGTGTTATTTCTTTTCCGCATTATATTTTTTATATAATTGAAATAATACAAGTTGTGCGTTAAAGATCATCAATTGGAAATCCAACCTTTGGTGGTTGATTGATATTGATTGATCCTTGGACATTGGTCTTTGATACCGTCCAAGTTATCTCTCTTTGATAAAGACTCGCAGATTTCCATTTGCTTGAGTAAAGATCAAATCGAGAGATTGAGATATAAACTCTTTGATATATATTTTTATTGATTGAATCTAACTGTCTAGTTGATTCTTTTAAAAAGTATATTGGAGTTTGTCCATACAGATTGCTAAGCGAAATATTAGGTGTTGTTGTTAGACCCCCGCTTTTTCAATTGGTATCAGAGCATGCAAACACGGTAAACCTGATAAGTTTGTGTTTGTTCGTTCCTTATAAATTGTACTATGGGAAATTTCTTTAGAAAGCTGGCTCCTGGCATCTGTAACGCACGCCAGAATTCCTTAAAGATTGTTCAGAGATTGTTATGGTTAAAACCTCTGGTTTCTCATGATAATCTTACTTCATCTAAAAGAGGAGATTTAGATGTTAAGAAGCAATCAGAAGGAAAAAATAAAAAGAAGGAAAGGTTGGGAAAACGTCCAATATGCTCAAGGATATGGAACCTCACTAGATTAACTCTTGATCTCTATGAGGAATATTATCGTGATGGATCAATTGATAAAAATCTATTTAAAGTGTTCCAATGCGTTTTTAAATTCTTAGAAAAACTTAATTCTGTTAAGTCTAAGAATTATTCCGAAAAGGGTTTCGTATGTGTTAAATCTGTCAATACTGTACAACCCAGAAATCGAAAGATTCCTTCTTCTATCCAGAATAAACAAAGGATAGGAAGCTCTAACTGCCCTGACTATCATCATTATTTTGATTATACTACAAGGACTGTTCAAACTTATCAACCATACGTGTTGCATGAGAACTCCTCTGCGCATTATGCCTCGTGGTAACAAGGTTGGAATTTACCCCATTTGTATATATCTTGAAGTGAGGCAAGAAATTATTTGAGTTGTATACAGTTGGGTTGTGCTTGGTTAGCTTTATATTCCTTCTGTTATCTTTAACATGTATGTTGGTTGCATACCTTTAATGTGGAAAGGGCTAAGAAAATCCCATATGTCTTTGTGGGTCACGGTTCCCGTTTAGCCCAAGCCCGTGAATGAGGAATATATATGTATATGGTCCGCGAACCTTCTCCTTCCTCATCTTTCGTCCGCGTACGTGAACTAGGGTTTGTGCTTCTCCACCATTAAAGCTTCCTTGAAGAAAATAACATGAAGGGTGTTTCAGGTTCTCTTCAAGTAAGTAATTCCCTCTGGTATATCTCTTTATGATGATTTCTAGGAGCATGAAAAGGAGTTCAATGGCGTTTGGAAAACTCGGCATCTCTAACCTTTGTCCCTCCACAATTGAGAATTCTTGGTGGAGTTATGAGTTTGCGAAATTGGTCTTCTTCCTTGCATCCGGAAATACAAATCTTGATATTTGTGGTTTTATCATCTTTCAAATGATGACGATGACTTCTCACATCAAGATGTTAGGCTACCCTTGTTTGATAAGCCAAATTTGTCGTGATCGTAGGCTTGATTTTATTGGAAATTCTCTTGGGATTCCCAAACTTGTTCGTCCATGTACCTTTCGGAGCATAAGGGAAAATGTTCGCAAGCGACAAAAAGGTAATCCTCTTGATGTTGAAGAACCTACCACCTTGAGGCTTATTCAAAAGGTTTACAAGGGTGTGTGCAAGGTAAATGCAAGAGTAAAGTGCTTAAAAGATCAAGTGTCGTTAATTGGAAGCAAGTGTCCCGAGCTCAACGAAGAGTTGGATTCAATTCAAGCTACTTGGAAATTGTCCGATGATGAAGGTGATGAGTAATGCATCTTCTTATATGCCTAGTATGTCTTCTTTTTGGATTAGTTGGAAGAATAACTAGTGTTTTGAATAGCGAATATTGTGACTACACATAGCTATTTTGTTTTCATCTTCTTACGATTACTTTTTAGGTTTATTTGTTTTAAATTCTAAAAATATTTGGAGGATGATATTATTGCAGTATTAATCTGTTTTGAAGTATTGCAATATTTGTATGGGATATGTATTGTTTGCGTCCGTGAACTTGAAGGTCCCATATTGTGTCAAAAGTAAAGTCGTTCATAAATTGATATTCGTATTGATAAAAGGACGAACGGACTTTTGACAATTACAAAAGTTATTCCTATGCAGTCATTTATTTGATGGAAAATAGGATGAAATCTTTTGTTTGAAAAGGATAAAGTCTATTATGTCGTTATGCAAATAGTGATGGAAAATAGAATAGATCCTTGTATGTTATCCACGGTATTGATCTTCATTGATCCATTTTGTTATGTTTTACCGTGAAGGCTCCATTGTGTATCTTATGTTGAGCACCTTACAACTATGTCGATTAATATTGGCCTTGTTGGTTGTTCCATGAGATGCTATATGTTGAGCATTCTTGAACTAAATTAATCATCTTGATTGGTTATTTAGTTATTTGCTCCGAAAGTCTTCTTTTGTCGAGCAAAATCTTTTGACAATTAAATTGATTGCTTCAGTGATTAGTTTGGTTGTGTATTCCAATTAGATTAATTATAGGTTCTCTTGTAATTAATCTAGTTGAGTTTTTCATATATTCCACAAGTTCTTGTGTTGAGTATATGAACGGCTATACTAACCATGTTCTATTGGTTAATGCAGTAATATATTCCGTAAGGTTTTCCTTATGTTGAGTATGTGAACGATTACGTTAGTCATCTCTGTATGATTATCTTAGCCGTAGCTCCGTAAGTTTACTTATGATGAGCACAATCAATTAAATTGATCACTTTTATGGTTTGATTTAGTTGCGTTTTCCAATTAAATTAATCATGGGTTTTACTTGTGATTAATTTGATTGAGCTTTGGATATAGAAAATCATTTTCCAATGGTTTTTGGTGTCCAATTAAAAATACTTATTTTCTTTCGAAATTAAGATCGCTCTTGTTGTTCTCTCTGGAATGACATCAAATGGGGGAGAGTTCTTTTGAACTTGTGCTTAATGGTAATATATTGCAGGATGTGCAGCTGTGGAATTTTATAGGGGTTATCTTGTATCTTAAAACTCCTTGATGAATGCATTTAGCTTCGGCTTTATGATTGCGTCTAAATTAAGCTGATATGTATTTTTTTCTTTTAGTCTATGAAATGTCTCTTGTGGAAATTTCGTTATGATCCCGTTCCTTTACCTTTGCTAATTTTATTGACAAAAAGGGGGAGAAATAATGTAGTTCACACTACAAATACATATGGTTTTCGGATCATTGTGTAAGGGTGAGTAGTTTCCATGATCGAGATGGAGTATTGACTAAGGGGGAGTGATACATATCACCATAGTATTGTTGTTAAAGTCGTGATGCAATTGGACGTTGATGTTACATAATGATACTATGACACTGTATAATAATGATCGAGAATCTCGATTTCTCTCATTGTTATAGCTACGGATCTTCAACAACGGTGGTGCTAAACTTACAACCTTTGGGATCATTGGAGTACTTGGAAGGACGAAGATTTCAAGGAACGTTGAGATTAGACTATGGAATAAGAGCCACTAAAGTTTATCTTTTTTGTATTCCATATGTATTAATAGTTTTGTCACTAAAATTGACAAAGGGGGAGATTGTTAGAGCATAGCTCGGTCGACCTCGCATGCGTTGTTATATCAAGTATGTTTGTCAATGTTAGTGATCAAAACTATGAGTCTTGATTTCCAGTCTATTATAGCTAAGTCTCGGACTAAGATAGGAAAGTGTAGTTGAGCTCAAGGACTTCATGACGATTCATCATACACCGACGAAGATCTACACAAGAAACCGTGGAACTTCATCAACAAAAAGGTATGTGGAGACTTGAACTTATCTATCACTCAAAAGTCTATCTATTCTATCTCCTACTTTTTATGAGACAAAAAGTCGTATGCTATATAGACTGGATCATACACATTTGACATTTCGAGCTGAGTATTCACTACTTATCTTTTTCTCGAAATCGTGTGATGGTAAAGCGTTTCACTTTGATCAAGTTTATCTTCACCTAGTGACGGAAGTCATGAAAAGTTTCAATTACTTTGAGAATTGCTCTGACGTGAAACGGTCTGTGAATAACTGCTATATAACGTCCTCTGAGAATGTCTCAATGATTGGAATGAGAGTTTATATTACATAACCATGTATTCCTTAATCCGAAGTTTTCGAACTTTGTTGATTGAGAGAAACCGGAGGAATTGGCTTTTCCAAGTCTGCGAACCCAGTCCGCGAACTCAGTCCGCGAACTGACGGAAGTTCTCTTACCGATAATTTCTGTTGGGATTTTCCAAAAACTCGTTTGCATGTTTAATCCGCGAACCTAGTCCAAGAACTGGCGGCAGTCTCCTTGCCGAGATTTTTTGCTGAGTTTGAAAAACTCTGCCGGTTGCCTTAAGTCCGCGAACTTGTTTATGAGCTTAAGTGGTTATAATCTAAAGATGTGCTCTGAACATGAAACTTAAATTACTAAGGAATGATTTATGCAAACCGTGGCTATAAATTTCATGAGCCGATTCATCGAATCGAATCATCTTTGTCTCAATTGTGTCTTATGTAGTTACATGAGATCTCATAGCAATTGAACAACTCTCTAACTAGTTCATTTGAGTCAATTGAACTAGTTATGGTGAAGAAGAACTAGGTTAATATGAATTGATCATATGGTTAACCTTTTGGGTTACTATGTTGAACCAACATACACGTACACGTTTGGGCATGGTTTTCACAAACCCAGTAAACGTCTACCCAAGTGTGTGTGACAAGCTAAGTTTTTCGATCTAACGGTTGAGAAATATTAGCTTGAATGTAAATCAGGTTTTCATCTAACGGTGAATATGAATTTCTTTGTAACTAGAGTCGATTCTCCTTTAGCCTTTGGTTTTCTTCTCTAAAACCAGGTTAACGACTTAAAGACTTCATTGGGATTGTGAAGCCAGCCCGATACTACTTTTATCGTAGTTGTGTGATCTGATCTTGCATCTTCTATCGTATGAGTACAATCTTTGATTGGCTTGAGATCGTGAGAGTTCTCCGATAGGCAAGATAAAGAAGTCACAAACATCTTCGTCTCACTGTTTGTGATTCCTCGAAAAATCGCTTATGTAGTCAAGAAGGATTGTTGAGAGGTGATTGATTAATCTAGGCTTTTCTTCGGGAATATAAGACCGGATTATCAATTGGTTCATGTTCACCTTGATTTATATCTTAAGACAGAACAAAACCTAGGGTTTTTCTGTGGGAGACAGATTTATCCTTTGATAGACTTTTGTGTGTGAGACAGATTTGTTTATTATCAAGTCTGTGATTTTGGGTTGCAGCAACTCTTAGTTGTGGGTGAGATCAGCTAAGGGAATCAAGTGCGCAGTATCCTGCTGGGATCAGAGACGTAGGAGTACAACTGTACCTTGGATCGGTGGGAGACTGATTAGGGTTCAACTATAGTCCAGTCCGAAGTTAGCTTGTAGTAGGCTAGTGTCTGTAGCGGCTTAATACAGTGTGTATTCAATCTGGACTAGGTCCCGGGTTTTTTCTGCATTTGCGGTTTCCTCGTTAGTAAAACTTCTGGTGTCTGTGTTATTTCTTTTCCGCATTATATTTTTTATATAATTGAAATAATACAGGTTGTGCGTTAAAGATCATCAATCGGAAATCTAACCTTTGGTTGTTGATTGATATTGATTGATCCTTGGACATTGGTCTTTGATACCGTCCAAGTTATCTCTCTTTGATAAAGACTCTCAGATTTCCATTTGCTTGAGTAAAGATCAAATCGAGAGATTGAGATATAAACTCTTTGATACATCTTTTTATTGATTGAGTCTAACTGTCTAGTTGATTTTCATAAAAAATATATTGGAGTTTGTCCATACAGATTGCTAAGAGAAATATTGGATGGTGTTGTTAGAAATATTGGGTGGTGTTTTTAGACCCTCGCTTTTTCACATAAATTGGTTGATCTTCAAATAACTGCACACTTGAATGATATAGAGAAGAATAGAAAGCTTTTTTCCAGAAAATCGTCACTCTAGAGAAAAGAGATAGAATGTTTTGCCAACAAAGAAACAAATCTTAATTGGTTTTTTCGCCTGACAAAAATACCCAGGTATTTCACGTCTCTGTTGTTCATATAAGTAGCAGGAATATAATTTTTGCTATTAAATCAAACAATGATGAATTGGATCTCTGATTATGATAAAATCAAGGATACCCTCATATCTCACTTTCAAAACATTTTTTCTAAATATAACAATGTCTCCCCCCATAGTTTGTCTACTGACAACTCCAACAGGATATCAACTGTGGATAATATATCTTTGCGCTCAATCTCTTCAGCTAAGAAAATCTTTAATGTCGTAAAAAAATATGGGCTCCTTGAAATCCAAAAGACCATACGGGTATCCGACATTGTTTTACAAAAAGTGTTGGCAAATAGTTGGTCCTGAAACTAACTCCCAGACCCAAGATGGTTTTAGGTTTGCTTTTATACCCCAGAAATAAAGCACACCTATCTTTCCCTAATCCCAAAGAAGAAGAACTCAGCCACTGCTTCGGACTATAGACCCACAACTTTATGTAACGTCTTCTATAAAGTAGTCACCAAAATTATAACTAAAAGACTCAGTCCACTTCTAGAGAATTTGATTGATAAAAACCAATCAACTTTTGTACATGGGAGACAAATACTAGATAATATAGTAGTTACCAAGGAATTGTTCCACTCCATGCACATTTTTTCATCTAACCAAGGTTCCTTTGCTCTTAAATTAGATACGAGCAAAGCTTATGATAGAGTTGATTGAAATTTTCTTAGTCAAGCTTTACAAAATTTTGGTATTATTGATTGAATTTATAGTTTTATTATGAGTTATATAACCACTACTACCTTTTATGTTCTCCTAAATGGGAAAATTGAAGGTTCCTTTAATGGAGAAAGAGGCATTCGACAAGGATACCCCTCTCTAATTCTTATTCATCATTTGCTCTCAAACTTTGTCAAGTATAATTAACATGATGAAGAGAGATGGATTCTACTGTGGCCACAAATTAAGGAGATTTGCTCCAAGTGTCAGTCACATAATGTTTGTAGACGATGTCATGTTATTTGGCACGGTGGACAACAATACAATCTCTGCATTCTTAATTATCCTTCAAGAATACTACACAGTTTCTGGCCAGTTAGAGCGACTGTAGTGGTGCGATCATAACCAAAGACCAAAAAAAACGATCAAATTTAAGTTTAGTCCGTGATGTTACATTAGGGTGGAAGAGTAAATTTGGTCGCTAGGAAAAAATATATACTAGGATCACATTATATGCCCGTCCCATCACCAGGATCACATTATATGCCCGCCCCATCACCAGGATCACATTATATGCACGCCCCATCAGCCATCAAGCGAACTTTATATGTACGACACATGAGGATCACATTATATGCACGCCCCATCACCAGGATCACATTATACGCACGCCTCATCAACAGGATCACATTATATACCCGCCCGATGACAAACGAACATTATACGTTCGCTCCACTGTATATAGTTTTGGTCTTGATCCCAGACCAAATATAGTTTGAAATTTGGTTTTGGTCCGGCTTTTAGTCTTTACTCCGTCCCGCTGTGTCTCGTCTCTGGACCATAGTTATAGGTTTGATCGTCCACTGTGGACGCTGTTAGTGAACTACAACAAGTCCTATATTCATTTCATCAAGAAGGTTAGTGACAATTACAGAAGCGAGCAAATTATTGCGGAACTGGGTGTTGGTACAATGACAAAGGAGGAAAAATAATTGGGAGTGAAAATCATGCAACAAGGAAGCAGAACATAAAATTATAATTTTCTCATAGAAAAGTTCGATGACAAACTTGCGCTGGAAAAGATACTCTCTCACCCATACTGGGAGAATCGTTTTAATCCAATATGTTTTTGCACTGATCCGGTTTACTAAATGTCCTGTGCTATCATCTCCAAGACTGTCATAAACAATCTCACTAAGATCATCAAGGACTTTTGGTGGGGAACACAAGAGATAGAAGGAAAATGCACTTCCTGAAATGGAAGTGGTTTAACATTCCAAAAGAAAAAGCAGGGTTAGGATTAAGGTCCTTATCTGATCTCAATGAAGCTCTCGCAGTAAAATTGGCAAGGAGGTTTCTCAATGACCACTCATCTCTGTGGAGTTGTATCTTAAGAGCTAAGTATGTCAGAAACAAATCTTTTTGTTTAATTAAAAATACGCAGAAGTGTTCTTCAACCTGGGCTGCAATCTTAGATAGCAGAACTCTCCTCAAGAAAGACTGTTTGTGGTTAGTTGTAAATGGAAAGGACATCAACATCAAAGACGATCCGTGGATACCCACACTCCTAGACTATACCTTCTCAGATACTACGACAAGTATGGAAGGCATTACAATATTCCAACATATCATTTCACCGGAAACCAATGAGTGGGACATGGAAGCTATTGACACTGGTTTTGACTCATTCAATGCAACACACACCAGAAAGGTTTACATCAACAAATAAATAGATGACAAGCTCATATGGAAACTGACACCTCATGGTAACTTCATCACTCAATACTTCCAAATGTTACTCATGGAGCAAACCAGCGAATCCTAATTGGCTTTGCCAAAATGGATTCCCATGGAAGAAGTTTTGGGATGTTAAAAATGTTGCTCTAAAAATAAAAATATTTCCATGGAGGGAACTGCATGATGGTCTCGGGGTAATGCAGAGAATTGGTAAATATGTGGAAGGAGTCGACTCTATGTGTAGAAATTGCAACACTCACGAGGAGAGCATATACCGCCTCTTACTTCATTGCAATCTATCTCAAACTGTGGTTTGCTTCCCCACTCGGATTGGGCTTCAAGGCAATCGAGACATTATTCTCGTGCAACTTGTTGCATAGTGGCTTCCAAGTTAAGATAGCCACTGCATATTTTGAAAAGGCGAGGGTACCCAAATATATCTTAAGCTAAAACTTTTATTATCTATAAGTCTTTTTTCTGAAAGTGATTGTCTATAGACTGAGTCGAGACAATACAACTAATCGGTTCACACTTTGTGTGATCGTCTATGGACACAAGATCGAGACAACACAACAACGGAGTATGTTACTTGATAAAAAGGTTCGGACTTAACCAAACACAATAGGATTCATGTATCAAGTAAATAGGATTTAACGTTTGTGTAATTTACTTTAATTATAATAAAACAATTATAATGCGGAAATATAAAGTAAATGACACAACAAGATTTTGTTAACGAGGAAACCGCAAATGCAGAAAAACCCCGGGACCTTGTCCAGAATTGAATACTCTCAGGATTAAGCCGCTACACAAAATTACACCTAACTTCGTATAGTTGAGACCAAGCAACTAAACCTAAAGTTCACCTAGTTCCGTCTGTATTCCCACGCCTCTGACCGTAGTCACATAATTGGAACAATTCCTTTGGTTCGTATTCCAAACAATAAAGGAACAACAATTCTGTTTGGTATCAACTCTATTCAACCAAGTGATATGAGTCAGACAAAGGATCTTCTGTTTATCTTAACATAAACTCCTTTTTCAGGTCCTTAGATTTATCTTATGTTCAATTACCGAAGTAATCGCTTAAGATTAAGCCAACAACACTATTAATCCAAAGAATTGTGTTGATGCCGATCTACTCAATTAGTCAATCCAATCTATCACAAGGATAAACCGATTATTAATTGGATCATCTTTTACCGAAACAAGTATTGTGCATACCAAAGATTATGAACCCACAAATAAGAAGTCTTCAATATCTTATTCGTCTTCAAATCTTCTTAGATCTTCAATAATAACCTGCACACAATCACTTGAATCTCTTGTGATCAATCACGCACAGAACGGAGTCTGTTAACAATAGATTATCACAAGATCGTCTTTAGAACTAACAACAATCTAAAGATACCTATCGAAACTCTGAACTAGTTTGAGTGAATCTTATATCAAAAGAGAAGATTCTCAAGCATAAACAAACTAGGTGCAATCAAAGTTCAACCACCGTTAGTCAATCAAATCAATGAAAACAAAAGATAAACCGCAATTATCTAGTTTCCCACCAACGGTGCACGCTAGAGCTTCTCAATCCCAAAGAAGACTTTAAACTGAGCGGCCATAAGAGATTTCGCGCAATTAGGTTACTCTCCTCTCCGAATAGGCGGCTACACTAGTAACAAAACAACAAAGAGGAAGTCTGTTGTTACGAAGGATTAGTTTGATAAAAAGGCAAACTTCAAGTATTTATAGACAAGGAAGTTTGGACACCAACGAATTTCCAAAACCGAAAAAATTCTCAAGGTATTCATTAAAGCACAAATTTGGTTTCCATAATTCCTGAAAATGCTCTGTCCAAAAATAATGATCGAAATCTCTCGGAAAATCTCTAATTAGTAAATGCACATTACTAATTCTTATTTCCCTACAAAATGAAGTTAAATACCTTAATTAAAAGATTCTTAACTTATTTATGTTTCGATCCTGGGATTCTCTTCCCTTAGCTATTAAGGAATAACTTTGAACAATTAAAGAAATAAATATTCACAACACGTGTTCAAAGTATGTCGACATCTTAACTTTGTAAGTTCTCTTTCACACTTACAACCTTGAAACTGATTTACCACACTTCCAAACAAGTTTAGAATTGGTTCATCTGACTTTTAAGAACTATGTGATTGATCAAATAATATTCAATCACAATCATGGGTTTAACGGTTCTACCTTCCATGTGAGTATTGTGCATAGTCACGCTAGATTTCCAAAATTCGGCTGACTAGGTACTAGGATAGGTTCCACACATATATATGATATCTAACTTATATGTGTTGCACATGTCCATAGGGTCGGTTACCCTTTGCCTAAAAACGTGTTGCACATGTTCATAGGATCGGTTCCCCTTTATGCTATAAACCTTGTTGCACCTCATACAAGGATCGGTTCCCCTTTGTGATGTGTTGCACCTCTTAATAGGATCGGTTCCCCTTTCCCATATTTGGTCAGACATAAAATCACAAACCCGGTCATACCATCTCAGGTGATTACTTAAGATCGGTTTCACTAATAAAAGTCATACCAATACATAAGTCAAGTCTTTGTGAATAGTTATACCAAGAACACAAAAAAGTTGTGAGCGGTTATACTCAATCACACGTATTGGTTGTTCATAAGATATGCAATGAATAACAAAACCAATAACGCCTGGCGATTTCCTTTTCGATTCACAAACAGGTTTATGAACTTACTTCCTTAGAACACATGTAAAACATTGTTCCCTAGGATGAAATCCTCACCTCATACCCATACATAATCACAATAACATTCAAATGATTATGGCGATGTCTTATCTTCAAAGTTTAATGGTTAAGCAATAAACCTCGTATTGTATTCCTTAATACTATGTCTATTTGTAGTTCAAATATGCTTCGCAGTTTTGTTTTCAATATGCACGACTTGAAAGATATGTTAGGGAATGAAACAGTTCAAGTCAAATATCACTAACCTCAAGTGGAAGGATGTTTGTTGTCGTTGTAGCTCCTTGCTTCTTCACATCTTCAAGTCTTCGCAATACTTGTAATGTCTCATATCCTAATAATTTCAAGCTAACCTATAGGAAGTTGACTCTAGTACATAATCAAGCGACTCTTAACATGAGTTTTGATTTCACTAAAATATGACAACTAAACTTGACATACCAACGCTTGGTGGGTTCAACCGAGCTATACTCTAACACATTTGCTATGGGAGCTTCAATTTGTTGGGCTGTGTGGAAAGCTAGGAATTCGATGGTGTTTGAAAAGAAGCAACTGTCTGTGCACGGTACCCTTCATATTGCGTTATATTGGTTCAATTTTTATTATAACTTGAATCCAGATGCGGAGTCTGAAGCTATTGAATAATAGCAAGGTATCGACACTAGTATCACTCCTATCTAGATGGCACCACCAGTTGAAACTATTAAAATCAACTTAGATGCGACTGTCAGGAATGGGCATTATGCATTTGCAGCCATCGCAAGGAACCACGAACGCATTTGCTGTGGCATTAGTACTGAAATGGGAGCATCTGATGTACCAGTGGTGCCTGAAGCAGACAGATTTCTGTTGGCTATGGACTTGCTATCTGGCTTGGGTATTACTCAGCCATCATTAAAGAGGACTGTCAGGTAATGGTGAAAGTCCTTAGAGATGAAGCCAATAACTCTCCTGGAGAATCTGGAGTTTTAATGACAACATAAATGCTTTAGGAAGAACTGCAAACAAAATGGAATTTAGATTTGTGCCCAAAAGTGCAAACAATGTAGCTCATCACATTGAAACCTTCGCCTTATCAAACAACGACCAATACAAATTGACTTCTTCTCAAATCCCTGGAAATATTGTTTCCTGAATTTATATTGTGACCTCTTAATGGTTCTTCCGTGTTTTTCCCTCCTTTCTTGTACCGAAACAAAAACAAAAATAATGTAACTTCAACCACTTGAATTACCTGCTGAAGAGCCATATTTGATAAGTACTTTATTTACATGTTTTGAGTATCAATTCCATACTTGTTTTGGCTACATTTATTTCATATTACCTTATATTATATTTGCTTTATATTTTATGTATTTTGTTAGCTGAATTGTACAAAAATAAGTGAAAACATCTACAAAATAGCTAAGATTTGAAATACTCCAAGTATCCAAGTGTCTAAAGCTAAGAAAAGAGTCCATTACGACAAGAAATGAACTAAGAAGTCAAGTTCTACAAAGGAGGAAGGGCCAAGAACAAATTAAACTCTTTCAAATCAAGACATTTAAAGCTTTATTTTGAATCTCGAAGAGAACGGAAATACGAAGGCATCGCAAAAAGAATTAGCTCATTCGAAGTTCTTACGAAAAAGTTATGAGCAAAATAGTGAAACCAACTTGGATTTGATTTTGTTGGGCTTAAGCGAAAAAGAAAGGTGGGATGCGTTTTGGGCTTGTTATGGACGTCAAAATTAGGGTTTTTGGTGGATTTTGAGGAGGTTAAGTATCCTAATTGGATAAGGATTGAGAGGAGGTGAAAATACTTGATAGTTATCAGGTTTCCTAAGATAGACACCAATAGGAGCTTAGATACAACTTTTTCACATTCAATTTTTTCTACAACTTCTTCATCTTCTTCTTTCTTTATATTATGTCTAGGTAATTATTTCTTTGATTATGGATGATTTCAAAGTCTTGAATAATGAAATTCTAATTTTTTTACAAGTTTATTTTAAGTTGATTTTTCTTGTCAATTTCCTATATTATTTTTGTCGCCTATGAATTATTAATGGGTTATTCAATCAGCCATTTAAATTAGCCTAATAATAATTCTTCTACTAGTATTGGGTTGTTTGATACGTGTACTTGTTACTCAATTCTTTGCACAAGTAGTACATCGCAAGAGCTGACAGAGGAATTATGTTAAGAAATTGTGTATAACGATGACACTAGTAAGCAGACCGAGCTTATACATCCGATGCTACGATCAATCTAATTCACAAAAAGTAATGCATCCGACTAATTTATACCTGGTTTAGTTGGATGGAATTTGGTAGTTGAGCGCTTCCGCATCCAGTGAAAACAAGAATTCCGGAATAACAGAGCTTATTGCTATTCTACAGTTGGTAACAATATCAATTCAATAAGAAGTCAACTTGTATTTAATTAAGTTAATTTTTGTTCAGTGACGACGAAGAATTCCCTAGTCATGTCTCTTTTCATTGTTTCAAATAAATTCTTATTATTTTCTTTTATTAATTATTTTGATTTGATTTAAAATCTAAAAACCCCATTTGGTTACTTTATAACAACTAAAATCTCCATATTCTTTGTGGGAATGAACTCCTTGCCATTAATATTACTTGTTAATTATGTGGAAAGAAGTGATTAATTTTTTATTTTTTTTTTTGTGAATAAGAAATGATTAATTTGTTGTGTAAACAACGCGCATCAAATTTTGGTGCCGCTGCCGGAGAGCGGTCAATGACTCTTAGTTGTTATTTTTTTTAGTGTTAACAAAAACTACAAAAGAAAAAAAAAGTTTTATTTATTATTTTTTTTAGATAAAAAATCTAGTTAATATTTATTTAAGATAACTGGTAGGGATGCTTGTCACCAGCTGGCGACCAACACCCTTCTGAATGACAATGCCTAATCCATGAAAAAAGAAATTATATTTCTTTCCACTAACATCAAACCTAGAAAAATGGTTATGCAGTCTCTTCAAGAGATCTACCAAATCCTCCCCAAGTTCCCCAAATGTCGTGAAAGCTAAAGTACCAAACCCAAAGCCTTGAGCCAAACACTGATCAAAATATTTTTTATGTTTACGCAAAACGGCATTATTCAAAACTAATCCTGGATGAAAGGCGCGAACCCCTCCCCCAGTAAAAGGCGACACCCTAGTAACATTTAAACATACGTCACGACCATTGTCCCAATTGTATACTAAAATATCCGCGGGTCTCAGGGCCCCACAATCATTAGAAAAGAAACCTAAAGCAACCTCCTTCCTAGCTGGCACACCTACACGATATCACATGTCAGTAATAGTATCTCTGACAAGATCGTGCCGAAATTTGAGCCCCACTTCATGATCACAATGTAAAGCATGATCCCCTAAACAATCCATATCCCGATCACAAAAGATACAATGACTATCTGCGGAAAATAAAGGATTCCCAAACGATAGCAAAGAGCTGAACTAAATTGGCGCGCCCCAACCCTCTGGTTGAGCCCCTCAATAGGTAAGGATTTGAGAAAATCAGAGGCATGATTGGACTTATTGCATTGCCAAAGGGGACAGTCACGAGCAGACATGAAAACTTTTCCGACATCTCTTTCATGACAACCTTGAAATGCTTAACTACCAAAAACTTCATAGGATGGGGGGCAGTAAGATCGACGTTGACACCAGGACATACACTAGAGAATAACTCCATAGACCACTGAAGACCAAGATCAGGACCCACTAGAGACGTGTCACGTAAAAATAACGGACTGAAGAGGCCGTGTTTGTATCAATGATCAAATTTTAGATAGTGGTAAATAGGTTGTCGTTCACTCGGACTTGATGAAATTGATTTCAGATTTACTAAATGAAAGTACTAGAAATAAAGAAATTATATACACAAAAGTTGACGAGATTTACTGGGACTAAGATTCCACCAAATTCATTACATAAGGCTTCATTATTAATTCTTCAGCAATTATAACTCAATAAATAAAAACATGAACTCTTATTTTTGCCAAGGTAGATTCTCAAAATATTAGTTGTAAATCCTAAGCATGGGACATCAAAACATCTAAGCTAGCATGACCCATCAAATGAAATGACAACTAATTAATCAAAATCATAATTCTATATTAATTGGTGCAAAAGTCATATAGAGAATAAAATAAATTTACCCATGTATGAAATTAGGATTCCTCCGTCGTCCAAGCGTAGGGGTCTCATGTTGGAAACACGCTCAAAATGGTTTTTCATTGCTCAAAATGTGTTTACAAAGAAGAAAATATAACTCAGGGAATTCGCAACGTGTTACGGCGTTACAGAGATCACCGTTACAATATTTGTCACAAACTGAAGATAACGTTACAAAACAGACTGTTACAAACTGTTGAATATACGACCCTTGAAACGACAGTTTTTTACAGTTTAATGTTTTTTAAGTTCTTCTTCCCTGCAGCAGCAGAAAAATCTACTCTGCAGCTTCCTATTCTTCTTTGTAGCTCCCCAATCACTCGACCCTCTTATATCCTACACCATCATCATATTTATACTCATCAGAGCCACGAATAATTCATCATTACTTCAGATAATCTCTCCATAACTCGGCAGTAGAAAATAATCTCGGGATATTTTCTTTCCTATCTTGCCAGCGTCTGTGCCTGCATCTGTCAATAATCGTTCAATAACGCAATAACAAGTTGTGTACACGTCTCAGATTGCGTTGAACACGCTGTAAACACACGCCAATCCTACACAGAATATTCCGAGAATAAACATTGCTCTGTTTTACTCAAATGCGTTTCTCCAGCCCAATTTCTTCGAATTTGATGTAGTTACCGGTCCTGTTTAGTTGAAACATGCCCAATCCAACTGATTGTAGTGTTTTAATCTCACTAGAAGTCGTCCAAAACCAAAACAACAATATCGGATTATCAAGACACGTAACTCCCTGATTTATTCCATCTGACGCTCCAGCCAATTCTAACCCAAACCATTGATCATACCATGCCTGCTAAACTTAATCAAGTCATCCCATGCAATATCAGCCATTGAGTCTGCTTAAATTTCCTCCAAAACAGGAACCCTAAACTCTGCTGTTGATGAACACAGTTTCCCGCCAAAACCGGAAATTCAAACGAAGGGGATGGTTCCCCTTATCCAAAGTGCTTGGGTGCGAATATCAGGTGGGTGCCTCTTATTAATATATGTGCCCCTTATCCAAAACTGAGAGTCTGAATATCAAGTGTCCTCCGGGTGCCTATATCAACTTTTCGAGCCGATTTTTCCAAAAATGTTTATTTCCAAAAATACCTACAAACACACAAAAAACCATAATAAGTACAAAAATCGAGTACCAACAATACGGAAAATTGAGGACAACCTAGACACAAAAACGTGTCTATCAAATACCCCCAAACTTATTATTTTCTAGTCCCGAGCAAATCTAATCTAGAAAATAAAAATCCTAACTCACTGTCGCAGGCATCGCGATTGCACTTAGCATGTGCAACAAGCCTTTGAACCCCTAGGTGGCCCTAGTGGCCGAGTTATAGTCTCGGGAGGGTTTATAAGAGGTGTACCCACAAAACCTTTACTCCAGACCCTAGCTATCTACGCAGAACCTTGAAAGGCACTAAAAAATTCCTTGGTTGGCATACTCTCATTGCCTACAGGAGGAAGTACCCTGATACGAAATTCCAATTGTTGTACACGAGTTTGCACTCACATACTAAAATTCATATAAAAGTGACAGAGCTCTACTCAGATAATCACACTATGGACATCAATATCCGGAATCAAACAAATCACATGGATAGATTAAGAAGATGGAAATAGAAATAGATGGTTGCGAATGAACGTCAATGCCAAGATGAATCCTATGACCTAATGGATTGAGATACTGTTCTAGACTAATATCAATGCAACTGGTATATACAAGGGGACCAACGGCCGATGATCCTAACTCTAGGTCAACACAACTAACATATACAAGGGAACCAGTGGTCGACTTTATTGAATTTATTCTGGTTGGTTTGATGGTCTGGTCTCAATTTTATTTTATTTTTGGTAACTCAATCACATTATTTCAACCCAGCAGACATCAACATAAAATTATGCAAAAATAAAAACAGAAGTAATAAGATGATTCCTAGATACAGTAAAACTATCATGTTATTTCTAACACCCAAGCTATGTGCTTTTATGAATAGACTCTTTATATGTTTTCATCCACTCAGATTGGTTCCTCAACTCCTACAACCAAGATGCTTCCATCCATGTAGATTGGTTAGTGTTATCCTTAATAGGCATAAATTTCTAGGCTCTGGAGTTTATTTATTTATACTGCAACTAAAAAGTTTCTTCCATACCCCCAAACTTAAATCTAACATTGTCCTCAATATTCTAAAGATGAAATTAAAAAGATGAACAAGGAAAATCAATTACCACTTGATGGAAAAGAGAAAATGAGGAAAGATATTATTGTGTTGCATGAGCAAGGGATACCTCCCAATAAGTGCTAAGTTTGAAGTCTTCAGCCAGACTAAGAAAGGATTAGTCACCTTATAGAATCATAAAGTAATAGCCGGAATAACAGTGGATCAGCAAAACTAAATAGAGCTACCACAAGTAAAAGGAATCTGCAACATGTCAAGGAAATTAACAAATAAAGCACACCCTTGTCTAGGTTCTTGTTTAAGACAACTACATCTAGCCGTGGTTCAGGTTCTATAACTAGGTCTAAGTAAAATATTTTCATGGGTTGCATTTCCTCATAAGTTAGATCTGAATGTTTAGGTTCTAGTGCAATGACCCGTCCCTCCACCGATACTGTCCCCACTTATCCACTGCGGTCATCCGGCAGTGTGGGGTTTTCAACGGGCATCACTGCGGTAATCCAGCAGAAACTTCACGGATGATCACCCATCCCTGGATTACTCCCGCCCGAGCACGCTTAACTGCAGAGTTTTCTGCCAACTCTGGAGCCAATTGTGATGAAAAGGCCTCGGTATTAGGAAAGGACGAACCATTACTTATATTCCATTCGGGGCGAATATCGGGGTATTACAATACCACCACCTTAAATTGGAGCCGTCCTCGACTCCAGAATATATTCTGCCCAGATCTCTGAGGTTCCCTGCCTCTCATGAGAAGTACCTGGACCAACCCCGTGCAGCGTACCTTCCCACCATCGGCAGGTGACCCGTCCCTCCACCGATATTGTCCCCACTATCCACTGCGGTTATCCGTAAGTGTGGGGTTTTCAACGGGCATCATTGCGGTAATCTAGCTGAAACTTCCCGGATGGTCACCCATCCCTGGATTACTCCCGTCTGAGCACGCTTAACTGCAGAGTTTTCTGCCAACTTTGGAGCCAATTGTGCTGAAAAAGCCTCGGTGTTAGGAAAGGACGAACCATTACTTATATTCCATTCGGGGCGAATATCGGGGTGTTACAATACCACTTCCATTCAGGGCGAATATCGGGGTGTTACAATACCACTTTCATTCGGGGCAAATATCGGGGTGTTGCAATACCACCATCTTAAATTGGAGCCGTCCTCGGCTCCAGAATATATTCAAGACCAGATATCCGAGGTTCCCTGCCCCTCATGAGAAGTACCTGGACCAACCCCGTATAACGTACCTTCCCACCCTCGGCAGGTGACCCGTCGTCAGCTCTGATACCATTTGTAATGACCCGTCCCTCCACCGATACTGTCCCCACTTATCCACTGCGGTCATCCGGCAGTGTGGGGTTTTCAGCGGGCATCACTACGGTAATCCAACAGAATCTTACCGGATGGTCACCCATCCCTGGATTACTCCCGCCCGAGCACGCTTAACTGCTGAGTTTTCTGCCAACTCTGGAGCCAATTGTGCTGAATAGGCCTCGGTGTTAGGAAAGGAGGAACCATTACTTATATTCCATTCGGAGCGAATATCGGGGTATTACATCTAGAGTCTGGAAAAACTCAAATAAGAACTTAGAAACACATAATAATAACCTAAATAACTGCGGATCCTTAAAGTCAATCAGTTTTGACTCACACAATTAACCACGATGAAAATGGTGGTCAATCTTAGGAAAATATGTCGATTCTAACCTCCTAAAGTACTTTGTGTTAGAGCACTGCTCGGTTGAACCCACTAGCGTTGGTATGTCAAGTTAGTTGTCAATTTTAGGTGCCAAAATGCATTCTTAATTTAGTATATTATAGATAGTTTCGGAGTAGATTAGGTCTAAGAAGAGCTATTCTTGAAGGATGAAGACTGAAGATTACAAGAAGACATCAACAAGGACTTCATCAACAAAGGTATGTTGTGATTGGTTTCATTTGGATTCTTGTTCTATTCTACCTTTCTAATCTATCGAAACAAATGCTCACTCTATGGAACAATTCCTATGAAGGTTAATATACATTTATGTATATATACTCGAGGTTATTTGAGTCACGACTCTTGTGTAAATAACCTTTATCCCTGGAAAGGTTCTCATGTTATGGTGAATGAGCTTACGAATTCAATGAGCCAAGAACCACTCAATTCGGAGTCATAACGACGAAGTTATGAGTGATTTATTAAATTAACAATTATAAGTATTGTTGTAACTCTTACAGTTCGTTAGTAGGAAACCACGGACTGTTTGTAACGGTTCACAGACTTGTGCCCAATTACGTGACTAAAAGTCTTTTTTAGTCAAATTGGTGATATTTCCTTATCTAGGAAAGATGGCTATTAATCTAAACATATTTGATTACCATATTAAAGTGTTTGTGATAACTTTAATTCCTTCCTAAGTTAAAATGTGATTTATTCACATAAATACAATATTTGCTAATTAATTATTTATTTAATTATTTTGGCAAGAGTTGTAACTTAGGAAAGACTCCCAAAATTAGGAGAGTCTTGAAAAAGGAAAATAGCCATGCTTAGGTTTCGAGTTACCTTTCACTATAAATAAAGGGTTCGTGAGTACTACACGTTTTCACCCCCTTTTGGAAAATTGGTGTAAGCTTCATAAGGTTGTTTTCAATGTCTTATGTTCTTCGTGAACAAGAATGAGATAAAAGTATTTCTATTGGGGATCACAAATCCGAGTTGGATTAATCTTCGTGATTGATTATACAACTTGTAATCTAGGTTTTTCACCTCTTGTACGTATTCTAAGGTTTTCTTTTGATATAAAACCATTCAAGAGTTGTTGATCATAAACCCTAGGTTTTGATAGATTTCAGTTTCCGATCGTATACCAACACTTGTTAGTCAAAATCGGAAGCTAGAAAGAAAACTTCGATTAAGGTATCTCGTAAAAATCCTTAAGAAGTTTTAAACAAGATATCTCTAGATTTATTCTAGTTATTCTTGTTGTAAAATAATTAGGTTTCTCTTCCATTATTGAAGAGTATAATAATCCCTAATCTACAAGTTTGTTTTGATATTACTTTTACCTAGTAATTATTTTATCAAAATAAACACAAGATTTCCAAAACCTTGATTCACATCTAAAGGGATGTCAAACCGGTGTTTTGTGCAAACAAAATATCGAATCGTATCAAATCGTGTTGTTGTATATTCTAAAGAGTGCCTTGGGTTCTGCTAGAAGATTTACGAGAAGAATTTCTATAGACAATCGGTGTTATGCTAGGAGTTCTATAAGTGCTGAAGCAGGTATTACATCTAGTTTGAATAGGTTGTAGGAAATTGGTGTAACAACTTATAATCAGTGTGTGTTTATTCTGGACTAGGTCCCAGGGTTTTTCTGCATTTGCGGTTTCCTCGTTAACAAAAATTTCTGGTGTCTGTGTTATTTCTTTTCCGCATTATATTTTATTTATATAATTGAAATAATACAGGTTGTGCGTTGATCAATCATAGTTGTTAAATCTGACATTTTTTGTTGGATAAGACTTGATTGATCTTGAACAATTGATTTTGTTATTTTCACATTGTTAGACCAGTCTGGACTTACCCTATTTCAAGTGGACACTGTGTTGAAATATTCCTTTAGTAATTGTTGCTTAAAGAGGTTTATACACAGTGGATATTGAATAGGTTGTGATTAACACAAAAGATTTTGTTTCAAGAGTCTCACACTAAAATCAGGTTTACAGACTTGTTTCTGCTTAACTCTGATTGTGTTGAAATAGAGATATATATCTTTGATATACTTTACTCTAGATTGAGTCTGACTGTCTAGTTGATTCTCTAGAAAGTGTATTGGAGTAAGTCCTCTCAGATTGCCAAACGAATTGTTGGGTGTGGTTGTTAGACCCCCGCATTTTCAATTGGTATCAGAGCAGGCAAACACACTAAGACCTCATAAGTCTGTGTTTGTAGCAATCAGATTCTATGGACAGAAGTGCTATCTCTATACACTTACCACCAGTCTTCGATGGCACGAACTATTTATGGTGGAAAATTGTTATGTGTGCTTTTATACAAGTGTGAGATTTTCAATCATGGGTTCGTATTTTTAATGGCTATGATCCTCCATTAGTTACAGTAGACGGTGTAACTATTGCAAAGGATATTGGTGATTATGATAAACTTGAGATTCTTGCTGCAAAGCAAAATTCTGAAGGATTAAATTCTATCATCCATGCCATTACCCTAGATCTTCAGCACCACGTTACTACATGTAATAAGTCTAAAGATGCTTGGGGTATCTTAGAAACCGTATTCGAAGGGAATGCCGCAGAGAAAGAAGCAAGGCTTCAAAATCTAGCTTCTAACTAGGAAAACCTTTGTATGTCTGATGATGAAACCTTTGATGAGTTTAACCAAAGACTTTCTCAAATAGTTAACTCCTCATATTCATTAGTAAGAACTATTCCGGAGAAAGTTATTGTGTGCAAAATTCTCAGGTCTCTACCATCAAGATACGATTCTAAGAAACATGCCATCGAAGAAGCAAACGATCTTTCTACACTTTCCAGAAATAGTCTTGTTGGAAAGTTAAAGATCTTTGATAATGAACACGCATCTATAAAAGAGGTGATTTCTCTTAAAGCTGCAAACAATTCTGAATCCTCTAAGGATAAATCTGGTTCGCCAGATACTAAGGATGTTACTCCACGACAATTTAGAAAATTCTTGAGAGACAGGAAAAAGAGTTTTTCAAAAGGTGCAACATCTCCTAATGATGATGTACAACGCTATAACTGTCGTGGTTTCGAGCACTTGTTTTCAGTATGTCCTAGATGGAGCCGTAGACAATCGTCATATGCAACAGCTTTACCTACTCTTGATGATGGACCCGATTATGATCACCAAGAGTACGCAGGCGAGATTGCATTAGCTTCTGGAAAAATTCTATCGGATACTAATTCTGATTCTGACGAAGAAGTGTTCCATGTGGATCCAGTTGCTAATAATCTTCTTAAGGAATGTCATCAAAAACTCTCGGAAGCTGAAAGCACCATTTTCAGTGAGAAAGTTAAATATGACAGACTTCATAGTCGGAATAAATACTTGCAAGACCAACTTGATTCTAGTGGTGCAAGAGATTATCACAACGAAATACGAATGCTTAAAGAAGAAATTTCCAAAAGACGAGATCGGGAAATTACTCTTCAAGCAAAGCTAGATAACTTAGAGAACATTGAGATGAACTTTTTATTTGATTCGGAACGAGAAGATCTCAAAGTTCAATGTGAATCATCCAAGAATGATCTAGTTATTGCGCTCGAAAAGGTCAAAAGGTTGGAAGAAGAAAATTCGATCTTAAAAGAGAGTTTGTCTAGAAATAGCAGCTCAGAAAAATTAACCTTGATATTGGGAGCATGTAGAATTCATCGTAATGCATGAGGATTGGGCTATGAAGGAATAGACGCTCCTGGTATTTGCAAAGAGGTAAAATTTGTCAAAGCTAAAGATTCTAAACCAAAACCTTCCACGGTTGACAAAAGTAAATTATCTCTACCAACTGCCGATGACGAAAAGAGAAAATTATGTCAAGCTCCACAGCAAGCACATACACATTTAGGTAACACTAAACATAACTTTTTCCATTCTAATAAACATTGTTTTTATTGTGGAAAACCATGTCACTTGCAAAGGAATTGAAGATATCTTAAACGAGATAAAACCAAATCTGATTCTGTTAAGATGACAAGATCTGATGTTCCAAACTGGAGAAAAAATGAGTCTCATAATATCAGTTCTTCTAGTATTCCCTCCAATTGGGAAGAAAAATAAATACATTGCTCCAAAAGCTACTCAGAAATGGATACCAAAGAAGATCAATAAAGCAACGAGTACTATTAAGAAGGATCTCCCAGACAAGAGTTCGAAAAGGGATAACATCTTAAAAAGGTATGGAACAATTATTGAAAGTTTCAAGGAAGTTGTTAAATTCCTAGAGTCCATGCATGATTTTGTTTCGAATACCTGAGGTGAGCAAGATTTTGTTCACCTGAACACAACCTGAGTGTGTTGGAAGTGCATCCTCACCAAGAAGCCCTATTAAATGCGGTGAGGATTGCAAAAGAATTGGGGAGCACATATTGTGTTGGGTAATTTTTGAATGTGTAGAACAGTTTATTGTTTCGAGCTGAGTCTAACTCGCTTACATATTTCTCGAAATATGTGTTGGTAATCCTTCGCTTTGGCCAAGTTCATCTTTACTAGTGACGAAGGTCACATTAAGTTTCAATTACTTGAAAATGGCTTTGACGAAAAATGGTTTGTGAATAACAACTATATAATGTACTCTAAGAATGTTTCAATAATTCAAATGAGAGTTTAGAATATATAACCTTGGAAGGATATAAACATTGTGTGGTAACACATATGCATGTAAGTCCTTATTCCTTGAACCAAAGTATGCGTACTTTGCTGCTCAGGAAAATCGGAACTAGAGTCCGCGTACCAAGTTCGCGTACTATCGGAAGTTCTCATCCCGAGAATTTCTGCTGGAGTTTGTGAACTGAAAACAAACTTATTCCGGTACTTAATTCCGCGTACTTAAGTTTGTTATTATCTAAAAACGATTATTTGTGAACTTAAACTTATATAAACTAAGGAATGCATAATTGCAAACCGTGGCTATAAAGTTCATGAATCAATTCGAGGTGAATCAAATCGTTTTTGCTTCAATTTTGTCTATTATAAAGATCTAAGCAATTGAACAACTCTCTAACTAGTTCATTTGAGTCATTTGAACTAGTTATAGTTAAGACGAATATGGTTAAATACCATGTGTATGATTCTTAATTACCTAACTTGATTTGTGATTAAAAATTCTTAAGCATAACAGGTTAGAAGCAATAATCAAAATCATTAGATGTTGATTTTTATTGTCAAAGAATCTTTTTCATATTCTTATGGTAATCATTCTTGGTGTAAATCCTTATAGAAAAGATTATTCTTCCTTCTAAGCATATCAATTCTTGTTTATACAAGTTTGTATCTTAGAAAAGATGATCACAATACTTGATCTTCATGATTACATATTGTGTATTATTACCATGAGATGGTTCTATTGTTTAGTAACATGATCTCATGAGAGACTTTCAATGATTGGTTCTTAGTTCGTATCTCCTTGTGGGGTTTCTAAAATCCAATATATAAATCCTTATATCTGGAGTAAGGTCACTCTTGTTGTTCTTTCGGGAATGACATCTTATGGGGGAGAGTTCTTAAATGAACTTGTGCTTAATTGGTATATCTTTGAGGGGAGAAGCGGTTGTGGAACATGTAGGGGTTAACTTGTATCTTAATAAACTCCTTGATGAAGTCACTAAGTTTCGACTCTGTGATATCATCTAAAGTAAAGTTGATATATTTTTCTTTTGGTCAAGAAGTTCCTCTATGAAAATTTCATTAGGACCCTACCAGTTTTCGTACCTTTGCCAATTTATATTGACAAAAAGGGGGAGAATTATTTTGTAGTTCACACTACATATACATATGGTTTACAGATCATTATGTAAGGGGGAGTGGTTTTCATTGTGAGATGAAGTATTGACAAAGGGGGAGTGATACATATCACGGTAGTATTATTGTTAAAGTTGTGATACAATTGAACTTTGATGTTGTGTAATAATACGATGATGTATCTTCAACAAGTACAGGATGAGCACACGCATAGTTGAAGAACCAAAGAAATCAAGCATGGCGTATTTGGAGCTGTAATGCTTTTAAAAAGTACAATCCATATGTAAAATGGTTTTGTCACTAAAATTGACAAAGATGGAGATTGTTAGAGCACTGCCTAGTTGAACCCACTAGCGTTGGTATGTCAAGTTAGTTGTCAATTTTAGTTGCCAAAATGCATTGTTGATTTAGTATACTATAGATAGTTTCGGACTAGATTAGGTCTAAGAGGAGCTATTCTTGAAGGATGAAGACTGAAGATTACAAGAAGACATCAACAAGGACTTCATTAACAAAGGTATGTTGTGATTGGTTTCATTTGGATTCTTGTTCTATTCTACATTTCTAATCTATCGAAAAAAATGCTCACTCTATGGAACAATTCCTATGACGGTTAATGTAGATTTATGTATATATACTCGAGGTTATTTGAGTCACGACTCTTGTGTCAATAACCTTTATCCCTGGAAAGGTTCTCATGTTATAGTGGAGGAGCTTACGAATTCAACGAGCCATGAATCACTAAATTCCGAGTTATAACGATGAAGCTGTGAGTGATTTATTAAAGTAACAGTTATAAGTGTTGCTGTAACAGTTATAGTTCGTTAGTAGGAAGTAATCCATGGACTGTTTGTAATGGTTCACGGAATTGGGCCCAATTACGTGATTGGAAGTCTTTTTTAGTCAAATTGGTGATATTTCCTTATCTAGGCAAGATGACTATTAATCCAAACATATTTGATTACCATATTAAAGTGTTTGTGATAACTTTTAATTCCTTCCTAAGTTAAAATATGATTTATTCACATAAATAAAATATTTGCAAATTAATTATTTTGGCAAGAGTTGTAACTTAGGAAAGACTCCCAAAATTAGGAGAGTCTTGAAAAAGGAAAATAGCTATGCTTAGGTTTTAAGCTACCTTTCACTATAAATAAAGGGTTCGTGAGTACTACACATTTTCATCCCCTTTTTGGAAAATTGGTGTAAGCTTCATAAGGTTGTTTTTTATGTCTTCTGTTATTCATGAACAAGAGCGAGATAAAAGTCTTTGTATTAGGGATCACAAAGCCGAGTTGGATTAATCTTCGTGATTGATTATACAACTTATAATCTAGGTTTTTCGCATCTTGTCTATTCTAAGGTTTTCTCTTCTGATATAAAACCATTCAAGAGTTGTTGATCATAAACCCTAGGTTTTGATAGATTTCAGTTTCCGATCGTATACCGACACTTGTTAGTCGAAATCGGAAGCTAGAAAGAAAACTTCGATTAAGGTATCTCGTAAAAATCCTTAAGAAGTTTTAAACAAGATATCTCCAGATTTATTCTAGTTTTTCTTGTTGTAGAATAATTAGGTTTCTCTTCCATTATTGAAGAGTATAATAATCCCTAATCTATAAGTTTGTTTTGATATTACTTTTACCTAGTAATTGTTTTATCAAAATAAACGCAAGATTTCCAAAACCTTGATTCACATCTAAAGGGATGTCAAACCGGTGTTTTGTGCAAACAAAATATCGAATCGTCTCAATCGTGTTGTTGTACATTATAAAGAGAGCCTTGGGTTCTGCTAGAATATTTACGAGAAGAATTCCTAAAGACAATCGGTGTTGTGCTAGGAGTTCTATAAGTGCTGAAGCAGGTATTAAATCTAGTCCGAATAGGTAGTAGGAAGCATGTGTTTATTTTGTACTAGGTCCCGGGTTTTTTTTGCATTTGCAGTTTCCTCGTTAACAAAATTTCTGGTATATGTGTTATTTCTTTACTGCATTATATTTTATTTATATAATTGAAATAATAGAGGTTGTACGTTGATCAATCATAGTTGTTAAATCTGATCTTGTTTGTTGGATAAGACTTGATTGATCTTGAACAATTGATTTTGTTATTGGGAAAATTAGGCTAAGGCCCGACCCATGGATAACACATAATATGAGGCCCTTAATTAAAAGAAGTTTAAATCTAGGCCCCGAGTTATTAAAAGACATGCATTCCCTTTTATTTATTGTCAAGCCCCAAATTAAATAAAATTTCAATTTAAGCCCAAAATTATTAAATCTAGGCCCAAAATTATTAAATTATAGTGTGAATGTGTAAATAGAAGTTACACATGCATATGACATGTGTATCCAGAAATTACACATCCACATGGCATGTTTAAAAGAAAAGTTACACATCAAAAAAAATAGACAACTTTAATATTCATTTTCAACAATTTTTTAGCATGTGTAACTAGAATTTACACACTCATCTGTTTAGTGTAATTGAGAGTTACATATGCGTCTATCTAGTGTAATTGAGAGTTACACATGCATCCGACTTGTGTATTCAGCATCAACTCCAGTTCCAGCGAGACCTAAAATATAACAAAAAGCAATTAGTTTTTATAAGATTAAATGAAAAACAACGTATATCCAATTTCACATACATCTAAGTAGTGAAACTAGCAGTTATCCATGCAACTGACTAGTGTAACTAGGAGTTGCACATCCATATTGGAATTCAGCACCAAAATCAATAAAGGCAAGAACATAAGCATGATTACCAAGTGTATAATGTTCAAACCACTGATTTCTACAGTAAAGCTACGAGTTAAAAGTTCAGCATTTCCGGGCAAACGAAGAATATGAAACAAAATATAGACTGAGGCATGTTGGACTAACCTTGTAGTAGTATCAAGCACAATTTTTATTAAGTTCTCTTGCTTTAGTTGAGTTGCGTTGTTCGTGATGAGCTGACCTGGTAACATAATACAAAGTATGAGTTAGCAACAAAAGAACTGGCCATTTTTGTATATATTTTTCGAAAATTAAAGAACCTGGACTAAGGGTTGACTGTCACGAAGACTAGTTTTACTTGATACTTGAATAAGTAATATTTTGGGGCTCAACCACTTTATGATCCAGTCCAGTGCCAATGGGATGATTGTTTGAGTCTGTTAGGATTCTAAGGGGCACACATTAGGGTTCAGGACGAAGTTATAAAAGCCACTACCAGAAAAAAAGAGTTTCCCTTTATCTCACACAAAGAAAAACGAGATAAATATATTTTCAACTTTTACACTTCCAAATAGCATGTGTAATTGGCAGTTACACATCCAACTAGCTTCTGTAACTGGCATACGTAATTTTTGGTTGTAAGGTTCATTCATTTTGGCATGTGTAATTAGAAGTTACTCATGCATATGTCTAGTGTAATTCACATTTACACATGCATCCTAATTGTGTAATTAGGAGTTACACAAGCATATAACATTTGTAACTAGAAGTTACATATATAAATAACATGAGTTACACATATAAATAACTTGTGTGTATCACAAGGTCTACTAGGAAACATCTAAATTGTATAAATGTTTCCTAATTACTAAGGAAATCATACGATCTAAATACAGTGGACTTCATTTAAGACAGGATACAGAAAGCAAAGTAGAAAGGAGGCAGGTCACGAGATTTACCGGAGAGACAACATCACCGACAAAACGTTTCACCTGAAATCCACGAACATAGCTCTTATTAACAAAACTAGAATGACTAACAATTTACCATTTCCATTACTTTCATATAGGTGTTGATGGTGGTTTTTAGCTTAGGGTTAAAATCGTAAAACCTTAGTCAAACAGTGACGTCACACTTGAGTAATAATGTCGCCACTAACACATTTATTGAACCATTTAACATATCTGCGTAAAATTATCGGGGTACCTTTTTTTTTGTATATGCCATGCTCCATAACAGAGCCTTCGGTATTAACTGGCGTCATATCTGCACATGCCAGCGGCGCATGCTAGCCAAATGTGCCAATCACGCGTGCCACATATTTTAAACTAGGGTTTCGACATGCTAAACCCTAATAGCTACATCTCCGCGCCAAGGCATGCCAACCATGCCAGCCGCACCACCGTGCCAATGGTATGCCATGCCAGCCACATCTCCGCGCCAAGGTATGCCAAACATGCCAGCCGCATGTTGTAGTTTTGAAAGTGGTAGTAAAAGTTCGTTGCTCGGACTTGTAAAGATTAAAGTTTTCTAAAATAATAAATATATACACAATAATTGTCACAATGGGCGAGAGATACTGGGACTAAAGATTCGGCCATTTTTCATTTTCAAGTGGTTCAGAATTTAATTCTAGGCGATTATAGTTCAAAACAAAACAAATATTAACTCTAGTTTATTGCCAAGAATAGATTTTATAAAATATACTTGTATGTCTTAAGCATGGCATATCAAAAATCCCTAGGACTAAGCATAAACCATCAAATGAAATCACAAATAATTAATTAAATCTTAATTCAATTAAAATTGGTGCAAAAGTAAATATAGAATTAATAAAATTACCCCAAGAGAAGTTTGGCCTCCTCCGTCCGTCCCACAGTGTTGGGTTTTTAGATCATCATAGTAAAAATGCTCTCAAAATATTATTTATTGCTCAAAAAGTTGTTTACAAATGATAAATGAGTAAAACAATTGAACAGAAAAATCCAACAGAAATAACTGTTGCAAAGGCCTGTTCAGCTGTTACAAAAAGAACGATAAACTGCTGTTGTACGAAGAACTACGACCCACGTGTGTGCGTCTTAGACACTGTTTTATAACGACGTGACTGCTTCTGCGAGTCCCGTCTTCGTGTTCTTCAGCTCATCAATGGCAGCAAGCAGCAGCAGAGAGACTCAATGGTTCTCGATCTGCAGCGTTCCTTCTCTCCTCCCAACTCTCGACAGACTTCTAGTCCGACCCAAAGATCTTATTTATACCCACAGGAGCATTTAATCTCTCGCAATAACTCATAGTGATTTCTTTTTATTCGGCTTTGAAGAAAATATTATTTTCCAGATTTTCTTCCTATTTTGTTTTGCTCCTGCACGCGTATGCTTGTGTATATATTCCTCTGTTAATCTCCTCCACACTTCGTACAGGTCCATACACGTTCCCAATGTTCATCGAGTCATCAAAACGTTCAAACTCTGAAAAACCCGTGAAATATTCTTCCCGAGAAAGTGTTTCTCTGTTCACTTCTTGCGAGTTATTTAGCCAAATTTGATCAACCTAAAGACCCATGTAATTCCTTTCTAGCCCTTAGAATAACCCAATGAGTTTCAGCCATTGAATCTCTTTGTAGATCGTTCAAAAATCGAAACAAAATCTGCCAGAACCTGTTCTTGGTTTTCCCGCCATTTCTCAAAATTTGAATTTTTGAGAACAAAATGTCCTCCCCCTAATCCTGTACGGGTGTCCCTTTAGCAATTTGGCTGAAATAGTAATTCTTGGGTGGAAATAGTAATTTTTCTGGGTTTCTCTGGGACGTTTTCGGTGCATTTCTGGGGTGCCTTTAGTACTTTTCTCCGGGGTGTAAATCATCACTTTTTGAGCAACTCTTTCCATAGAAGGGTATTTTCTCCAAAAACACCTAAATAAACATAAAAACACCGTAATAAGAACAAATGGGTACTAACAAAATACACAAAAGAGATGAAAATAGACACATAAATGTGTCTATCAAATACCCCCAAACTTATTATTTGCTAGTCCTCGAGCAAATTTTATTCTTGAAAAGTGACCGAGTTAATCTCGGGTGGGTTTATCAGAGGTGTACCCACAAAAACCAATACTCCAGACCCTAGCTATCTACGCAGAACCTTGGAAAGCACTAAAGAACCTCCTTGGTTGGCATACAATTATTGACTCTAAGAGGAAGAACCCTGATGCGAAATTCCAATTGTTGTACACGAGTTTGCACTCAAGCATACTAAAATTCATATAAGTGACAGAGCTCTACTAAGATAGTTTCACGGTGGACATCATACTCGGAGTCAGACTAATCACATGAAAAGATTAAGAAGATTGAAAGAAAAATGTAGATGGTTGAAAAGTGAACGGTGTTTCCCATATCTGTCTGAAGGCCTCTGCCAAGATGAACCTAACCTAAATGACTGAGATACCGGTCTGACTAATATTAACACACTGGCATATACAAGGGAACCAGTGGTCAATAAAATCTAGATCAACAAACTGGCAAATACAAGGGAACCAGCAGTTGACTACACATAACAATAACCATTTTTTTTTTTTAACTTAACGGCATGAATAGATCTTTTTGATCTAAGCGCATGCTTCGTGTCAGCAGATTACACGATAGTTCCCACGGGTCCTGCATTCCACGCTTGCTTAGGCGACGGAAACAGGGAGAACACACGCATATTGCTATCCAAGTGTTAATACTTATTCCGATTGGTCTAACTGGTCCGGTCTAATTTTTTTTTTTTTTTTTTTTTTTGAAAAGGTAACTCAGTCACTCTATTTCACCCTAGCAAAGGTAAAAAATTGAATCGTGTGCCCCACCAAATCACTCGAAATAAAAGAAAACTAAAAATAGAAAGTGAAAAGGACTCGACGAGATATGGCGAAACTATCATGTTAATTCTAACACCTGAGCTCTGTGCTTTTATGAATCGACTCTATAGATGTTTCCATCTAGTCAGATTGGTTCCTCAGCTCCTAAAAAAAAATGTTTTCATCCACTTAGATTGGTTAGTGCTATCCTTAATAGGAGTAAATTTCTAGGCTCTGGAGTTTATTTATTGCAACTAAAAAGTTTCTCCCATACCCCCAAACTTAAATCTAACATTGTCCTCAATGTTCTAAAGATGAAACTAAAAGCATGAACAAGGAGAAACTGTTACCACTTGAAGCAAAAGAGATAAGGAAGGATATTACCGTGTCGCAAGAATATTGGGTTACCTCCCAAGAAGTGCTAAGTTTAAAGTCTTCAGCCAGACTTAGGAAAGGATTAGTCAGCTCGAACCATAAAGTAACAGTCGAAATAACTGTGGGTCTTCAAAACCAAATAGAGATGACCAAAGGAAACTGCAGTGAACTAAGAAAATGGACAAGAATAGCATGCCCTTACCTAGTTTCCTGAAAACTATCGCTAATTGTGGTTCAGGTTCAGGTTCTATGAAAGGGTCTAAATAGAATATTTTCATTGGCTGCGTTTCTTCATAGATGGGATCCGAATCACTAGGTCTTAGAGTCTGTAAAAACTCAAATACGAACTTAGAATCACGAAGTAATAACCTAAATAATTGCGGATCCTCTAAGTCAATCAGATATGACTTACATAGTTGACCACAGTGAGAGTAGTGGTCATTCTTAGGAAAATGTGTCGATTCCATTAACCTAAAGTACTTAGGCTTAGTCTCAGAACTTAATATTCGACTCATTTGAAACGTTCCCACAGTTGGAAGAAAACTATTTGGTGGGAAAACAAAGTCAATCTGGGTATCATAGCCTGGGCAAACCACATCAACCAGAGGATGGGTTTCTAATAACTGAACTCCTTCATGGACATCATTAGGCTTGGGAAAACGAGTATGAAGGTAATCTTGTAAAATGGTCGAGGCACAAATATCAAGTCCTAAGTGTGGGGACTTTCTGAGAGTTAAAGGTAAGGCACTAGGGAAGTGATAATCACCCCCAAACTTAGAGTTTTCAGTGTCTCTAGATAGACCTCTAATTATTTCTTGAATTTCCGTATCTTCAGAGTCCTTAAAATATTCAAGAGATTCTTCTAAGTTATTATCAGGTAGTGCATCTTTACTCATCTCTACGGGTATATCTTCTTCATCTAATACTATTGTTTCTAAGTCGCTAGACTCTAAAACAACATTTTCGGAATAAACCCGTTCCTCTAAACCACTATCGGCTTCGTAATCAAAAGGAAAAACTACATCGTCTAAAACGGTGGTATCCCTAATCAAATCCTCGTCCTTTTGAATAGGTGAATAATCATAAAAATTATTTGGATTTGAACTAGAAATAATATAATCATTATAAAGCTCAATTGGATTAATAGATTCCTGATCACTATGCCTACATATTTCAGATTCTTCATTACTATTATCCTCATCATCATAATAGTACAAAGATGATTGAACCTTATCTAAATAAGTAGTGTCTTTTATTCTAACCTCGTCCTCTAGATTGGGAAAATATTCACTATTGATATCAAGGGTAGAATTGGAAACACTATTTTGGAAAATTAGATTATTTCGAGCAACATTAGCTAACTGTTCATTTTCTTCCTCTAAACGTGCTTGAATTTCACTGAGCGTAACACTTATACTTTCACAAGTCTCATTGAATATCTTAGACCGTTGTGTACTCTCTTCTCTTGAACTAACTGCACGTTCATACTCCCTTCGAATTTGTTGGTAGGTTTCTTCTAGAGATTGAACAGGTTTAGAAATGTCATAATCAGGACTAGTTTTTAAGTAATTTTCCAAAAACGCATGGCTAGTACTATAATATTCCTGATTTTCTTGCTCGTAAGACCAATTCGTGTGTGGATAGTAATTGGGCTCACTATGGTATGAACCATAACCTTGAAAAGGTTGGCGTTCCCAACTACTATTCCCACCATGGTCATAAAACTGATGATGTCCATATTCAAATTCAGGTCGATACTCATTGTATTGGCTTCTATCATACCAGTTCGACATTCTTAATTGCAAGGGAATTCTACACAACCACAAACAAGGCCGACTCGACTCCACCAAAACAAACCTAAAGATTTCTAGAAAACAAAAAGCATGATGGCTCCACTTAGATTGTTTCTAGACCAGCTTCTATCTTTCGAAAGGGAATTCGTTGCAATTTGAGCAAACCCCTCTGGAATCAATCTGAGTCAAAGTAAGTTGAATTGAGGCGAGGGAAGCTCAGTGGAGCTTTGATACCCAAGGCCTCACCGCTATCACAAGGCGGCGCAGTCACGCATTCAACTCACAGAAACCATCATGAACTTTGGAGTGTGCTTAAAGAGTAACCAATATTTTTCGAACGAGTTTCCTATTAAGCTCGTTACCCTATCGGTCTCGTTCTATTCCAAATTTTAAGCTTGGGTTCGCGTTAGGTTTCGTTTTCCTAAGGCGGGCAAGAAGGGAGCGGTGATGAAATCCGAACCCTTATCTTGTATTGGCCAGGTCTTGCCCTTTACTAGGAATTTAAAAACAGTCCAAATTCTTCCTCAATCAATGAATCACCTTAAGGAATACAGTAACTCGCTTACAAGAGATTCGCGAGTGTTTCGATGGACTTACCTCCCGTACCAGACGGGGGATGAACCGTTGAAGTCGACTCGGGCCACGACTCCTATGCCGTGTGCGAACCCGAGGGGCCGAGACGATATAGTAATCGTCGTCCTTCCCTTCACACAGTTTATATAATAATTTTTTTTTTAATAATAATACCCTTCCGTAGGGTTAAAAAAAAAAGTCCAATTGTTTAAAGTCCAAAGTCCAAAATAAATAAAAAAAAAATTACAGTTTTCCTCACACACTCTAAAAAAATTAAAAATTAAAAATTAAATCCTAAAATTGTCCTTTTTTTCTTCTCTTTTCGCTTTTCGCTTTAAGCTTTTTCCTCTCCAAGTCCTTAGTTTTCACTTTGAACCTGCAAAATAAAGACAAAAAGAAACGTAAAAAGGAACAAACAATTCTAAAAAAAAAATAATAAACCTAAAAAAATAAATCAATCTATATACAAGTCCGCGTCGGCGGCGCCATTTTGTTGTAGTTTTGAAAGTGGTAGTAAAAGTTCGTTGCTCGGACTTGTAAAGATTAAAGTTTTCTAAAATAATAAATATATACACAATAATTGTCACAATGGGCGAGAGATACTGGGACTAAAGATTCGGCCATTTTTCATTTTCAAGTGGTTCAGAATTTAATTCTAGGCGATTATAGTTCAAAACAAAACAAATATTAACTCTAGTTTATTGCCAAGATAGATTTTATAAAATATTACTTGTATTTCTTAAGCATGGCATATCAAAAATCCCTAGGACTAAGCATAAACCATCAAATGAAATCACAAATAATTAATTAAAATCTTAATTCAATTAAAATTGGTGCAAAAAGTAAATATAGAATTAAATAAAATTACCCCAAGTATGAAGTTTGGCCTCCTCCGTCGTCCCAGTGTTGGGTTTTAGCTCATCATAGTAAAAATGCTCTCAAAATAATTATTTATTGCTCAAAAAGTTGTTTACAAATGATAAAAATGAGTAAAACAATTGAACAGAAAAATCGCAACAGAAATAACTGTTGCAAAGGCGCTGTTCAGCTGTTACAAAGAGAACGATAAATGATAACTGCGTTGTACGAAGAACTACGACCCACGTGTGTGCGTCTTAGATACTGTTAATAAACGACTGCTTCTGCGAGTCCGTTCTTCGTGTTCTTCATCTTCATCAATGGCAGCAGCAGCAGCAGAGAGAAATCATGGTTCTCGATCTGCAGCGTTCCTTCTCTCCTCCCAACTCTCGACAGACTTCTAGTCGACCCAAAGATCTTATTTATACCCAACAGGAGCATTTAATCTCTCGCAATAACTCATAGTGATTTCTTTTTATTCGGCTTTGAAGAAAATATTATTTTCCAGATTTTCTTCCTATTTTTTGCTCCTGCACGCGTATGCTTGTGTATATATTCCTATGTTAATCTCCTCCACACTTCGTACAGGTCCATACACGTTCCAACATGTTCATCGAGTCATCAAAACACGTTCAAACTCTGAAAAACCCGTGAAATATTCTTCCCGAGAAAGTGTTGCTCTGTTCACTTCTTGCGAGTTATTTAGCCAAATTTGATCAACCTAAAGACCCATGTAATTCCTTTCTAGCCCATTAGAAGATACCCAATGAGTTTCAGCCATTGAATCTCTTTGTAGATCGTTCAAAAATCGAAACAAAAATCTGCCAGAACCTGTTCTTGGTTTCCCGCCATTTCTCAAAATTTGAATTTTTGAGAACAAAATGTCCTCCCCCTAATCCTGTATGGGTGTCCCTTTAGCAATTTGGCTGAAATAGTAATTCTTGGGTGGAAATAGTAATTTTTCTGGGTTTCTCTGGGACGTTTCCGGTGCATTTCTGGGGTGCCTTTAGTACTTTTCTCCGGGGTGTAAATCATCACTTTTTGAGCAACTCTTTCCATAGAAGGGTATTTTCTCCAAAAACACCTAAACAAACATAAAAACACCGTAATAAGAACAAATGGGTACTAACAAAATACACAAAAGAGATGAAAATAGACACATAAATGTGTCTATCACCGCACCACCGTGTCGATGGCATGCCATGCCAGCCACATCTCCAAGCCAAGGCATGCCAACCATGCCAGCCACATCTCCGCGCCAAGGCATGCCAAACATGCCAGCCGCACCACCGTGTCGATGGCATGCCATGCCAGCCACATCTCCAAGCCAAGGCATGCCAACCATGCCAGCCACATCTCCGCGCCAAGGCATGCCAACCATGCCAGCCGCACCGTTGTGCCAATGGAATACCATGCCAGCCACATCTCCGCGTCAAGGCATTCAACCATGCCAGCCACATCTCCACGCCAAGGCATGCCAAACATGCCAGCCGCACCACCGTGCCAATGGCATGCTATGCCAGCCACATCTCCACGCCAAGGCATGCCAAACATGCCAGCCGCACCACCGTGCCAATGGCATGCCATGCCAGCCACATCTTTGCGCCAAGGCATGCCAACCATCAATTCCAGTAATGGTGAAACGTTTCCTTCATTATGGAAACATCAATTCCAGGCATTACCCATTACCGCTTTCTTCCATTTACTCGACCTTTTCCAATTCTTACGAGACCAGGGTACGTATCGTTGCGACTTGTATAAATAAGTCTCACCTATTTCCACCAAAGGACAAGTTTTTGGTCAGGAACATACAATGCTCAGAAATCATCTGTTAGCTTCCACATTGCTAGCGTTTCACTTTCTGATGCAAGTCGTCAAACAACTACTCTTCCAGAATCAACTATTCTGGTCTCAACACTCTCTTCGCTTCCCTCCCTAAGACCAACCCTTCTTCTTCACTTTGTGACCGAAGCAAGTCTGGAACGACCATTTCTTGGTTTAGGTCGGATTTGTACAGATTGATCTCTCGAATCAACGTATTCCCTTGCAGTACATTGTTTAGGGTTAGACTCGTTTCTCACCCACACACTCGAAATTAGCAAAATCAGCAGAAACCGTTTTCACCCTCAAACGATAGGCATACACAGGGTCATTTGGATTTGGCTCAAGGACTGCATTATAGTAAGACCAAAGTAAAAAATCCATCATTAGGCTGCTATTAGATCTACCAATCTAAAATGAAATTCACTAACTAAACACTCCTAAAACAAGCATGTATAATATGCTGGTACACATAAATGCATGTGTAATTTGGAGTTACACATGATATGAAATGTGTAACTGGGAGCTACACATGCATATTGCATGTGTAATCAACAGTTACACATGTCATATCAGGGTATATTTTGCATTTATTCTCATACTAACCATCGAAGTTGCAATTAGATGAACATCTGTGATGAATAGTTGGTCTGATTTGTTTCCTTCAACATGCCCATTGAACGCTTTGAAAGCAAAAAAAAGGCATGGTCTACACCATGACCCAAACAACCAGCTGCATAATAGCAAATTGAAATGAAGTAAGAAACTGATAACAAGATGAATACTGAGACGCAATAAAGTGAGAGCATTATAGCACTGAAATAAGATATCAAAAAAGAAACTATTTACTGTTGTCAAGTAATTTACCTAAAAGGATTTCAACAAATACCAATCAAGTGGAAACATATAGAGGATCTTACTCTTAACAAGGCATTGGTTCCAGTAATATAACTGAAATTCTGAGCAAGACAATGACGAACAATCCTATATTCAGAAATGAAAAAAAATGAAAAGAATTCACACAATCAACAAATCCAAAATCCAGATTCAAAATACTTACAACTATTTTCTCGGCTGCTTCACAGATTTTATCGACTTTGGATTTTAATAATCCTTTAAAGACCATTTAAACTCTACAAAAAAAAAGAAAAAATCATTTAAAATTTCGACAAAACCATGACATTCTCAAGAACTTAAGATTCAAAATCAAAAGTGAGTTTTACCTTTTTGGTATGCATTGTCAATCTATTGCAGGTATAAATTCCTGCATCTTGAAGCTTCTTAATGTCTATCAGTTAGCATGTGTATCCATAAGTTACACATTTAATTAAAATGTGTAACTAGTAGTTACACATCCATTTAGCTGGTGTACCTAAAAGTTACACATCTAATTAGCATGTGTAACTAGTAGCTAAGCATACTTTTATCTTCCAAGTTAACACACTTAGCAATTGATATGTTAAAAACAGATCAATCTTAGCTTTCCAAGTTAGAATCACACATACGTCCATTATAAACTCCAGCATTAATCTCATCAAGCGCACACCATAGTATCTGCAGTGAATTTAAAAGTTACAACAACATACCTGCCACTAACTGATCATACACTAGTAAAACAGATGAAAGATGCTAACATTGTTCCCTAAACAACATGAACTATGAAATGTACCAACCAATCGATGTGAAATTTTTTTTATAGAAAACTGACAAAAGGGCATACCAACAGTATTCTGAGACCCTTATACATACAAAAATTCATATGTAATCAGCAGTTACACATGCATATGGCATGTGTAATTGTTAGTTACATATGTAAGTCATTCGAATCTGCACAAGCCACGACTGGATCCAATCCAATAACTACATGCCTAGCTTAATACAAATCAAAAGGAAAGTATGTAACTACAAAATGGAAGATTCATTCCATTCGGGAGCTACAAAATGGAATAACTTAACAAGATTAAACCATATCTGTATTTATACTTTTAAGATCAGAAATGAAATTGACGACACATTGCTACATGATCACAATCTAGTGGCATAAGTGGTTGCAGGAACAAAACTTGCACAGAGACTCAACAAGATTCGAATGAGCTTGAAATAGTGAAGAAGAGCTCATTCAAGACTTTTCTCAAACATATGATGTGTACCGTCTCTGTTAATGGATAAACAACTTTTCCAGTAATTTCTGAGCCTCTCTGTATCACCTTCCCTGCAACAATTCCACTTCCAACACAAAACACAATCATAAAATCATTCAAACACAACATAACACGGTATAAAGTTTTAGTTTAAGCAACACCGGTATTAGCTTAAACCTACTAAGAATCATTTCAAAGATTCGTGACACCAAAAAATTGAAATTAAGCCTAAAATTAGATCGGAATTAAGAGAAAACTTACTTTCTGAATAATATTACACATGTAGTCAATCAATTGAACCACAGATCCTTTATGAATATCACCATTGAACACTTTCTCATTCAACTGAGTTGCTAACACAGCATATTGAGACAAAACTGAGTCAGAAACAAGTAATTGAAGTCGATCTTGTGATTTACCAGCAGATTTTCTATCTAAATACTCGAACTAGAGGTTTTAAGTTTGAATCGCCTCTAAGAATAGCATAAATTGCATTATGAGTTAATTTCACAGACATTTTCACTGAATTTTTATGGGTTTTGGATTATGAAATGAACGAAACTGAGCTTAAAATGATGATAAATCGATAAATAATTTCGAAATATGAGATTACGGAGATGAAATCGATGAAAAAAATGAAGATCGGTGAAATTTGGAGACGACGAAGAAGTTTTCTAGGGTTTTTCCGCCGGAGCTGAAAGAGAAAATGAAAGGAGAAGAGAGAGAAAAAGAACATATAAATGAAAATATCTACTGAGATTCCTCTTGTATATATAGTAAAGGGTAGTGTTATCATTATTAAAATTCATAATAATTAATTATGGGCCAGATCTGAAGAAAATTTGATTTTTTGGGCCTAGCAGTAGTATCATTTTCCTAAAGTATGGAGTTGATAGTGAAGGATCCATTTTGTGGGGCTTCTATATATTGAACCCACATAGTAGGAGGGTTCTAGTATTTTTCACTTTGTTATTTCACATTGTTAGACCAGTCTGGACTAACCCTATTTCAAGTGGACACTGTATTGAAATATTCCTTTAGTAATTGTTGCTTAAAGAGGTTTATACACAGTGGATATTGAATAGGTTGTGATTAACACAAAAGATTTCGTTTCAAGAGTCTCACACTAAAATCAGGTTTACGGACTTGTTTATGTTTAACTCTAATTGTGTTGAAATAAAGATATAGCTCTTTGATGTACTTTACTTTAGATTGAGTCTGACTGTCTAGTTGATTCTCTAGAAAGTGTATTGGAGTAAACCCTCTCATATTTCCAAACGAATTGTTGGGTGTGGTTGTTAGACCCCCGCATTTTCACTTAGGCTTAGTCTTAAAACTTAATAACTGACACACTTGAAACTCATACGTTCCCACATTTTGTTGAAAATATTTTGGTGTGAAAACAAAGTCAATCTGGGTATCATAGCCTGGGTAAACCACATCAACCAGAGGATGGGTTTCTAAGAGTCAGCGGTAAAGCACCGTGAGAATGATAATCACCCCCAAACTTAGAATTTTGGGTGTCTCTAGATAGCTAGCTACAATTTTCCTAAATTTTAGGTCTTCGGATTCCTGAAAATGGTCAATTGCTTCTTCTAGGTTATACTCAGGTGATGCATCCTCATTCATCTCTACGAGTTCATTTTCTTTGTCTACGACTATTGTTTCTAAATCGCTAGACTCAAAATAAACCCGTTCCTCTAAACCATCATTGGCTTTGTAACAAGGAAACATTACATCGTCTAAAACGGTGGTATCTATAGTCAAATCCTCGTCCTTTTGAATAGGTGAATAATTATTAAAATTATTTGGATTTGAACTAGAAATAATATTATTTTCGTGAAGCTCAGTTGGGGTGGCAAATTCCTGATTACTATGCATATATTTGTTTGATTCTTCAACACTATCATCATAATAACATGAAAATGGTCGAACCTTATCTAAAAAAGTAGTGTTACCAATTCTAACCTCGTCATCTTGATTATGCAAATAACTATCCTCATTTTCAAGGGTACTATTGGAAACACTATTGTAGATGGTGGATTTTCGACAAAGGCTAAAATCGTAAACCCATAATTATACGAACTCCTGATCCAGCAATCAGATGTGAGTATTGATACACGGGTCTCTCATCGAATCCTCTGACTGAGAATACTTTCTCTCATAGTACATGCATATATGTAGTCTCTCGGCTGGACAATGGCATATCTCATGAATACTGAACACTTCAATAATTATTTCTATATAGAATCACAAGATTGACGGCTCCTAGACAGCTTGCTCTGCTAGTATAGAGCGATAACGTCTTCAGGATACAAACAACGAGTTTCTATGACTATATAAAGGATACGAAGCTCCAGCAAGCTCATGTCAGAATAATTAATGCTCCTAGACATCTTGCTCTGCTAGTATAGAGCCATAAGTTAATTATTCCTAAACTCTTGGATTCATCCACTGAATTTACGAAAATATTCAAATATTTTCGCAGTATTTCGTTACTTCAATCTATGGTTCTTCCCGGCAGAATTCCATGGGTTAGTAATAAATATTCAACGCACAAGCGTCTGAGCTACCTCCGAGTAAGCCCCGGATCAGAAGGTGCAAGTGTACTTAACGATGATGCACTAACAATCACCGCACGAACGAGTATTTCAAAATACGACAAAACGATGAACCTATGCAAAATAGGAAAAAAAATAATAAATAATTAAAATATTGACCAAGGCGCCAGGGGATTGGGCTCATCGACCGGCCGGCCGTGCCGTGGACAATCCCACGCCAGTTTTATATTTTATCATATTTTTAGTTATTTTCCTTGATCTTATGAAAATCCTTTCATTTGAACAAATATCCTTCGTTTTGAGGAAACTCCTCAGTTTCATGGTGCTTCCTTCGCACGAAGGAAATAATATAAAATTGGGAAAATATTGTGGGGCCGTGATTGTTGGCCAACCGGACATGCCTTTATCCCGGCCGTCCCCACACCTCATGGTTCCTCATTGTTTTATTATTATTTCGCTAATCTCATGAAAACTCCTTCATCTCATGGTATTTTCACAAATCCATAAAAAATAATATAAAATTAGGAAAACTCGTGGGACTGGGCCCAGCCGGCCGGCCATGCCCTAGCCGGTCCCACACGCTTCTTTATTTTATTATTATTATTTTAATGTTTCCTTCATCCCATGAAACTCCTTGATTTCATGGTATTTCTCTCAAATTAGGAAAATTCCTTCAAATCATGGAAAAATACACGGAAAATACATAAATTAGGGAAACTCGTGGGACCATGCCCAAGCCGGCCCCACGCACCCTTATTTTTATTATTTTAATATTATTTGCTTCCTTGATCCCATGGAAACTCCTTCACTTCAAGGAAACTCCTTAATTTCAACAAATTCCTTAATTTCATGATATTTTCATAAATTAATGAAAATAATAAAAAAATTAGGAAAAGCACCACGGGACCGTGGTCACTGGCCGGCTGGCCATGCCTTGGCCTCGGCGGTCCCACGGTTCATCATTCCTTTATTTTATAATTATTTTCCTTCATCTCATGAAGTTTCCTCAGTTTCAGCAAAACCCTGATTTTGTCATATTTTCTCAAATGGTTGCTCAAACGCACGCCAGAAAATATAAAAATTCTCAAAACTGAGACACAGACGTGTTGAAGACGCGAGCATGTTACTTTGACCGACCAAGGTTGGTTCTTTGGCTCGCAATGAGCCGGTCCCGCATATTTTCATGATTTGACCTAATTTGCACAATTTCACATATTAGGTCCAAAACTCTTCCAAATAATTTTGGAATTTCATGGAGTGATCGTCATTCGATCCCACGACCATCCAGGGCTGGTTTCATGACCCCTTGGTCGGTCTCTCACCTCTCTATAATTAATTAGGTTTTATCACCTAAGGCTTGGACGATCATTTTTCGAATAAATGATTAAACCAGCATTTAATCACTCTTTCATCAACAAATCACCAACTCTTCAAGAGATCTTGGTATTTTGCTCACGCAAGCATATGGACGCTACATAATTGACCCACGGTCTCATGTAGCCGGTCCTCCTTCATTCCATGGTTAATTCTCAAATAAACCATCAATTGGCCATCAATTGATCAAATTAGGGTTTCTGAGTCCAAGGATCATAATTCCCGACTCGAACACTAATAACTTTACGACGATCTCATGATCAGTATTCTTATTTATTATGCTCGGTTCAATTACAAGTATACTAATTAATGTTCTATTTTAGTCGCGCTGCATCATCAGACGAGCAACACTTGCTCAGATGAGCAATATTTGCTCAAACCAAGGAATATTGGTTCAACTATCAATATTCAACAATTCATCAAATGGGCAATACTTGCTCACCTCAACGTGAGAATTATACCTCTGTCTCAACAGACACGTTCAATTCATGAGTCTCATAACATTTTGCAAAATCATGTTCAACTCAGCAAATACATGGACTCATCGTCCCATAAAGTCACGAAGTCAACAACTGACTAATTAACCACGAGACGTCAATCGTGTCACATGGGTGACATCAACTCGGGTTTTGGTCTGGCGGTCTATGGCACGTGTGTTCATACACATGATGAGAATGTGAGCAAGTCGTGCAATCAGTTGAAGGAGTTAACAAAGTAGTGGATGAAAAATCGACCAAGTCTCCGCACTATGAGTAACTGGTTTCAAACACGATTTCCATTTCCACACTCTTTGATTCCATCAACTGTTACATTTCATGGGATCATGATGTCTACGATTCCAGCAATATAAATAAGTCTATGAATCATGATTGAAGATAGAACAATGATCTCACGTCTCACAGACAACACGAGATTAACTCATCAATTGAGCAATTACTGTCAACTGAGAAACTTCAATCAATCAGAACTTATCTTATTCAGAATTCACAACACACCCACAATCTTTGATTACCATTGATTCCACACATTTCTCAGTTTCCCTCCTACAGATCAACCCATCCTCTCTTGTGACCGAATTTACTCTGGAACGACCATTGTCTTGGTTTAATCCGGAGTACTACAAATTGATCTCTTGAATTCAAAGCATTCCCTTCTTGCAGTGCATCTGTGTGAGGTTGAACATTTCGCTCGGTTCAAGGAGTCTCCTCCGTACGGTCGTCTCCTCAATCCCGTGAAAACCAGCTAATCGTTCTGCTCCATCTACAGATTGGCGACCACAGTGGGAGATTAATCTCTCGGTTGCAATCTCAAGCTTTCACAAGATGGTTGATCTTAGGTCACGTACGATCGCAGATCCTAACACAAACAATGGTAGCGCCAGCAACAACAACAATGAAGATATCCCGGAAGCAATTCCGGCCTCTAACACCGGCGGTGATGATGTTACTCCTCCTCATGCTAACACGGAAGGTCATCCTCTGTTCGGCCGACACCCTGAGGAAGTCAGAGGAAACCCACCACCTACCATTGCTGATCTCATCAAAGTGCAAGAGACCCTTGCACAGAATCAAACCGATATGGCTACTACACAGAAAGAGCTGTTTAATTATCTGAAGACTCTCACTGAAAAGATGTCAAAACTCAAGAAAAAGAAAAAGAAAAGGAAAAATCCTCAGACGCTGATCCTGAGATAATTCCGACTCATACAGTGGATGATGATGAAGTCCGCAAAGCTGAAAACGATCCATCAGCGAAGGAGTCGTCAAACTTCATCATTCAGGAGGATTTGGAACGCCTTCTGGAGAACCGTGGGAAAGGCAAGACCCCACATGTCCATCGTCACCAACCTCCATACCCTGCTGCTACTCAAAGGATTCCTCTTACCAAAGGTTACATCTCTCCAAACTTTACTTTGTACGATGGAACCGGCAATGCTCGAGAACATGTTTCTTGGTTCCTGGAAGCTTTGGGTGAACATGATCATAACCATGTTGTTCGTCTCAAAGAATTTTCAAAATCCTTGAAAGGCAGGGCATACACCTGATATAAAAACATCGCACCAGGAACTATCAACAGTTGGGGAGAAATGGTTACTGCTTTCTATAGAAAGTATTTCTTTGTTTCAGAGCAAGTCACCCTCTCTGATCTCGGAAGGATGTTTCAAAAGAACACTGAACATCCTAACGAATATATGAAGAAGTTCAGAGTTCAAGCGTTGGATTGCCATGATCCGAATGTCACAGAATATCAACTTGTGGACTTGTGCATCAACGGAATGATTCCAGTCTACAAAGCTTTATTGGAGAATCTCAGGTTCCAGACTTTCTCAGAACTCCATGAAGCAAGCAAGAGGTCGACAACTACTGCACCTTCTCTACTAGAAATGACTAAGACTGCAAAAGCTGAAGAACCACGAGAGGCCAGAGGCAGCAGCAGACGTTTGATCAACAAACAATATAACCTTCAAACTTCCACAAATGCTGTTGCGGAAGGGAGCAAACGGAAAGCTGATCCACAACGTAAGCATACTTCCTCAACCCCTTCAAAGGCGCAAAAGAAGGATAATGTGCAAGCTCCTCGTCAACACATGGAAGATCCAGAAGCACCTGATTTCCCCTGCTCCATTGAAGAAGTTATCGAATTACTGGATGCCTGGATTCAAGACGGTGCAATCAAGTTGCCATATGTCAAGAAGGAACCAACTGAAGAGGCCATGGAAAATTCTCGTTATTGTCACTTTCATAGATTTGTCAGCCATCCCACAAGTGATTGCAAAACTTTGAAGCGTATATTTAAGGAAAAGTTCGAATCGGGAGAACTCTACTTGGGGACTGAAGGAGTACACAGAGATCCCCTTTCCATCAAAACCTTTACTCTTTCTGAACCTCTCGTCAAAGAAGCAGTTCAATCCTTAATTGAGCACATCTGTGAATTGCTATACTTATCAAAAGCTCAAAGGAAAGACATGTTTGCTGCATTAAACCACATCGTGTCAGGCAAGCGTCTACTGATTCAAGATACATTCACTGAGCCTCCAGCGACGGACAAACAAATGTATGACTGGGGACTTCTCACCACAGTGCACATTCAAAGGAAACGAGTTCAAGAGAGCATTTGTTGATGTCGGCACTGCCGTCAACATCATCCCTCTGAAAACTCTCAGAGCCGCTGGCATTACTCGACAAGAAGCTACTCATGCCCCCATGGCAATCAGAGATCACGAAGGAGTTTCCAGAGATGCGTACGACTACGTCATACTCAAAGTCAAAGAAAATTTGGTCTGCACTGAGACCAAGTTTTACATAATCCGAGAAGATCCAGGATATGACATGATTCTTGTACGCACATGGATTCATGATGGGAAGGTGACACTAACACCTTCAATTATACATCTCTCCGCTGAAGAAACCTCTGACTCAGAGGAAGAAAAAGAAGATATCTCACCATTCGAGTATCTGGAGGAGGTCAAAGCCTTGACAGAACTTACACAAAGGCTGAGGAACATCCAAACGCTTTCGTCGAGAGATTTCGCACTCAGGAAAGTCCTATTCCTTCTCATGTGCCCATATCGTCAATTTTCAAATATGCTTATTTAGTTCAAGGGCTTCACTCCGCAAACAATTTAGCAATTGCAAGATGTTATGAGTGGATAATTTCGCCTCAGCAATATTACACCCAATGGTTGGATTCAGAACTTCTTCAGGTTGATCATCCAATCAAGAGATTCATTGCAGAGGATGTGGCTAAGCATAACAGACATTATGAAGGATACTCCTTTCTGCACGAATGTCCATATGTGCCATAGCCACGGAATTTCGTCACACGAGGAGTTCCAAATCAACAAAAGATATTCAAAGCGCGGTCGACCAAACCTAACAAATTTCATGAAGGGGACCTGGTTCTCAAAGCAGCTCAGCGTGGTCTTCATTCTACAAGGAACTCCAATTGGGAAGGACCATTTATGGTTGCTAAGTCCATAACCGGAGGATACTACAAACTGATCAACACAGATGGCAGAACCCTACCAGTAATTCACGAGAATTGGCTTAAGGCGTTTGTCTGAAATTATCAAACATTTGAGGTACTGGGTGTTTGAAGCATTCATGACGTCTGGATTTGGCATTTAGGATTTTCTTTCATTGTATTTCGATTCCTCCAAAACGTTTTCAATACTTGCAATCAGTATTTGAATTCAGCAATTTATCAAAATTCAATTCATATTTCTTAAAGGAAAATCTCTATTAAATCCAAAAGAAAATCCTTAACCATATACCAATCCAAAACCAGCTAATATCAAAACCCAAATAAAAACCTCACATCTCTCAGAAGTTCAGAAGTTCAAGAGATCATGAAAAAGGAAATCAAAGAAAATCAACAAAAAAGGATTTTCGCTCCTCTGCACCCTTCAAGGCCTGCAAAGCCGCCTTCTCCTTGTTCAACTCTTCAGTCAGACTGGAAATCTTGTCTTCTTTCTCCATCACAGCATCATTGGGAAAGGGTATGTTGTTCTCACATGAGTCCTTGATAGCGTTCATTTGCTTACGAAGCCACTTTACATTGAAGCCAAGTATTTCTGAATTCTCCAAGTTAAACTCCCAATCAAAGAGTATATCTGGAGTCACAATACTTCTGTCCCTAGTGCACATATCACTTACAACATGCAAGATAATACCTACTTGCATTGTTAAAGCATAAGCACGTCCAGGATTCCTGTCAACAATTATGTGACCAAACTTCTTCCATATTTTCTCATACAAGCCTGCATATCCAATGGGAACGTTGAATCCACCAACTAGCTCATGATACGATAGTGAAGCATCAAACGGAGGATCAAAATCAACTCATGCACTTGGATATTCATGCACCACTATACGGTTCTCAATTACTGGGGCAACTTCTACAATCAGAGCAACAACATTCTCCGGTGTTTCAGTTTCTTCTATCACTGAATCAACAACAATCTGGGTTTCCACAACTTCAATGACAACCTTCTCATGGACTTGAAGTAAAGGTATGGTTGTCTCTTCATCAATAACTCCAGGGAAGTTCGAGTTATCCCCATTGGTTTCAATATCCTCAACTTCGGTATTTGACACCTAATACGAAGATTATATGAGGTTAGAGTCACATAAGCATGAAACCAGAGAAGATTACGAAATACAGTATACAAGCAATGCGACATCATCAAAGTTCATCATCATATACTCAAGGCACGAGAAAATGGCACGAAAGTCATGAAAATACGTTTTACGGTAACCTCGTCTGAAGAAACTGTACTCTGACATGTATTAGAAGACGAACTGGGAGAAATGTACAAGGAATCTAAGGATGGGTTGTATACCATTATCTTCTTATGGATGTCCTCTACAGCGTGTCAAAATTTCATGACAATCCGATGGACAAGCAAGGTGATGTGGTCAAAACATTGAGCAACATACTATCTGAAAAAGTTTAGAAAGTCTCCTGGAAGTTTACTGTTTCGCCTTTTTCAGGACCTGAACGTGCTCAAAACTTAAAAAGATTCTTTGCTAAAGCTTGGAAATTTTCCATCCTTGAATATGCATATGCATATCATGAAAATCCGACTCCAGATGAAGGTTTTACGGAGTTTTTGCTAAAAAACTGAGTTCTGAATTTTCTGACGACGAATTTCGACTAAGTTTTTCGTGTATACACAGGGATTCTCATTAATTCATTCACAAATCAGCACTTTCATACTTATATGAAGAGGATACATGACATGTACTTACTTGGGGGGTCTCTGAAGTATTCAAGGAATTGGGGATTGTCCGTGTTAATGACAAAAGGCTCATTACTTCTATTCGGCTCTGAATCTTTGAAAGTGCTTTCGTCTCTATTCTCAGAGGATGGATGGGTATCAACACTCTCCGTCTCCATGACGACATCCTCCTGGATACATCCTAAACAATTAACATTTAATATATATAACATCATAATTGAATATGCGAAGAAATACTTACGGCTTCTTCTTCATCGCTCAAATCAGGAATTGTTTGCGCAGTAGCAGAAAATCGAAGACCGTCGATACTTGATGGAGTAAAATTCTACAACGGAATAACAACATTGGTTTCATGATCCTAATAATGTGGGCGAGAAAAAGTCACGACAAGGGGAATACCTAGAACTCACCAAAGAACCAACTGGGGACTTTATGGTATTAGGTAACAGCTTATAACTCTTGTTCCTTCCTTCTCCACCGTGAAAAATCGCTTCAATTTCTGAGAAATCTACACGGATTCGAGGTATTACATCACGGCCGTCCTGTAATAAAATTCAGTAACATAATTAGAATACAGTTCTCATAATTTCATGAAGATTATACGAATAAACATACCTGAGAAGATCCTGGAGACGATTTTCATTTATCACCAGAGAGATACTTCAATCTTGGTCGACCAGCCATCACGTAATCACGCAATCGTTGAAGTTGTTGATCCCAAAAGTCTACATAACCTGGAGTTACATATGCAAATTTCTCGGAGCAAGGGAACCAGTAATTACTTCCTTCCACATGAGTATGGTCTTCTAAGTTGTTCAACTGATGGATTCCTCCTTCGAAAAGTTGGAACACACTGATCCATACCCATTTGTCGATCTGCTCTGTCAATATTATATTCCTTCACTGAAAGTCCTCCGTATATAGCCGATATCAAATGACCAGGGGTGTATCTCAACATGAAAGATTTTTCGCCATCACTCAGATTTGCACCGGACATCAGCATCACACTCTCTCTAGTATTGAAAGTCGTTGGCTGGGAAACATAAGCAGGAACAGACACCCACGGGAGGAAGTTGAACTCAGATTCATCATCCAACACATCATTGAGGCGTGCTTTAGACCGAGGCTTCTTTGTAGACCAACGCATGATCCTGGCATTATCTTTTTCAGAGAAGATATGACGAGCATCAGCATTCTGTCCTTGCAAAATATTACGTGGAATAGGTGCATAGTTCTTGAAGTGTTCCCACATCAAATATTGAAGAAACATCGTGTTGTCATAGCACTCAATCTTCATAAAGCCATTCGACACACTGGAGTCTATTATCAAGGAGTCCAAGTTAGAATACAAAGAACCCAGGAATAAGCTACCTATCGGAAGTTGCTCACCTTGAGCCATCTTGATAGCAAAGGGGATCACAAAGGGTTTCAAAAAGTTTCCACTATCTTCAAATATGTCTCTGGACAACCATAAACATAAGAAAGCATCAATGGGAAACATACCGTCGATGGGACTATCAGAAACCTCGTCTTTTGGTCACCAGCGTGTTAACCAGTGAGCATAGAATCCTTTACTGCCATACTCCTTATTCACTTCCTCCATTGCGGCTCTCAAGATGTTAGAAACTGCAGCCTCCTCATCTGAAAGATCTCCAGGGAGATTGCCTGTGATTGGGAGAGGCATCAAAGCAGCCACATCCTCTAAGGTAATGGTAAAATCTCCCCATCTTCATATAAAGGTGTGAGTGGGAATACACCAACGAGCAAGTAGAGCCACAATACCTCTCGCATCATGGAAAATGAATAAGTCTCCAGAAGCCTGAGTAGCTCTAGTCACTTGCGCCTGATCGAGCATAGCCCTGACATGAGGGAAACCCAGCATATGTCTCGCCCATCCAGAGAATTTTTCCAAAGGTCGTCGAGAAAGCCTAAACTATATAAGAGATGCAAGGAAGATACCTTGTTCAAGACAAAACCGAATCACTATCTTAGGAGTCACCAATTTCTTCTGAGTAACATTTCTGGGATTTATCAGAAGACGATACACTGGAGATTTGAGATGATTCTCAGTTTCCTGCTCAACCTCCGCAGAAAATGCATCATCTATATTCGGGACATTCTTAATTCCAGAAGCTTCATCCTCTTCTTCGCCAACGGAAGTCTCATCCATACATGTCTCATCTCTGGAGGTATCATCATCAATACACATTTCGTCCCTTGGAGTGTCGTTAGCTTGGGAGTTGGACATCTTTGAGGAGTAGCTGTAAAGTTCACACTACATTCTACTTCAGTATGTCGCCCAGATATAAATCAAGGAAGTACAAGCATCTAATGGCAACTCTTAAGTCATACCTTTTACGCTTCCACTAACGATAGTGATAGTAATGCTAGAGTTAACACCTCAGAAATCGTTCGTTTCTTCAAAACCTACAAAAATGAACGAAGCTCAGATTTTCATAAAATCATGAAAACTTCAACCACTATAATATCATGAAAACTAAAACAATATCTCATCATAAATAATTGTTTACCTTGAACATTATTCAAAAATCAGTTTTGAAAATATATGTTTAAAAAACATTAAATAATAACTCACTTTTTATTTTTAGTGAGTAACAACTCACGCAAAAAAAAATTCACTCTTTTCCGTGAAATTATGTCACGGTTTTGTATGCAAATATATTTTTCATGGACAGACCATGATTTTATGTAAAAAAAAAACTATTTTCCTTCGTATCGTCGTTCTTCTTTAAAACGAAGGTTTATTTCAATTTTGTGAGAGCTCACACCTTATAAGATAAAGTTTTGATTTACATGAAAGATCATAAACAAAATTTTATCAATGGACACAAGTTCATGTATAAAAAAAAATTCCTTCATACTATCGTCATTCTCTAAAACGAAGGTTTATTTCGGTTTCATGAAAATTCACTCTTTTATGATAAATCCTTGGTTGACATGAAAGCTCATAAACTAAGTTTTATCACTGGACCTAGGTCTACATATATTAAAAATCTCTCCTAAATCAGGGATTATTGTTAGTTTTCAAAACTAACGACCAAACGAACATATGTTTTCAAAAAACAGGGGTTTTTCAACAAAATCCTACTCACCTACACACATATATGATTTCAACATGATCACTTCATGAAACTCATATAAACATCAGCAAAAAAAAAATCCACACCTGGTCGGCGCCGGCCGGACGGTGGCAGCGGCGTCGGTGCTCTGGCGTGAAATCTTTCTCCTCCTGTTGCTGGCGTGAAGGTGGTGGAGAGGTGATGAAGTTGCTGGTCGTGGAAAATAAAAAACAAAAAAAAAGGAAAGGGATTAATTCCCTTTTACATTAATTTTTATTTCCAAAACCTAATTTTACAAGGATTTCCTTATTTGGGCCCCTCCCGCGAATCCTAAACGACCAAGGTTCCATCGTCCAAACCAGCGGTTCAACGTCACTTTATGCTCATCAAATGATTCTCTATCATGCCACTGAGATCTTCATTCAAGTCATGGTATGCTCGCACTATCAAAATCCGGTAACGTCTTAACTTACGACTAAGTTCAATTACTTATATTGTTTATGACCGGAAAATCACCATTCAATGCTAACTGAGGAACACGGCTTTCCTCACTAAGCAGGGGACTTAATGTAGATGGTGGATTTTCGACAAAGGCTAAAATCGTAAACCCATAATTATACGAACTTCTGATCCAACAATCAGATGTGAGTATTGAGACACAGGTCTCTCATCAAATCCTATGACTGAGAATACTTTCTCTCAGAGTACATGCAAATATGTAGTCTCTCAGCTGGACAACGACATATCTCATGAATACTGAACAGTTCAGTAATTATTTATATATAGAATCACAAGATTGACGACTCCTAGACAGTTTTCTCTGCTAGTATAGAGCGATAACGTCTTCAGGATACAAACAACGAGTTTCCCTGACTATATAAAGGATATGAAGCTCTAGCAAGCTCATGTCAGAATAATTAATGCTACTAGACAGCTTGCTCTGCTAGTATAGAGCCATAATTTAATTATTCCTAAATTCTTGGATTCATCCACTGAATTTCCGAAAATATTCAAATATTTTCGCAGTATTTCGTTACTTCAATCTATGGTTCTTCCCAGCAGAATTCCATGTGTTAGTAATAAATATTCAACGCACGGGCGTCAGCTACCTCCGAGTAAGCCCCGGCTCAAAAGGTGCAAGTGTACTCAACGATGATACACTAACAATCACCGCATGAACGAGTATTTCAAAATACGACGAAACGATGAACCTATGCAAAATAGGAAAGAAAATAATAAATAATTAAAATATTGACCAAGGCGCCAGGGGATTGGGCTCATCGACTGGCCGGCCGTGCCATGGCCAATCCCACGACAGTTTTATATCTTATCATATTTTTTGTTATTTTCCTTGATCTTATGAAAATCCTTTCATTTGAACAAATATCCTTCGTTTTGAGGAAACTCCTCAGTTTCATGGTGCTTCCTTCGCACGAAGGAAATAATATAAAATTGGGAAAAATATTATGGGGTCGTGATTGTTGGCCAACCAGCCATGCCTTGATCCCGGCCGGCCCCACACCTCATCGTTCCTCATTATTTTATTATTATTTCCCTAATCTCATGAAAACTCCTTCATCTCATGGTATTTTCACAAATCCATGAAAAATAATATGAAATTAGGGAAACTCGTGGGACCGGGCCCAGCCGGGCGGCCATGCCCTAGACGGTCCCACACGCCCCTTTATTTTATTATTATTATTTTAAAGTTTCATTCATCCCGTGAAACTCCTTGATTTCATGGTATTCCTATCAAATTAGGAAAATTCCTTCAAATCATGGAAAAATACATGGAAAATACATAAAATTAGGGAAACTCGTGGGACCGGGCCCAACTCGGCCAAGCCATGCCCTAGCCGGCCCCACACGCCCTTATTTTTTATTATTTTAATATTATTTGCTTCCTTGATCCCATGGAAACTCCTTCACTTCAAGGAAACTCCTTAATTTCAACAAATTCCTTTATTTCATGATATTTTCATAAATTCATGAAAAATAATATAAAATTAGAAAAAGCACCACGGGACCGTGGTCACTGGCCGGCCGGCCATGCCTTGGCCTCGGCGGTCCCATGCTTCATCATTCCTTCATTTTATAATTATTTTCCTTCATCGCATGAAGTTTCCTCATTTCAGCAAAACCCTGATTTTGTCATATTTTCTCAAATGGTTGCTCAAACGCACGCCAAAAAATATCAAAATTCTCAGGACTGAGACAGGGACGTGTTGAAGACTCGATCATGTTACCTTGACCGACTAAGGTTGGCTCTTTGGCTCGCAATGAGCCAGTCCCGCATATTTTCATGATTTGACCTAATTTGCGCAATTGCACATATTAGGTCCAAAACTCTTCCAAATAATTTTGGAATTTCATGGAGTGATCGTCATTCGATCCCACGACCATCCAGGGCTGGTTTCATGACCCCTTGGTCAGTCTCTCACCTCTCCATAATTAATTAGGTTTTATCACCTAAGGCTTGGACGAGCATTTTTCGAATAAATGATTAAACCAGCATTTAATCATTCTTTCATCAACAAATCACCAACTCTTCAAGAGATCTTGGTTTTTTGCCCACGCGATCATATGGACGCTACATAATTGACCCACGGTCTCATGTAGCCGGTCCTCCTTCATTCCATGGTTAATTCTCAAATAAACCATCAATTGGCCATTAATTGATCAAATTAGGGTTTCTGAGTCCAAGGATCATAATTCCCGACCCGAACACTAATAACTTTACGACGATCTCATGATCAGTATTCTTATTTATTATGCTCGGTTCAACTACCAGTATACTAGTTAATGTTCTATTTTAGTCGCGCTACCAATAATTCATCAGACGAGCAACACTTGCTCAGATGAGCAATATTTGCTCAAACCAAGGAATATTGGTTCAACTATCAATATTCAACAATTCATCAAATGGGCAATACTTGCTCACCTCAACGTGAGAATTATACCTCTGCCTCAACAGACACGTTCAATTCATGAGTCTCAGAACATTTTGTGTTCAACTCAGCAAATACATGGACTCATCGTCCCATAAAGTCATGAAGTCAACAAATGACTAATTAACCACGAGACGTCAATCGTGTCACATGGGGGATATCAACTAGGGTTTTGGTCTGGCGGTCTATGGCACGTGTGTTCATACACATGATGAGAATGTGAGCAAGTCGTGTAATCAGTTTAAGGAGTTAACAAAGTAGTGGATGGAAAATCGACCAAGTCTCCGCACGATGAGCAACTGGTTTCAAACACGATTTCCATTTCCCCACTCTTTGATTCCATCAACTGTCACATTTCATGGGATCATGGTGTCTACGATTCCAGCAATATAAATAAGTCTATGAATCATGATTGAAGATAGAACAACGATCTCACGTCTCACAGACAACACGAGATTAACTCATCAATTGAGCAATTACTCTCAACTGAGCAACTTCAATCATTCAGAACTTATCTTATTCATAATTCACAACACACCCACAATCTTTGATTACCATTGATTCCACACATTTCTCAGCTTCCCTCCTACAGATCAACCTATCCTCTCTTGTGACGAAATTTACTCTGGAACGGACATTATCTTGGTTGAGGCCGGAGTACTACAGATTGATCTCTCAAATTCAAAGCACTCCCTTCTTGCAGTACATCTGTGTGAGGTTGAAAATTTCGCTCGGTTCAAGGAGTCTCCTCCATACGGTCGTCTTCTCAATCCCGTGAAAACCAGCAAATCGTTTTTCCCCATCTACAACTATATTGAAAATTAAGATTATTTCGAGCAGTTCTGTTCTGGGCCTCTAACAAAAGCTTTTGACTCGACTCACATGACTTCCTTATGGTATTGTGTATAGAAGGTTCACTCACGGGTGCATTTTGTTTATTCATTTCTAACACAAACATATTTGTATTCTCAGTCAATTGTTTGAGAGACTCTTGTAGAGGAATAACATGTTTAGAAGGATCATAATAGGGACTAGTTTTTAACATTTTCATTATATTTTCCAAATACGAGGAACTAGTACTATAATATTCTTTATTTTCTTGTTCGTATGACAGGAGCGTGTGTGTATAGTAATTAGGCTCACCATGGTATGAGACATAACCTTGAAAAGGTGGATGTTCCAAACCACTATTCACACTGTGGTCAAAGTTGTAATGTCCATTTTGAAGCTCAGTTGGATATTCATTGTATTGGCTACTGTAGTATCGGTTCGACATTCTATTTTTGCACGGGTTTGTGTTGTCAAATGAAACCCACTGACAGGGGATTCGTGGGTGGATAGAGTCTTACCTCCCATACTAGACGAGCGATGAACCATTGAAGTCGACTCAGGCCACGGACTCCTGTGTCAGTGTATGAACCCGAGGGGCCGAGACAGTATCGTATCTGTCGTCCTTCCCTCCAAACAGTTATTTAATTTTTAACCCTTCCGTAGGGTTTTAAAAATAATTTCCAAAAGTCCCAAATATAAAGTTCAAAAAGTAAATAACAAAGACGTGCGGATTGAAAATCTACCTATCTTACCTTTAGGGGGAGTATTAGCTTTGTTATTATAATGTCAACATCGGCATTTATGAATTTAATGTATATAGGTTATTGTGATGTTGAATTCGGGAATCAAGCGTATGTGTAATGAATTCTTGTAATTTGTTTATCCATATGATGTAAGAGTTTTGTCACTAAAATTGACAAATGGGGAGATTGTTAGAGCATAGCTCGGTTGAACCCACCAAGCGTCGGTATGTCAAGTTTGGTTGTCATATTTTAGTAAGCCAAAACTCATTTTAAGAGTCGCTTGATTATGTATTAGAGTCAACTTCGTATAGGTTAGCTTGAAAATATTAGGATATGAGACATTACAAGTATTGGGAAGACTTGAAGAAGTGAAGAAGTAAGGATCTACAACGACAACATCAACCTTCCACTTGAGGTTAGTGATATTTGACTTGAACTATTTCATTCTCTAACGTATCTTTCAAGTCGTGCATATTGAAAACAAAACTGCGAAGCATGAATGATTATACTCTAATTAGACATAGTATTAAGGAATACAATACGAGGTTTGTTGCTTAACCATTAAACTTTGTAGATAAGACATCGACATAATCGTTTGAATGCTACTGTGATTATGTATGGGTATAAGGTGAAGATTTCATCCTAGGAAACAATGTTTTACATTTGTTTTAAAGAAGTAAATTCATGAACTTGTTTTGTGAATCGGAAGAGAAATCACCAGGCATTATTGGTAGTGTTATCCATTGCATATCTTTTGAAATACCAATATGTGTGATTAGTATAACTGCTCATGACTTGTTTATGTTCTTGGTAAAACTATTCACAAATACCTGACTTTTGTATTGGCATGACTTTTATTAGTGAAACCGATCTTAAGTAATCACCTGAGATGGTATGATCGATTCAGTGTTATTGGTATGACCGACTCTAGGTAAAGGGGAACCTATCCTAGTAAGAGGTGCAACCTATCACAAAGGGGAATCGATCCTTGTATGAGGTGTAACAAGTTTTTAGTAGAAAGGGGAACCTATCCTATGGACATGAGCAACACGTTTTTAGGCAAAGGGGAACCGATCCTATGGACATGTGCAGCAAGTACAAGTTACATACCATATATATGTGGCGAATCGATCCTAGTACCTAGTCAACCGAATTTTTGGAAATCTAGTGTGACTATGCATAGTACTCACATGGAGGTAGAACCGAAACTTGTTTTGGTAGAACCGTGAAACCCATGATTAGTGATTGAGTGTTCTTGATCAATCACGTAGTTCTTGAAAGTCAGATGAACCAATTCTAAACTTGTTTGGAAGTGTGGAAAATCGGTTTCAAGATTGTAAGTATGAAAGAGAAGTTACAAAGTAAAGATGCCGACATACTTTGAACATGTGCAGTAACGCTTATCTTTAATTGTTCAAAGATATTCCTTAATAGCTAAAGGAAGAAAATCCCTGATCGAATAAAATAAATTGAGAATCTTTTATTTAAGGTTTTTAATTTTATTTTTGGAAAATGAAAATTAGTAATATGTGTTTACTAGTTGGAGATTTTCTAAGAGATTTTCGGTCATTATTTGGACAAAGCATTTCCAGGAATTATGGAAACCGAATCTGGAATATATTACATATCTTGAGAATATTTTCGGTTTTGGAAATTCCTTGGTGTCCAAACTTCCTTGGTCTATAAATACCAAAGTTTGTATTTCGAGCAAACTAATCCTCAGGGACAGCAAAACTATCTCAGTTGTGCTGCCACTGGTGAAGCTGCATATTCGGAGAGGAGAGTAACCTAATTAGGCGAAATCTCTTGCGGCCGCTCAGTTTAAAGACTTTTTTGGGATTGAGAAGCTCTATTAGTACCGTTGGTGGGAAACTAGATAATTGCAGTTTAACTTTTGTTTTCGATTGATTTGATTGACTAACGGTGGTTGAACTTGATTGCACCTAGTTTGTTTATGCTTGAGAATCTTCTCTTCTGATATAAGATTCACTCAAACTATATCGAAGTTTCGACAGGGATCTTTAGACTGTTTTTAGTTCTAAAGACGATCTTGTGATAATCTATTGTTAATAGACTCCGTTTTGTGCGAATTGATCACAAGAGATTTAAGTTGTTGTGTGCAGGTGTTTATTGAAGATCTAAGAAGATTTAAGACAAAGAAGATATTGAAGATTTCTGATTTGGGGTTCATAATCTTTGGTGTGCACAATACTTGTTTCGGTATAAGAGGATTCAATTATAATCGTTTATCCTTGTGGTAGATTGGATTGATTAGTTGTGCAGATCGATATCAATAAAATTCTTTGTGATTAAAAGTATTGACTGCAAAATCTTAACAATTACCTTTGGTAGTTGAACATAAGATAGATCTAAGAACCTGACGAAGGAGTTTATTGAGATAAACAGAAGAGCCTTTGTCGAACTCTCATCACTTGGTTGAAGAGAGTTGATACCAAACAGATTTATTATTTCTTTACTGTTTGGAATACGAACCAAAGGAATTGTTTCAAGTACGTGACTTATTCATAAGTTGGAGGCGTGGGAATACATACAGAACTAGGTGAACTATAGGTTTAGTTGCTTGGTCTCAACTATACGAAGTTGGTTTTATTTTGTATAGCGGATTAGTCCTGAGAGTATTCAATTCCGGACAAGGTCCCGGGGTTTTTCTGCATTTGCTAGTTTCCTCGTTAACAAAATCTTGTTGTGTCATTTACTTTTATTTTCCGCAATCATAATTGTTGTTATTATAATTTAAAGTAAATTACACAACGTTAATTCCTATTTACTTGATAAGTAATCTTATTGTGTTTGGTTAAGTCCGAACCTTTTATCAAGTAAACATACTTCGTTGTTGTATTGCTCGATCTTGTATCCATTGATGATCACACGAAGTGTGAATCAATTTGTTGTATTGTCTCGACTCAGTCCATAGACAATCACTTTCGGAGAAAGGACTTATAGGTGGAATTTTTTTAGATTGAGGTATATTTGGGTACCCTCGTGTTTTCAAAAGAGTTGTTCAATTGATATATTCTCATAGAAGTTTACAAGAACACAATCGAAACAAAATCGGTTTGATTCACTCGAATCAATTCATGAACATTATAGCCACGGTTTGCAAAGATTGCACTCCTTATAATATAAATGTTTAAGTTCATGTACACAACCGATTTTAGAAAGTAACCCACTTAAGTACGCAAACAGGTACGCATACTTGAGTAGACGTACTAAGTTTGGTTACGCCAGTACGCTTACGGGTGCGCATACTACAACACTCTTCCAAACTCCAACATAATTTCACGTAGGTGAACTTTTCGCCAGTATGCATACTGAAAAAGCGGGGGTACAACAACCACACCCAATATTTCGCTTAGAAATTTGTATGAACTAACTCCAATATACTTTCAAGAGAATTAATCTAGACTCAATCTTAATAAAGTATACCAAAGAGTTATATCTATCATTCTCTATTCAATTCTTACTCAAGCAAATAGAAATCTGCGAGTCTAATTGAATACAAGAGAAATAACTTGGATGGTACCAAAGACCAACATCCAAGTGTCAATCAATGTAAATCAACAACCAAAGGTTGGATATTCTAATTAATTGATCTAACGCACAACCTGTGATATTTTAATTATATAACAAAATATAATGCGAAATATAACACAAACACCAGAAGTTTTGTTAACAAGGAAACCGCAAATGCAGAAAAACCCCGGGACCTAGTCCAGATTGAACACACACTGCATTAAGCCGCTACAGACACTAGCCTACTACAAACTAACTACGGTCTGGACTGTAGTTGAACCCCAATCAATCTCACACTGATCCAAGGTATAGTTACGCTCCTTACGTCTCTGATCCCAGCAAGATACTACACACTTGATTCCGTTATCTGATCTCACCCACAACTAAGAGTTGCTACGACCCAAAGTCGAAGACTTTAATAAACAAATTTGTATCACACAAAAAAGTATACGGTAATAGATAAATCTGTCTCCCACAGAAATACCTTCGAGTTTTGTTCCTTTTTTTGATAAATCAAGGTGAACATGAAGCAATTGATAACCCGGACTTATATTCCCGAAGAACAACCTAGTATTGTCAATAACGTCACAATAATCTTAATCGACGCGGCGAAAAAAGATATTGTGGAATCATAAACGATGAAACGAAGATGTTTGTGATTACTTTTATATCTTGCCTATCGGAGATATCAATCTCAAGCAAATCTTTACGATTGTACTCGTACGATAGAAACAACAAGATCAGATCACACAACTACAAGAAAGTAGTATCGGTCTGGCTTCACAATCGCAATGAAGTCTTCAAGTCGTTAACCTACAGGGTCTCAGTAGAAACCTAAGGTTAAAGGAGAATCGACTCTAGCTAATACAACTTGTATCACACAGGAGGTGCGGGGATTAGGTTTCCCAATTGCTAGAGTTCTCCCTTATATAGTCTTTCAAATCAGGGTTTGCAATCAATGTTAGCTTAGTAACAAAGCATTCAATATTCACCGTTAGATGAAAACATAATTAGATTCAAGCTAATATATTTCAACCGTTAGATCGAAACTTAGCTTGTTACACACAAATGAAATGCACGTTTTTAGGTTTGTGTAACCGTACCCAAACATGTAAATTCGTTGGTTCAACAGTAGTTAACCAAATGGTTAGCCATATGGGCACTTCCATATTAACCATATCCTTCTTTACCATAACTAGTTCAAATGACTCAAATGAACTAGTTAGAGAGTTGTTCAATTGCTTAGATCTTATAGAAGTATACAAAACACAATCGAAGCAAAAACGATTTGATTCACTCGAATCGATTCATGAATTTTATAGCCACGGTTTGCAAACTTGCATTCCTTAGTTAATATAAGTATAAGTTCATGACTAATCGTTTTTTAAAAATAACTAACTAAGTACGCGAACTAGTTACGTGGACTTAAGTACCCGGAATAAGTTTGTAAACAGATCACAAACTCGAGCGGATTTTCTCGGGAAGAGAACCTCCGACAGTACGCGTACTGGGTACGCAGACTGGGTTCGCGAACTAGGTTCACGGACTCGGTTCCGGTTTTCCTGAGCAGCAAAGTACGCAGACTTCGGTTCAAGGAATAAGGAATTATACATGTATGTGTTGAACACAATTCTTATATCCAACAATGGTTATATAATCTAAACTCTCATTTCAATTATTGAAACATTCTTATAGGACATTATATAGTTGTCATTCACAAACCGTTTTTCGTCAAAGCCATTTTCAAGCGATTGAAACATATCATGACTTTCGTCACTACGTAAAGATGAACTTGTACAAAGTGAAATCTTACCAACACATATTTGAAGAAATAGATAAGCAAGATAAACTCGGCACAAAATAGCAAATGTGTATAATCAAAGTCTATATAGCAAAACGGCTTTTGTCTCAAGATAGGAAATAAAGTATGTTAGAGCATGGCTCGGTTGAACCCACCAAGTGTTGGTATGTCAAGTTTGGTTGTCATATTTTAGTGAATCAAAACTCATGTTAAGAGTCGCTTGATTATTTACTAGAGTTAAACTTCGTATAGGTTAGCTTGAAAGTATTAGGATATGAGAAATTACAAGTATTGCGAAGACTTGAAGATGTGAAGAAACAAGGAGCTACAACGACAACAATCATCCTTCCACTTGAGGTTAGTGATATTTGACTTGAACGGTTTCATTCCCTAACGCATCTTTCAAGTCGTGCAAATTGAAAACGTAAATGCGAAGCATATTTGAACTCTAGATAGACATAGTATTAAGGAATACAATACGAGGTCTATTTCTTAACCATTAAACTTTGTAGACAAGACATCGCCATAATCATTTGAATGCTATTGTTATTATGTACGGGTATGAGGTGAGGATTTCATCATAGGGAATAATGTTTACATGTGTTCTAAGGAAGTAAGTTCATAAACTTGTTTGTGAACCGAAAAGGAAATTTCCAAGTGTTATTGGTTTTGTTATTCATTGTGTTAGAGCATAGCTCGGTCGACCTCACATGCGTTGCTATCTCAAGCATGTTTGTCAATGTTAGTGATCAAAACTATGAGTCTTGATTTCTAGCCTACATATCTAAGTCTTGGACTAGAATAGAAAAGTGTAGTTGAGATCAAGGACTTCATGGCGATTCATCATACAACAACGAAGATATACTCAAGGAAAAGTGGAACTTCATAAACAAAAAGGTATGTGGAAACTTTAACTTATCTATCACTCAAAAGTCTATCTCTTCTATCTCCTACTTCTTATGAGAAAAAAGTCGTATGTTATATAGACTGGATCATACACATTTGATATTTCGAGCTGAGTATATCTCGTCTATCTATATCTCGAAATCATGTGTTGGTAAAGCGTTTCGCTTTGATTAAGTTTATCTTCGCCTAGTGATGAAAGTCATGAAAAGTTTCAATTACTTTGAGAATTGTTCTGACGCGAAACGGTATGTGAATAACGTCTATATAACGTCCTATGAGAATGTCTCAATGATTGGAATGAGAGTTTAGATTACATAACCATGTATTCCTTAATCCAAAGTTTTCGAACTTTGTTGATTGAGAGAAACCGGAGGAATTGGCTTTGCCAAGTCCGCGAACCCAGTCCTCAAACTGACGGAAGTTCTCGTACCGAGAATTTGTGCTGGGATTTTCCAAAAACTCGTTTGCGTGCAAGTCCGCGAACTAGCGAAAGTCTCTTTGCCGAGATTTTCTGCTGAGTTTGGAAAACTCCACCGGTTGTCTTAATTCCGCGAACTTGTTTGTGAGCTTAAGTGGTTGTGATCTAAAGATGTGCTATGAACATGAAACTTAAATTACTAAGGAATGCTTTATGCAAGCCGTGGCTATAAAGTTCATGAGTCGATTCAATCGAATCGAATCATCTTTGTTTCAATTGTGTCTTGTGTAGTTACATAAGATTTCATAGCAATTGAATCGAATCGAATAATCTTTGTTTCAATTGTGTCTTGTGTAGTTACATAAGATCTCATAGCAATTGAACAACTCTCTAACTAGTTCATTTGAGTCAATTGAACTAGTTATGGTGAAGAATTACTAGGTTAATATGAAATGCTCATATGGTTAACCTTTTAGGTTACTATGTTGAACCAACATACACTTACACGTTTGGGCATGGTTTTCACAAACCCAGTAAACGTCTACCCAAGTGTGTGTGACAAGCTAAGTTTTCGATCTAACGGTTGAGAAATATTAGCTTGAATCTAAATCATATTTTCATATAACGGTGAATATGGATTGCTTTGTAACTAAGGCAAAACCCTGATTTGAAGGCTATATAAAGGAGACATCTAGCATTGTGCAAAACTATTCCCCACACGTCTGTGTGATACTAGTGCGCTCTCTAGAGTCGATTCTCCTTTAACCTTTGGTTTTCTTCTCTAAAACCAGGTTAACGACTTAAAGACTTCATTGGGATTGTGAAGCCATACCGATACTACTTTTATTGTAGTTGTGTGATCTGATCTTGCATCTTCTATTATACGAGTACAATCTATTGATTGGCTTGAGATCGTGAGAGTTCTCCGATAAGAAAGATAAAGAAGTCACAAACATCTTCGTCTCACTGTTTGTGATTCCTCGACAAACCGCCTGTATAGTCAGGAAGGATTGTAGAGAGGTGATTGATTAATCTAGGCTATTCTTTTGGAATACAAGACCGGATTATCAATTGGTTCCTGTTCACCTTGATTTCATATCTTAAGACGGAACAAAACCTAGGGTTTATCTGTGGGGGACAGATTTATCCTTTGATAGACTTTTCTGTGTGAGACAGATTTGTTTATTATCAAGCTGCGACTTTTGGGTTGCAGCAACTCTTGGTTGTGGGTGAGATCATCTAGGGGAATCAAGTGCGCAGTATCTTGCTGGGATCAGAGGCGTAGGAGTACAACTGTACCTTGGATCGGTGGGAGATTGATTGGGGTTCAACTATAGTCCAGTCCGAAGTTAGCTTGGAGTAGGCTAGTGTCTGTAGCGGCTTAATACATTGTGTATTCAATCTGGACTAGGTCCCGGGGTTTTTCTGCATTTGCGGTTTCCTCGTTTAACAAAACTTCTGGTGTCTGTGTTATTTCTTTTCCGCATTATATTTTATATAATTGAAATAATACAGGTTGTGCGTTCGTGATCATCAATTGGAAATCCAACCTTTGGTTGTTGATTGATATTGATTGATCCTTGGACATTGGTCTTTGGCACCGTCCAAGTTATTCCTTGTATTTGATAAAGACTAGCTATTGTTTTTAGCTTGGGTAAAAATAAAATCAAGAGAGAGATATTAACTCCTTGAGATACTTTATCTAGATTGACTCTGACTGTCTAGTTGATTCTCTAGCAAAGTATTTCGGAGTTAGTCCATACAGATTACTAAGCGAAATATTGGGTGGTGTTGTTAGACCCCCGCTTTTTCAATTGGTATCAGAGCAAGCAAACATGTTAAAGACCTCAAAAGTCTGTGTTTGTAAGTGATCTGACTCTATGGACCGATGTGCCATCTTAATAAATGCACCACCAGATCCAGGGATTTCGGAATACTCCTCCATGACTGATTTTTTCATAAGTGTTGAAGAGTTGCTTTCCAGGCCATTAACTGGTATGAAATCCTTAGAAACATTTTCTGAAATTGAAAATAAACTTGAAATCCTATCCTCTGAGATGGATCTCTATATCCCAAATGAGCAATAATCTCTTTACAGGCTAAATCAAGCTATGTTCAAAAATCATGCCATTATTGACATTGATGTGATTATTAAAGAGGTCTCTCCTATGAAGCATGAATTAATTGTTGATAGGACACTTAATGATACTAATGCTATCATTACTATTGATGACTCCAGCATCTATTACATTTCCAAGACTGTCATGTGTGATCTTAATAATTTTCCTCATGTGAGATGGAACAAGAAAAATCAGAGAAATCGTTTGTCACTGATTATTTTCCTTGATAATCTCAGAAAGAACTTACTCTGGAATTGGTTCAGGTATTCAAAAGGTCTTTGTTCTTGGAAGGAAGCTTTGTCTTGGTGTCATAGTTTGCAAACGCTAAGGTCTTGGTGTAGATAGGGTCTTTTACCAAACACACCCTTAACCAGCACATGCGACTCACACATGTTGGCTCATGAACCGCCTCCATAGCAAATCCGGTTCGCAAACGTGTCGTTTGGTTTGTTCAACTTTTAAAAAGAAGAAAAACTCTCCTCTCGTTCTCATCTCCTTCTCCTGTTCAAGAACTGAAGAACAGTTCGCACACTTCTTCTCTCTGCATCACTTCTTCTCAAGTTTTTTCTCTTTTGTTGATTGTTTTGATATCAGAAGAAGTTTTTGCATCTTGGATCGAATATCGTTTTTTGTTTCGAGTTTGTGTGCGAGAATCACCATTGTTCCAAGTCCACGAACCAAGTAAGTCTTCTACTTCCTTTTGGTTTTTCATCTTTCAATTATGAGTCATATAAGAACTAGACATGTTGGTAGTTCTAGCTATCAACCTAGGGACGAATCGTTCCTTGACCTGAATTTAGGAGTTAGGTTCTTTAATCATGCAGCACGTGAACTGTTTATAGAGCTCATGGCCCATTCGTGAACGTTTTCTTGACCCAACTATAAATGATATTCCTCACTTTAACAATTTGTTTAGTTATTATCATTGGGGAATAATTCACGAACCCTCAGTTAATGTTCATAATGAATTCGTTGCACAATTTTATGCAAATATTCATGATGTAAACCGTGTAAACTGCTCTTTCAAAACCATGGTGGGAGGGACTGTGATTGAGGTTAACAGAGAAATTATCTCAAGACTGGTTCAAGTACCCATTGGTGGGACTCCTTTTCCTCCAGCCGAAAGACGAACTTTAGAAGACCTCTCTATCTTACTGTTTAATCAGAATCTTGTTCGAAATGATGGTAAGGTTTGTGTACAAGGAGCGGGTATTCATCTCAAGGTTGCTGCTAAGCTTATTGTGGCAAATATGTTGCCAAGCACCTGTGACAACAATCGTTGGACAAAAGACGTTACTGAGTTTATCTACCTAATTGTTGAAGAGAGGCAAATTGATTTATGTGGAGTGATTGTCAACTCGATGATCAGTGTTAAACAAAGCAGTAATAGGAGACCTGGACTTCCCTGTCTCATTTCAATAATCTGTGCTAGCTACAACCTTCAAATGATTGGAACCAATATTGAAGGACCATCAATGATAAGAAGGTCAAGCATTGAGAAGATGATGCCCTCGACTGTCAGATGTGTTCCTGTTGCTCCTGTTTCTCCGCCGGCTATTGATGCTGATGAGATGGACCTTCTCCAAATAAGTCTTGCTGAAACTAGAGAAGAACTTGCTCGTGCCAAGAAAGAAATTGTTGTTCTTAAAGAGAAGGTGGAGTATGCTGAACTTGCTGTTCCAGCACTTGCAGAAAAGTTCTATGAAATTGAGAGAGATCACTATTATGAACCAAGTGACTAATCTCTAAATAACAATGTCGATGCTTGTTTCTTTTACTAAAACTTTGGTTTATTTCTCTATGGGTTGTAATAACTTTTATGATTAGCCTTGAATACGTTGTTTTCTTTATGAAAAATATTTGCTACATAAGCTGCCCATATACTGTGTCAAAAGTAAAGTCGTTCATGAATTGGTATTCGTATTGATGAAAGGACGAATGGACTTTTGACAATTACAAAAGTTATGCCTATACAGTCATGTATTTGATGGAAAATAGGATAAAATCTTTTGTTTGACAAGGATAAAGTCTATTATGTCGGAAAATAGAATAGATCCTTGTATGTTATCCACGGTATTGATCTTCATTGATCCATTTTGTTATGTTTTACCATGAAGGCTCCATTGTGTTTCTTATGTTGAGCACGATACAACTAAGTCGATTATTCTTATTGGCTTTGTTGGTTGTTCCATAAGATGCTATATGTTGAGCATTATGAACTAAATTAATCATCTTGGTTGGTTATTTGCTCCGAAAGTCTTCTTTTGTCGAGCAAATCTTTTGACAATTAAATTGATTACTTTTGTGATTAGTTTGGTTGTTTGTATTCCAGTTAGATTAATTATGGGTTCTCTTGTAATTAGTCTAGTTGAGTTTCCATATATTCCACAATTTCTTGTGTTGAGTATATGAACGACTATACAAATCATGTTTTATTGGTTAATGTAGTCGTATATTCCGTAAGGTTTTTCCTAGTGTTGAGTATATGAACGATTAAGGTAGTCATCTCCGTGTGGTTTTCTTAGTCGTAGCTCCGTGAGTTTTCTTATGTTGAGCACTTTCAATTAAATTGATCACTTTTGTGGTTTGATTTAGTTGTGTATTACAATTAAATTAATCATGGGTTTTCTTGTGATTAATTTGGTTGAGTTTTGGATATAGAAAATCATTTCTATGGTTTTTGGTCCAATTAAAAAATCCTTCTTTTCTTTCGAAATTAAGGTCTCTCTTATTGTTCTTTCGGGAATGACATCAAATGGGGGAGAGTTCTTTTGAACTTGTGCTTAATGGTAATATCTTGCGGGGTGTGCGGCTGTGGAATTTTGATAGGGGTTATCTTGTATCTTAAAACTCCTTGATGGGTGCATTTAGCTTCGGGTTTATGATTGTATCTAAATTAAGTTGGTATGTATTTTTTTTTAGTCTATGAAATGTCTCTAGTGGAAATTTCATTATGATCCCGTTCTTGTACCTTTGACAATTTTATTGACAAAAAGGGGGATAAATATTGTAGTTCACACTACAAATACATATGGTTTTCGGATCATTGTGTAAGGGGGAGTGGTTTCCATGATCGAGATGGAGTATTGACTAAGGGGGAGTGATAATATCACCATAGTATTGTTGTTAAAGTCGTGATGCAATTGGACTTTGATGTTACATAATAATACTATGTCACTGTATAATGATGATCGAGAATCTCGATTTCTCTCATTGTTATAGCTACGGATCTTCAACAACGGTGATGATAAACTTACAACCTTTAGGATCATTGGAGTACTTGGAAGGACAAAGATTTCAGGGAACGTTGAAGATTAGACTATGGAATAGGAGACACTAAAGTTTATCTTTTTTATATTCCATATGTATTAATAGTTTTGTCACTAAAATTGACAAAGGGTGAGATTGTTAGAGCATAGCTCGGTCGATTTCGCATGCGTTGCTATCTCAAGCATGTTTTTCAATGTTAGTGATCAAAACTACGAGTCTTAGCTAAGTCTCGGACTAGGATAGAAAAGTGTAGTTGAGCTCAAGGACATCATGGCGATTCATCATACAATGAAGAAGATCTACTCAAGGAACCGTGGAACTTCATCAATAAAAAGGTATGTGGAGACTTGAACTTATCTATCTCTTCTATCTCCTACTTCTTACGAGACAAAAGTCGTATGCTATATAGACTGGATCATACACATTTGATATTTCGAGCCGAGTATATCTCGCTAATCTATATCTCGAAATTATGTGTTGGTAAAGCTTTTCGCTTTGATCAAGTTTATCTTCACCTAGTGACGAAAGTCATGAAAAGTTTCTATTACTTTGAGAATTGCTCTGACACGAAACGGTCTGTGAATAACGGCTATATAACGTCCTCTGAGAATGTATCAATAATTGGAATGGGAGTTTAGATTACATAACCATGTATTCCTTAATCCGAAGTTTTCGAACTTTGTTGATTGAGAGAAACCGAAGGAATTGGCTTTGCCAAGTCCGCAAACCCAGTCCGTGAACTCAGTCCGCGAACTGACGGAAGTTCTCGTACCGAGAATTTCTGCTGGGATTTTCCAAGAACTCGTTTGCGTGTAAGTCCGCGAACTGGCGAAAGTCTCTTTGCAAGGATTTTCTGCTGCGTTTGGAAAACTCCACCGGTTGTCTTAAGTCCGCGAACTTGTTTGTGAGCTTAAGTAGTTATGATCTAAGGATGTGCTCTGAAAATGAAACTTAAATTACTAAGGAATGATTTATGCAAACCGTAGATATAAAGTTCATGAGCCGATTCAATCGAATCATCTTTCTTTCAATTGTGTCTTGTGTAGTTACATAAGATCTCATAGCAATCGAACAACTCTCTAACTAGTTCATTTGAGTCAATTGAACTAGTTATGGTGAAGAAGAACTAGGTTAATATGAAATGCTCATATGGTTAACCTTTTGGGTTACTATGTTGAACCAACATACACGTACACGTTTGGGCATGGTTTTCACAAACCCAGTAAACGTCTACCCAAGTGTGTGTGACAAGCTAAGTTTTCGATCTAACGGTTGAGAAATATTAGATTGAATCTAAATAAGGTTTTCATCTGACGGTGAATATGGATTGCTTTGTAACTAAGGAAAAACCTTGATTTGAAGGCTATATAAAGGAGACATCTAGCATTGTGCAAAAATAATCCCCACACGTCTGTGTGATACTACTTTTATTGTAGTTGTGTGATCTGATCTTGCATCTTCTATTGTACGAGTACAATCTATTGTTTGGCTTGAGATCGTGAGAGTTCTCCGATAGGCAAGATAAAGAAGTCACAAACATCTTCATCTCACTGTTTGTGATTCCTCGACAAACCGCCTGTGTAGTCAGGAAGGATTGTAGAGAGGTGATTGATTAATCTAGGCTATTCTTCGGAAATATAAGACCGGATTATCAATTGGTTCCTGTTCACCTTGATTTCATATCTTAAGACGGAACAAAACCTAGGGTTTATCTGTGGGGGACAGATTTATCCTTTGATAGACTTTTCTGTGTGAGACAGATTTGTTTATTATCAAGCTGCGATTTTGGGTTGCAGCAACTCTTGGTTGTGGGTGAGATCATCTAGGGGAATCAAGTGCGCAGTATCTTGCTGGGATCAGAGGCGTAGGAGTACAACTGTACCTTGGATCGGTGGGAGATTGATTGGGGTTCAACTATAGTTCAGTCCGAAGTTAGCTTGGAGAAGGCTAGTGTCTGTAGCGGCTTAATACAGTGTGTATTCAATCTGGACTAGGTCCCGGGGGTTTTCTGCATTTGCGGTTTCCTCGTTTAACAAAACTTCTGGTGTCTGTGTTATTTCTTATCCGCATTATATTTTATATAATTGAAATAATACAGGTTGTGCGTTCGTGATCATCAATTGGAAATCCAACCTTTGGTTGTTTATTGATATTGATTGATCCTTGGACATTGGTCTTTGGTACCGTCCAAATTATTCCTTGTATTTGATAAAGACTTGCTTTTTTTTAGCTTGAGTAAAAATCAAATCAAGAGAGAGATATTAACTCCTTGAGATACTTTTGTCTAGATTGAGTCTGACTGTCTAGTTGATTATCTAGCAAAGTATTTCGTAGTTAGTCCATACAGATTGCTAAGCGAAATATTGGGTGGTGTTGTTAGACCCCCAATTTTTCACATCGCTTATCTTATGAACAACCAATATGTATCATAGAGTATAACCGCTCACAACTTGTTGTGCTCTTGGTAGAACTGTTCACAAAGGCCTGACTTATGTATTCGTATAACTTTTATTAGTAAAATCGATCTTAAGTAATCACCTGTGGTATGATCGGATTTTGTATGTCTGACCTTGTAAGGGAAAGGGAACCGATCCTTGTAAGGTAAAGGGAACTGATCCTTGTAATGGAAAGGGAACCGATCCTTGTAATGGAAAGGGAACCGATCCTAGTAAGGGGTGCAGTACATCAAAGGGAACTGTTCCTTGTATGGGGTGTAGCAAGGTTTATAGCATAAAGGGGAACCGATCCTATGGACATGTGCAACACATATAAGTTAGATACCATATATATCCGAGGAACCGATCCTAGTACCTAGTCAACCGAACTTTTGGGAAGCTAGTGTGACTATGCATAGTACTCACATGGAGGTAGAACCGAAACTTGTTTTGGTAGAACCGTAAACCCATGATTGTGATTGAATGTTGGTTTGATCAATCACATAGTTCTTGAAAGTCAGATGAACCAATTCTAAACTTGTTTGGAAGTGTGGCAAATCGGTTTCAAGGTTGTAAGTGTGAAAGAGAATTTACAAAGTTAAGATGTCGACAAACTTTGAACACGTGTTGTGAATGTTTATTTCTATAATTGTTCAAAGATATTCCTTAACGGCTTAGGGAAGAGAATCCCAGGATCGAAACTTAAGTATGTTAAGAATCTTTTAATTAAGGTTATTAATTTCATTTTGTAAGGATATTACAGAATTAGTAATGTGCATTTACTAATTAGATTTTCCGAGAGATTTCGATCGTTATTTTTGGATAGAGCATTTCCAGGAATTATGGAAACCTAATTTGTTCTTTAATGAATATCTTGAGAATATTTTCGGTTTTGGAAATTCCTTGGTGTCCAAACTTCCTTGTCTATAAATACAAGAAGTTTGCCTTTCTAGCAAACTAATCCTTCGTAACAACAGATTTACTCTTTTGTTGTTGTTACTGGTGTAGCCACCTATTCAGAGAGGAGAGTAACCTAATTAGGCGAAATCTCTTACGGCCGCTCAATTTAAAGTCTTCTTTGGGATTGAGAAGCTCTAGCGCGACCCGTTGGTGGGAAACTAGATAATTGCGGGTTATCTTTGTTTTCGATTGATTTAATTGACTAACGGTGGTTGAAATATGATTGCACCTAGTTTGTTTATTCTTGAGAATCTTTTCTTCTGATATAAGATTCGCTCAAACTAGTTCAGAGTTTCGACAGGGATCTTTAGACTGTTGTTAGTTCTAAAGACGATCTTTTGATAATCCATTGTTAACAGACTCCGTTCTGTGCGTGATTGATCACAAGAGATTCAAGTGATTGTGTGCAGGTGTTTATTGAATATTTAAGAAGATTTGAAGACAAAGAAGATATTGAAGATCTGACTTGGGTTTATAATATTTGGTGTGCACAATACTTGTTTCGGTAAAAGATGATCCAATTAATAATCGGTTTATCCTTGTGGTAGATTGGATTGATTAATTGAGTAGATCGGCATCAACACGGTTCTTCGGATTAAAGGTGTTGATTGGATTAATCTTAAACGATTACCTTTGGGTGATTGAACATAAGATAGATCTAAGGACCCGACGAAGGAGTTTATGTTAAGATAAACAGAAGAGCCTTTGTCCGACTCATATCACTTGGTTCAATAGAGTTGATACCAAACAGATCTGTTGTTCCTTTACTGTTTGGAATACGAACCAAAGGAAATGTTCCAAGTGTGTGACTTATTCATAAGTCGGAGGCGTGGGAATACAGACGGAACCAAGTGAATTATAGGGTTAGTTACTTGGTCTCAACTACACGAAGTTAGGTGTAATTTTGTGTAGCGACTTAATCCTAAGAGTATTCAATTCTGGACTAGGTCCCGAGGTTTTTATGCATTTGCGGTTTCCTCGTTAACAAAATCTTGCTGTGTCATTTACTTTTATTTTCCGCATTATAATTATTTTATTATAATTAAAGTAAATCACACAAACGTTAATTCCTATTTACTTGATAAGCAATCCTATTGTGTTTGGTTAAGTCCGAAACATTGTATCAAGTAAACATACTTCGTTGTTGTATTGTCTCGATCTCGTATCCATAGACGATCACACGAAGTGTGAACCGATTATTTGTATTGTCTCGACTCAGTCCATAGACAATCACTTTAGGAGAAAGGACTTATAAGTAGGAAAAGTTTTAGCTTGAGGTATATTTGGGTACACTTTCCTTTTCAGAGTAGATAGACTTTTGAGCGATAGATAATTTTAAGACTCCACATACCTTTTAGTCGATGAAGTTCCACCAGTTCCTTGAGTAGTTCGTCGTATTGTATGATGATCGTCATGGAGTTCTTGAGCTCAACTACACTTTCTATCCTAGTCCGAGACTTAGCTATAGTAGACTAGAAATCAAGACTTATAGTTTTGATCACTAACATTGACAAACATGCTTGAGATACCAACGCATGCGATTTCGACCGAGCAGTGCTCTAACATCTCCCCCTTTGTCAATTTTAGTGACAAAACTATCAATACATATGGAATACAAAAATAAATAAATAAACTTTTGTAGCTCCTAATCCACATGCCTAATCTTCAACATTACTCGAAATCTTCGTCACTTCCAAGTACTCCAATGATTCCAAAGGTGGTAAGTTTGGCATCATCGTTGTTGAAAATACGTAGCTATAACAGTGAGAAAACAGGAGTTCTCAATCATTGTTATATAATGTCATAGTATTATTATGAAGCATCAAACTTTCAATTGTATCACAACTTCAACAACAATACTATGGTGATATGTATCACTCCCCCTTAGTCAATACTCCATCTCACATGGAAACCACTCCCCCTTACATAATGATCCGAAAACCATATGTATTTGTAGTGTGAACTACACATTAATTCTCCCCTTTTTTGTCAATAAAATTGGCAAAGGTACGAAAACGGGATCCTAATGAAATTTCCAAAGAGACATTTCATGACCAAAAGAAAGCACATATCAACTTATTTAGATGCAATCATATAGCCGAAGCTAAATGCTTTCATCAAGGAGTTTATAAAGATACAAGATTAATACTATTCCACAGCCGCACTCCCCACAAAGATTTGGCAATTAAGCACAAGTACAATTAAGAACTCTCCCCCATGAAATGTCATTCCCGAAAGAACAACAAGAGCGACCTTAATTTCAATATAAAAGAAGGATTTCTTTGGACATAACAAATAAAATACGAATATGAATTTGAATCCAAATAATACTCCATTAAATTAACCACAAGAGAACCCATGATTAATCTAAACGGAATTGCTCAACATAAGAGAACTTACGGAGCCGCACAGTATATACATAAAATATGGATCAGGGAAGATCAATACTGCGAAATAAACAAGGATTCATTCTATTTTCCATCACCATTTGTACAATGACATACAATAGACATAATACTTGTAAACAAAAGTTCATCCTATCTTCCATCATAATAGGCTTCAAACTTTTGTAATGTCAAAAGTACATTCATTCTTTTATCAATACAAACATATCGACATACAAAAGACTTAACTTTTGACAAGGTATGGGACAATCATAGTTCACGGACGCAAATACACATATCCCATAACATATTGCAATATATAAAACCATAAAGATTAATACTGCAAAAATTATCTTCCAAATAATTTTTTAGAATTTAAACAAATAAACCTAAAAACATGAAGATGAAAACGTTGGACATAGCTATGTGTAATCACAATAATGGGTATTCCAAACTCTAGTTATTCTTCTAAATAAAACAAGAAAATAAAATTCTCATAAAAAGATTTACTAGACGTTAAGACCTTTGAAGAATTCTTTATCGTCCCCGAACTCCTTGTCGTCAACAGCCATTAGGACATAAGGTTCATGAAGATAAACCTTCTTGACTGATGTCGAACAAGGGCCTTCTGAATCTCATGAGTCTTAAAAACAAAAGCCTTTATTTGTTGAATCTCCTTTCGCATCTCCTTCAATACTTCAAGGACATCATAAAACTTCTGAGAATTTGAAGGAACGGCTCTTGGCTTCCTCACATTCCTTCTTTTTCTTTTCAATGCCAGAGATAATGGATATTTCTATTTTTCCTTCATGATTGATGGCTTGACAATCATATTAACATCTTTTCCATCAGAAGACATGATGCTTAGAATATCCATAAACGTATGGGTTTGTGAGAGAAAATCACAATTTAAACTCAACAACTAGTATTGAGATAAAAGAGGTTTCAGGGAAGGAAAAAGGAATGTAGGTTTACGCAACCTTTAACAGGTTCGTGCACGCAGAATTCTGAACCCTAAAAAGAGTAGAATTGTCGAGAATAACCCTCCTTTATTGATAGACAAGGAATTTCAAAAACAACAAAACTAAGAAAAGAAGAAAAAAAACTTTTCCTAAAGCCTGAGAGGTACACAATCTTGTCTCTTTTGATCAGGCACATGAGACAAGATTTTCGAATCATCACAATCAAGTTGTGTTACGGTGAACAACAATTTGTCCACCATGTTCCTCTTGAGAGGAATCCACGGACCTCTGTATATCAAAACGATTTGACCATATTTTTTTTCTTCTAATGGTCTTGTTTTATCCTTGGAAACTAACTTCTTAGACGAAGATAAAATCTTACATACTCAGCGGTCTTTTGAGCAAGTTTAAGCTTATTTACTAGTCGATTCGCCCTTGGTTGAAGTTTGTTGACATGCCTCAATTTGTGTTTGTAATTGTAATACTTTGATAGTTCATGACCCTTGAGAGAACAATATGAGCACATCAATCTTGGATATAAATCAGGCGTCTGAGATGTGCAAGCAGCTAGACACATAGTGGAACCTAAAACATTATACACAGAGTTTCCAAAGAAGGAGTCAATTTTTTCTTCCAGATTGGTTGAGATTTCTGAAAGAATCTCAAGATTGATGTAAGTATTGCTACAATTATCAAAATCAATATTTTCACCAAGAAGTGCAACGCTTGATTTCTCGTCTTCATTAGAATCATAGCTGTCAGACATTTCATCAAGAGTTGCAGCAAGACCTTTGTTCCCAGTGTATCTCTTTCAATTTGGACACTCATTTGCAAAATGACCAAAACCTTTACACTTAAAGAACTGAGGCATATCCTCATCATCAGTTTCATCAATATCCCTATTTTTAGGAGGAACACGATTATGAGGTTTATCTGACGACTTGGATTTATCTCTGGAAAATCGTTTACTTCTCTTCGAAAGAAGATCCCTAAACTGTCTTGTGATCAACGAGACTGACTTGTCAAGATCTTCATCTGATGAATCAGCCTCAGAAAGATCATCTTCAGAGATATAAACACTTTTACTTTTATCAAGTAATTTAGTGTTCTTTGGTGCTTTGAAAGCAACATCCTTACTAGATTTGGACGTATGCTCATGATCAAAGATCTTTAGCTTCCCAACCAGAGTATTTCTGGACAGAGTTGCGAGATTATTTTACTCAACAATGGCATGTTTCTTAGAATTGTATCTAGATGGCAGCGATCTGAGAATTTTCATCACAATGTCCTTTTCAGGAATAGTCTTACCCAATGCAAAAGATGCGTTAACAATTTCAGACACTTTGTGATTAAACTCATCAAATGTTTCTTCATCTGCCATACGAAGGTTTTCCCAATCAGAACATAGGTTTTGAAGTCTAGCTTCTTTCTCATTGGTATTTTCTTCAAATAAGGTTTCTAAGATATCCCAGGCTTCTTTAGACTTTGTGTACATAGTCACATGGTGCTGAATATCTGGGGTAATGGCATGTATGATAGCATTTAAGCAGTCAGAATTTTGCTTTGCAGCAAGAACTTCTTATGTGCTATATCTACCAATATCCTTCGGTATGGATACATCGCCTTCTGTATTAACCGGAGGATCATAGGCATTTACGACATGTACCCATGTCTGAAAATCACGAGCTTGAAGAAAAGCACGCACAGCGATTTTCCACCATAGGTAGTTTGAGTCATCGAAGACTGGTGGTACGTTTATGGAGATAACACTTTTGTCCATAGAGTCAGATCGCTACAAACACTGACTTATCAAGTCTTTAACGTGTTTGCCTGCTCTGATACCAATTGAAAAAGCGGGGGTACAACAACCACACCCAATATTTCGCTTAGCAATCTGTATGGACTAACTCCAATATACTTTCAAGAGAATCAATCTAGACTCAATATTAATAAAGTATATCAAAGAGTTATATCTCTCTTTCTCGATTCAATTCTTACTCAAGCAAACATAAATCTACGAGTCTAATTGAATACAAGAGAAATAACTTGGATGGTACCAAAGACCAACATCCAAGTGTCAATCAATGTAAATCAACAACCAAAGGTTGGATATTCTAATCGATTGATCTAACGCACAACCTGTGATATTTCAATTATATTACAAAATATAACGCGGAATAGAAATAACACATACACCAGAAGTTTTGTTAACGAGGAAACCGCAAATGCAGAAAAACCCCGGGACATAGTCCAGATTGAACGCACACTGTATTAAGGCGCTACAGACACTAGCATACTACAAACTAACTTTAGTCTGGACTGTATTTGAACCCCAATCAATCTCACACTGATCCAAGGTACAGTTGCGCTCCTTACGTCTCTGATCCCAGCAGGATACTACGCACTTGATTCCGTTATCTGATCTCAGCCACAACTAAGAGTTGCTACGACCCAAAGTCTAAGACTTAAATAAACAAATATGTATCACAAAGAAAAGTCTACGGTAATAGATAAATCTGTCTCCCACATAAATACCTACGAGTTTTGCTTCGTCTTTTGATAAATCAAGGTGAATAGGAACCAATTGATAACCCGGACTTATATTCCCGAAGAACAACCTAGTATTATCAATCACCTCACAATAATCTTATTCGACGCGGCGAAAGAAGATATTGTGGAATCACAAACGATGAGACGAAGATGTTTGTGATTACTTTTATATCTTGCCTATCAGATATATCAATCTCAAGCCAATCTTTACGATTGTACTCGTACGATAGAAACAACAAGATCAGATCACACAACTACAAGAAAGTAGTATCGATCTGGCTTCATAATCCCAATGAAATATTTAAGTCGTTAACCTACAGGGTCTCGGTAGAATCATAAGGTTAAAGGAGAATCGACTCTAGCTAATACAATTAGTATCACACAGGAGGTGTGGGGATTAAGTTTCCCAGTTGCTAGAGTTCTCCGTTATATAGTCTTTCAAATCAGGGTTTGCAATCAATGTTAGCTTAGTAATAAAGCATTCAATATTCACCGTTAGATGAAAACCTCATTAGATTCAAGCTAATATTTTTCAACCGTTAGATCGAAACTTAGCTTGTTAGACACAAATGAAATGCACGTTTTTAGATTTGTGTAACCGTACCCAAACATGTACATTCGTTGGTTCAACAGTAGTTAACCAAATGGTTAGCCATATGAGCACTTTCATATTAACCATATCCTTCTTTACCATAACTAGTTCAAATGACTCAAATGAACTAGTTAGAGAGTTGTTAAATTTCTTAGATCTTATAGAAGTATACAAGACACAATCGAAGCAAAAACGATTTGATTCACTCGAATCGATTCATGAATTTTATAGCCACGGTTTGCAAACTTGCATTCCTTAGTTAATATAAGTATAAGTTCATGAATAATCGTTTTTAGAAAATAACCAACCTAAGTACGCGGACTTAAGTACCTGGAATAAGTTTGTAAATGGATCACAAACTCCAGCAGATTTTCTCGGGAAAAGAACCTCCGACAGTACGCGGACCGGGTACGCAGACTGGGATCGCGGACTGGGTTCACGGACTCGGTTCCGGTTTTCCTAAGCATCAAGGTATGCAGATTTCGGTTCAAGGAATAAGGACTTATACATGTATGTGTTGCCACAAAATTCTTATATCCAACAATGGTTATATAATCTAAACTCTCATTTCAATTATTGAAACATTCTTATAAGACATTATATAGTTGTTATTCACAAACCATTTTTCATCAAAGCCATTTTCAAGTGATTGAAACATATCATGACTTTCTTCACTAGGTAAAGATGAATTTGGCCAAAGCGAAATCTTACCAACACATATTTAGAGAAATAGATAAGCGAGATAAACTCGGCTCTAAATAGCAAATGTGTATAATCAAAGTCTATATAGCAAAACGACTTTTGTCTCAAGATAGGAGATAAAGTAGATAAACTTTTGAGTGATAGATAAGTTCAAGTCTCCACATACCTTTTAGTCGATGAAGTTCCACCAGTTCCTTCTTCGTCTTGTATGATGATCGCCATGGAGTTCTTGAGCTCAACTACACTTTTTATCCTAGTCCGAGACTTAGGTATAATAGACTAGAAATCAAGACTTATATTTTTGATCACCAACATTGACAAACATGCTTGAGATAGCAATGCATGCGAGTTCGACTGAGCAGTGCTCTAACACGTACAGGTACGCATACTTGTCCAGACGTCAGCAATCGCCAGTACGCGTACGGGTACGCTTACTTCAGGCTCCCGGTTTTGGACTTGCACACTAATGTGATTAACACACTATGTTTATATCCAAACATGGTTACTTGATTCTAAACTCTTTATTTCAATCATTGAAACTTTCTTAGAGGATGTTATATAGCTGTTATTCACAAACTATTTTTCATCAATGCAATTTTCAAGTTATTGAAATTATCCTAATGAAACATTCCAAGTCTTCACCAAATGATTGTATCACACAAACCATGAGGGATTTTACTCGGCAATTTTCATATGATCATATTCGGACTTTCGGCACGAATGTTAGATGAACTTGGCCAAAGCGAAAGCTTGCCAACACATATTCCAAGAAATATATAAGCGAGTTAAACTCAACTCGAAATCTCAAATGTGTATAATAGAAAACTATATCGTAATACGACTTATATCTTGATATAGGAGATAGAGTAAAAATATACATTCCAAGTGATAAATGAGTTTCAGTCTCCACATACCTTTTGTCGATGAAGTTCCACAAGATACCCTTGGTAGTTCTTCGTCTTCAAATGATGAACGCCGTGAAGTCTAAAGTTCAACTACACAATCTATGTCCTAGTCTGAGACATCTAATAGGCTAAAAATCAAGACTTAAAGTTTTGATCACTAACATTGACAAGCATGCTTGAGATAACAACGCATGCGAGTTCGATCGAGCAATGCTTTAACAACAATGGCGTCATCGGTTATTGATACAACGATGAAAGTAACAATCAAAAGTTACTACTCACCGTCATATGAGCAGTATGATGGTGAACAAGAGATTTTTGTTTTCTTCATCTACCGACAACCACAATATTTCCAAGACCAAGGACAATACTGATGGCGGTTGGAAGTCGTCATGTCAGCCAAAAGTCAGAAAAACATCGTAGTGAGGCACCATCACCGACCTAATCACGGTTATATACATGTAGATATGGAATTCATTCATTAGTTGTGCAAACTTTTTCTAATTCTATCAAGTTGACAAGGTATATGTACAAGTGTATGTTATGTGACCTGTTAGAACTAGTATCCAAATTTTGACCCATCGTGCTTTAAGAACAATAAACCTAAAATTTAGATCGTCGTTCTTGTAAAAAGATGTGGACGTACCGTGATTAACCGTGTATATAACAACGATTTAATTTGAACCTTAAACCCTAACTAGACCTTGAGATGCTAACGTTAATACTCTATACAACGTAGTATGTGTATATATATATATACGGTTCGACCTCTTTTTTTAGTCTTAAGTGTACATACTTTTTTTTACTTTTAAAAAATATTACAACTTAATGTGTCCAAATAATTTTAAAAGACTATAACTTAGTCAATTATATATAAAAAAAATCGATTGGTATAGTATTTCGAAACGAAAAAATTGTACCTATGAGAGAGATTACATCATACCTAAAAGTGTGTATGATAGTACCTCGTTTGAACTTAGTTTGAAAAATAAATTATATTCCTTCAACAAACAAACATGGTTAAAAGGATTAATATTAACCAAACAATACGACAACAAATAAACTTCAAACAAACTAATTAGTAATATGATTCTATATACAAATTTCCCAGAAACTCATTTAAAACATTGTTGTAAAAATTTAACCCTAATAAAAAATTATATTAATAATCACAAACAAAAGAAAAACTTAGAAGCCTCAAATAAGTACAACCCACTGTAGCTTGTATTTGTACATATGTTACGTTTAACCAAAATAAGATAGCAATAATATATATTGATCAAAAAACGACATGAAAACAACCATAAGGTAGCATAACATTACCTTTTAATCGTATGCTAGTCATTTAACCCGAAACCAAATTTATATGTTTTTGAATTGCGTTCGACTTCCCATATTCTTTCTTTAGTTTTATACACTATGATAGACGCATTTATGTGTCTATTTTGTTCTCAATTCTCTGTAATGTTAGTACTCGATTTTGTGCTTATTGTGTTATTTTGTGTATTTGTAGGTATTTTGGGGAAATAAAGCTTGATGGACCAAAATGTGGAATTCTACTCGCAAAAAGAAATAAATGAAGTGGGCTAGGCCCAAGAAGAAACATGAAGAATTATTGGGTCAATCATTTGGTTATAGGAGTGTATTAAGCATGGAAGTGTGCCATATCATGTGTAGAAGTGTGGAGACCATGTGCAAGATACTAATAATTAAAAGATATTTGAAGATATGTGGTTTAATGAAGAAAATAATAAAAATAAAGAAGGAAATCAAGATGTTATTTTTTATGGTTGGAATTAATTAAAAATAATATATTTTCCAAATAAAGAATATTATGACTGCAATATTTGACAGGTGGCTCATTTTTATTGGAGGATTTTGCATTGTCCTGACACATGGCGCTACTCCATTAGCCGGAAAATAAAAAATGACATCACTTCATGTAGAAAATTATGGAAGGATTTCAGAATCCCCACTATAAAAGGAGTCGTATGGAATCATCTCGGGGGTTCTTGGTGGGGGAGAGATTGAGAAAAATAGTGAGAGTATTATTTCATATTTCTTGTAATCGAGCAATATTAGTGAGTGAGAATCAATAAATTTTGTATCCTTTTCACGTTGAATCAATAAATATGATGCTCCCTATTTTTTATAACATTCATTTACAACATGAGGAGCTAAACCTCATCACTGGGATGACGGAGGAAGCCAATTCTCAACACTATGGTAATTTTATTATATTCTTTTTAAGACTTTTGCCTTAATATAATTTGAACTATGATTTTAAATTAATTAGTTGTGATTTAGTTTGATGGGTTACACTTAGCTTAGGTGTTTTGATAACTTATGCTTACCATTTACAATTAATGTTTTATAAAATCTACCTTGACAAAGATTTAGAGTCAATATTATCATTTTTGGAGTTATAATTGTCTAAGAATTAATATTGAACCATAGTATATGAGTTTGGTGGAATCCCGATTCTCAGTAACCTCTCAATATTGTCATCATCCTTTGTTTTATTTGTTGTATCAATTTTATATTTTAAGTCTAAAATCAACTTCACAAGTCCGAGAATCAAACCCTTTTCTTACCACTGTAAAAACTACATCAATTTTTGGCGCCGCCGACGCAGACTTGTGTATAAATTTGTTTTTAGGTTTTATTTTTATTTTTTCATTTTTGTTCTTTTTTACGCCTTTTGGTACTTTTGTTTGCTTTCAGATTCGGAGCTAAGCTAGAGAAAAAGAAAAAGTGTTAAAAAGAGAAAGCAAGGCCAAATAAGGAAAGAAAAGAGAAATCCAAAAGGAGTGAAGAAGAATTTTATTTTTCCTTGTATATAGTTATTTCTTTTTATTTTTAGAAACTGTAATTAGAGTTTTTATTTTTGTAATCTTTTATTTTTTTGGACCCTTTTTAAATTATATTTTTGGACACTGGACATTATTATTTTTTTTAAACCCTACGGAAGGGTAGTTTTAAGTAAACTATTTGCAGAGAAGGACGGCGATTACGGTATCGCCTCGGCTCCTCGGGTTCGTACATGACATAGGAGTTGTGGCCCGAGTCGACTTCAACGGTTCATCCCCCGTCTGGAACGGGAGGTAAGAATTCTAAACACCCGCGAACCCCCTGTCAGCGGGTTTACTGGATGATTTTGTATACATATATGTTGAGGAATCGAATACAGTTGTTTTAATTTCCTAGTAAAGGGCAAGGTCTGGCCATACAAGATAAGGGTTCGGATTTCATCACCGTTCTCTTCTTGCCCGCCTTAGAAAAACGAAACCAAACGCGAACCTAAGCCTAAAATTTTGACTAGAACGAGACCGATAGGGTTACGAGCTTAATAGGAAAGTCATTTGAAAAATATTGGTTACTCTTTTAAGAATACTTCGAAGTTCATGATGGTTTCTGTGAGTTGAATGCGTGACTGCGCCGCCTTGTAATGCGGTGAGGCCTTGGGTATCAAAGCTCCATGCAGCTTCCCTCGCCTCTATTCAACTTACTTTGGCTCGGATTGATTCCAGAGGGGTTTGCTTAAATTGTAACGAATTTCCTTTCGAAGGATTAGAAGTTGATCTAGAAACAATCTAAGTGGAGACATCATGCTTTTTGTTTGCTAGATAAAATAGGCTTGTTGTGGTCGAGTCAGCCTTCTTTGTGCTTGTTTAGAATCTTCTTGTAGTTAGGATGTCGAACTGGTATAACCAATACAATGATTATCCAACCGAGCAACATGGACATTACTCTTTTTATGATCATAGTGTGAATATTGGTTGGGCACGCCAACCTTTTCAAGATTTTGGGTCATACCATGGTGAGCCCAATTACTATCCGCATGCGCATCAGTCTTACGAGCAAGAAGATTATAATACTAGTTCTCCGTATTTAGAGGATGCAATCAAACTTTTGAAAAGTAGTCCTTTTTATGATCCTTAAGTTCCTATTCCTTCTCTAGAAGAGTCTATCTGGAGTTTACCTGAGTCGACACGAAAGTTAGCTGAATCGACATGTAAGTTAGCTGAGGTGAATAACGTAGTTATGGACGAAAGGACTGCAACAACGAGTGAATCTTTAGAAGATATCCTCAATAGATTAACTCAAAACTTATATCCAACACTAAGGGAACTTTCTTTGGAGGAGACCCTTGAGAGGATAGCTGAGTCGACACGTAGACTTGAGTTAGAGACGGACGAAAGTATTGCTCGAAATAACTTGAATTTCCAATATAGTGTATCCAATAATACCTTTGATAATGAAGATAGTTATTCACATAATCAAGATGCCGAGGATAAAATTGGTAACACTACTTGTTTAGATGAGGTCCAACCATTTTCATGTTATTATAATGATTATGATGAGGATAGTGTTGATGAAGAATTTGAAATAAGTAGGCATAGTGATCAGGAATTTGTTACTCCAATTGAACTTAATAATGATAATGTTTCTTGTTCAAATCCAAATAATTTTAATAATTATTCACCTATTCAAAAGGACGAGGACTTGACTAGAGATACTCCCGTTTTAGACGATGTAGTATTTCCTTATGATTACGAAGCCAATGATAGTTTAGAGGAACAAGTTTATTCTGAGAATATTGTTTTAGAGTCTAGCGATTTAGAAACATTAGTCTTAGACGAAGAAGATGAACTCGTAGAGATTTTAAATATGAGTGAGGATGCATCACCTGAGTATAATCTACACGAAGCAATTGACCATTTTCAGGATTCCGATGATCTAGAAATTAGGGAAATTGTAGCTAGTCTATCTAGAGACAACCAAAACTCTAAGTTTGGGGGTGATTATCATTCTCCTTGTGCCTTAACTTTAGATCTTACAGAGATCCCTCACTTGGGACTTGATATATGTGCCTCAACCATTGTGCCAGATTTCCTTCATACTAGCTCTACCGAACCTAATAATGTCCAGGAAGAAGTTCAGTTGTTAGAAACCCATCCTCTGGCTGATGTGGTTTACCCAGGCTATGATACCCAGATTGATTTTGTTTTCCCACCAAAAACTTGTATTCCAATTGTGGGAACGTTTGAATTTCAGATGTGTCGGTTATTAAGTTTTGAGACTAAACCTAATTACTTTAGGATATTAGGGTCGACACATTTTCTTAAGAATGACCATTATTGTGGTCAACTATGTGAGTCAAATCTAATTGACTTAGAGGATCCCCAATTATTCAGGTTGTTGTTATGTGCTTCTAAGTTCTTAGTTGAGTTTTTCTAGACTCTAATACCTGAACTGGATCTTAGCTTTGAGGAAATCCAACCGATGAAAACCTTTTACTTAGATCCTTTTATAGAGCCTGAACCTGAACCACAACTAGATGTAGTTGTCTTAAGCAAGGGTATGTTCGGTATCTTCTTGGTATGTTGCGATTTTCTCTTCTTTTGGGTAACACTTAATGATTCAGATGACCCGCAATTATTCCGGCTGCTGCTATATGATTCTTCGTGGTGACTAATCCTTTCTTAGTCTGGCTGAAGACTTTAAACTTAGCACTTCTTGGGAGGTAACCCAATCTCATGCAACACGGTAATATCTTTCCTTGACTCTTTTGCTTCAAATGGTAACGGTTTCTCCTTGTTCATATGATTTTAATTTTATCTTTAGAACATTGAGGACAATGTTAGATTTAAGTTTGGGGGTATGGGAGAAACTTTTTAGTTGCAGTAAAAAAAATAAAAAAATAAATTCCATAGCCTAGAAATTTATGTTTATTAAGGATGGCACTAACCAGTCTAAGTGTATGGAAGCACTTTGGTTGTAGGAGTTGAGGAACCAATCTGATTAGATGGAAACATCTAAAGAGTCTATTCATAAAAGAACAGAGCTCAGGTGTTAGAATTAAAAAAAAAACATGGTAGTTTCGCCATATCTCGTTGAATCCTAATCCTTTTGTTTTTATTTTTAAGTGATTTGGTGGGGCACACGATTCAAGTTGTTACCTTTACTAGGGTGAAATAGGGTAATTGAGATACCAAAAAAAAATAAAAAAAATTAAGACCAGACCAACAGGAATAAATTCAATAAAGTCGACCACTGGTGCCCTTGTATATGCTAGTTGTGTTGACCTAGAGTTAGGTTTATCGACCACTGGTCCCCTTGTATATGCCAGTTGTGTTGATATTAGTCAGACCGATATCTCAGTCCATTAGGATAGGTCCATCTTGGCAGAGGCCTTCAGACAGATATGGGAAACATCGTTCACTTTAAACCATCTTTTTCTTTATCCATCTTCTTAATCTTTCCATGTGATTGGTTGACTCCGGTTATGATGTCCAGAAACTATCTGAATAGAGCTCTGTCACTTTATATGAATTTTAGTATGCTTGAGTACAAACTCGTGTACAACAATTGGAATTTCGCATCAGGGTACTTCCTCCTGTAGTCAATGATTGTATTGCAACCAAGGAGATTCTTTAGTTCCTTCCAAGGTTCTGCGTAGATAGCTAGGGTCTGGAGTAATGGTTTTGTGGGTACACCTCTGGTAAACCCTCCCGAGATTAACTCGGTTTTATTTATTTTTTTAGTTTTGCTCGAGGACTAGCAAATAACAAGTTTGGGGGTATTTGATAGACGCATTTATGTGTCTATTTGTTTCTCAATTCTCTGTAATGTTAGTACTCGATTTTGTGCTTATTGTGCTATTTTGTGTATTTGTAGGTATTTTTGGGAAATAAAGCTCGATGTACCAAAATGTGGAATTCTACTCGCAAAAAGAAATAAATGAAGTGGGCTAGGCCCAAGAAGAAACATGAAGAATTATTGGGTCAATCATTTGGTTATGGGAGTGTATTAAGCATGGAAGTGTGCCATATCATGTGTAGAAGTGTGGAGACCATGTGCAAGATACTAATAATTAAAAGATATTTGAAAATATGTGGTTTAATGAAGAAAATAAGAAAAATAAAGAAGGAAATCAAGATATTATTCTTTATGGTTGGAATCAATTAAAAATAATATATTTTCCAAATAAAGAATATTCTGACTGCAATATTTGACACGTGGCTCATTTTTATTGGAGGATTTTGCATTGTCCTGACACATGGCGTCACTCCATTAGCCGGAAAATAAAAAATGACATCACTTCATGTAGAAAATTATGGAAGGATTTCAGAATCCCCACTATAAAAGGAGTCGTATGGAATCATCTCGGGGGTTCTTGGTGGGGGGAGAGATTGAGAAAAATAGTGAGAGTATTATTTCATATTTCTTGTAATCGAGCAATATTAGTGAGTGGGAATCAATAAATTTTGTATCCTTTTCACGTTGAATCAATAAATATGATGCTTCCTATTTTTTTTATAACATTTATTTACAACATGAGGAGCTAAACCTCATCACTGGGATGACGGAGGAAGCCAATTCTCAACACTATGGTAATTTTATTATATTCTTTTTAAGACTTTTGCCTTAATATAATTTGAACTATGATTTTAAATTAATTAGTTGTGATTTAGTTTGATGGGTTACACTTAGCTTAGGTGTTTTGATAACTTATGCTTACCATTTACAATTAATGTTTTATAAAATCTACCTTGACAAAGATTTAGAGTCAATATTATCATTTTTGGAGTTATAATTGTCTAAGAATTAATATTGAACCATAGTATATGAGTTTGGTGGAATCCCGATTCTCAGTAACCTCTCAATATTGTCATCATCCTTTGTTTTATTTTCTATATCAATTTTATATTTTAAGTCTAAATCAACTTCACAAGTCCGAGAATCAAACCCTTTTCTTACCACTGTAAAAACTACATTACACTATAAAAACTTCTTAGCATATTTTCATTCTTTCTCGATCCCAGATTCTATCAATGTCCATGCTATGTTTTTGTTGTAGATATTCATTGAACGTTAGCATCCTACGTTTTTGTTCTTTTTTTTACTCTTTATTCGTTTTTGTAATTATATTTCCCAGATTCTTCTATTTGCTCTTCAGATCCATGATTTGGGAAAAGTCTCATGTTGTCGTGCTCTCTATATATCTTTTCGGTTACTTGTTTTCTTAGGAATGAATTCTCCGTTTATTTATTTTTTTGTATTTTTTTTCTTCAAAAAATATCTGGAAAACAAAGTTGTCTATTTTTTTAATGCTGCAAAGATGTCTTTTTAGTTCTCTTGCATCTAAATCTTCTCTTAGAGTTTTCCCAGTAAATAAGCTTCAAGCATTTTACTATCAAGTGACAATGGATGAGTTGTAGATTTTTTTCCTGCATTGTTGATTTCGTGAGTGTCATCCAATTCTAAAAATTTGATAAACATGATGTTGTTCCAGTATTTTCCTAATTTTTGTTATTGTTTAATATTTTTCAGGTTGTGTTTTTGTCTTCTCTTTTTATTTTACATATATATGATCATATTGTATTGATTTTTAACCCAATCTTTTTTAAATTCATAAAACACAATCAAATAATACTGCGAAAACGTGGTCTCATACCCATATCGTTCTCCAATTAGATACTATTCCAACTCATATTTCCCATCGGAATCAATCGGTTCCCTATTAAGGAAATAAGGGAGCCGTTTGTAGGGTTTCTTTTGTTGTGTCGTTCCTAACATTGATTGTTTGATAACGATTTGTTCTTAATCTATTGAAATGTTTTGATCTAAAGTTGGAATTATCTTGTTGTTGACATATATTTTATGTTAGCCTTCAAAATCATATCTTTTATTGTTCTCAAACTTCAGTTATTGTAATATGATTGTTATTTTTCGGGACTACATAGCAATAAACCTTGTTATTTTGTTGGTTGATATAGCCTATTTTTGATGCTAGCTTGTGATTCGTATGCTTTAGTATACACGAAATTGCAAGACAAAATAAACTTATAGTGTATTGATGAGGTGTCAATCTCACAAAAAATATATTCCTTACTCTTCTTACACTAGAAAGTAGCACAAGGATAAGCAGGTTCGTTCCTAAGGGAGAGTTGAGTCTAAAGTTGTCGATTTAATTCCTGAAAATATGAATAATGCAAAAACTACAAAGCATATATGAGTGTGAACAGTGAGGATGAGGATGATTAGGGGTTCTTTCTCCATTAGGGACATGAATCTTCTTCAAAATACATTCATTAACAATCCTAGACAAGTTATAAGTCCAACAAGTCTAATAAACTCTAAAGTCACTTCGTAGAATAAGTTCTCTACTCGTGTCTAGTCAATCAAGACTCTTTGAATAATCTCTCTAGTGTAACTTAACTAACCGATATGTTTTATGAGTCGGATTGATCCTAACCACATGCTCGTAAGTTGGACATGTTAACTTAGGGTTGTCAAATACACATCAAAATCCACAACATCCCATTGCAACATTGGTGTTTTGCTACTTATGATTATGTCTTCTTAACAATTACGGATTAAGACTCCAAAATCTAGCATTAGTATCGCAGACAAGTCATCTAATTGGCCACTCAAACAATTTGAAAACAATCCATGGTCATAAACATAGTAAAAGACAAGCAATAAAACGATATTTGAGGATTAAAAATCAAGTCACATAGCTTCTGAAATATCCCTAATCAAACAAGTATTTATCTACACATAATGGAGTTCATGTTCTCAATAATCAATTCAAAAGATTCGAGACATGTGCAAGATAAAACGAAAACAAAACCCAATCAGTGGCCGGTGGTATGAATGCGAGCAGGAATCTCCCTGAGCTAAACTGTTGGCAAGCTGCAACCATATTGGTGCCATTGCGAACTGATGGTGGAAAGTGGATGTTGAAATCGTGGTCTGCGAAGTTGTTGATGTGTACTTCAGGTCCAGGTTCAGGTACTTATTGCTGCAAACTGTTGCAAGTGATGATGGAAGTTGTAGTAATCGTGAACTCAGGCCTGGCAGTGCTCCGATGGTGGATGGTTTGCTGCTATGATGGTCTGGTAAACTGCGACTGCAAGCTTGGTGTTGTGGATGATAGGTTGAGATGGAAGATGTGTGCAGGTGGAGTGTATGTATGGAGATGGTTGTATGCAGGTGATGGTGGATATATGTTGTGAAGGGTGTATGCAGGTGAGGTGGTAATGAAGATGACATGAGATGGATGCAGATAGGGAAGATGAAGATGGTGGTGATGTGGAGAAGGTTTGGAGAGGAGCATAGCTCCTCTCTGTTGGAGATATAACGACAGTCGTAGGGGATATCGGGATCCTTTTCTGTAGGTTTAGGTTCTTCTTTTTATAGCTCAATTCCGCCTTGCTGCGGACTTGCATTCCACGCAATTTCCTAATTCATCTCGGCTACTAAATACTCAACAATTCTTGGCCATTCATCACATAAAACAGACGGCAAAGACAACACTTGTTTGGCTGACTTCTAGCTCAAAACTGAACTCCATATCTTCTAACAACTCTGACCCCAAGTTTCATCTCTATCTTATCTTAGATTTCATGTCCTAACCCTACGATGATGATGTTATAGTGAAGATTGCAATTGAATTTTATCATGTTCAGAGATGAGAGGTGGTGGTGTTTGTTGTTGAAATGAAGAGATGGGGTTCGAATGTTGGTGGTGTTCGATGGGGTTGCTGATGATTTCCGATAATAATTGATGTTCTTGAGTTGCAAGGGAATGGTGTTTGCTGTAGAGAAGTTAATGGCTTTGATGGGCACATCGTATTTTCTTTCTTTTATGTGGTCTCGGTATAGATTTATCTGATTAATCTGTTCCTTCTTTTATATGCAGAAAGGCTGATTTCATGCGGTAGGCAATGTGGAAAATGTACGGCGAAACATGCTAAGAAAGGTACAGAGTAGATAGTGAAAAAACTCTTATGTCAACAAGTGAAGCTGGCATCATTGACCATGTATAGCCTGTTTAATTGCAATCATCCGCCATATTGAGTACAAGGGAAGTTGTGATATTGAGTTTGCAACTGAAGAAGCTGCAAAGAAGGTAGACTTCTCAGTTTGTGATCCGTAATTTGTTGAAAGTTCTGTGTTAGCTTTTACTCTATGAATAATTTATCATTGCAGACATTGGAGTTGGATGGCCAAAACTTGTGTAACATGGAAATTGTAATTGACCGTTATGGAACCGAAACCACTGGAGCATCAAAAACACTTATTTCCAAGCACCTATCTTTGTCCATTACTAAATCAGATGTGTGCGTATATATCCTATTTTTACTTTTTAACCTTCGCCACATTTCATTGTCTCAACACTCTTTTTTCGCTGCTATTGTAGGATCAAGTTCTTTAAAAGGGCTGGGAAAATTATCGATGTGTGTTTCTCTTCACTTGATAATGGAAAATTCAGTGGACATTGCCATATTGAGTTTGCAACTGAAGAAGGTGCGGAGAAGGTAACCTCCCCAGCTTATCACTGCCAAGCTCCAATTCCAACAGTCTCAGAAACCAAGCTCAACTTCGAAAGTCAATGGCAGCAACACCACTGATACGTCACCCTCTTCATCAACGATGAGCAGAAGCATCATCAGTTCAACACACTAGTCATTATAGCAATTGCACAACTGCACTAGCATATGACTTGTTATTGTACCACAGTTTAGGAAGTTAATTACTACTCAAACTGCAGTTATAGTTTTTTTGCGAACACCACACCTCTCTGAAGTTAATTAGTACCGATAGGTACCGGTACCATACCTGGTACCGTACGTGTACCGAATGGTACCGGAACCGAGGTACAAGGTACAGATACCGGTCCAAAATTTTGGAACCGAGGCTAAGGAGGTACAGGTACTCGGCCTCGGCAAGAACCGAGCCGAACCGTACCGTGTGCACCCTTGATCAGAACTCTCTTGGTCTCTTTATATCGCCCAACCCCCAAGTTACTCTCTGACTCTTGTAAGATTCTTTTTCTCTCTCCCCCTCTCTCTCAAACACTCACCGCCATGGCACTTTTGTTAGCCCTAGGAAGAAGAGCAAATCTACAGTACTTCTCAGTTAGGATGCTCAACTGGAGAATTGGAAGAGGATTTTGTAGCGGCATATACACTACTAGTCGTCTGGAAGTTCCATGTAAGGAAGAATTCCAGATAGATTCTTACCGTGTTTGTTTTGAAACAAGGCCAAAGGTCGCACCTTTACCTGATCAATTTGGTGGGGGAATTGTATTGACTATGGAAACTATGGGAAAATTTTCGAAAGTCTTCTCCACTGTTTCTGCATCTCCTCTGCTTCCTGACGTCATCCCAGACTCTTCACCCCGCATAAAGGTACGTGTTTTTATACTAAATTGATACTGGGTTGCACAAAGGTTTAAACTTTGTAGTAGTTAAATATCACAAATCTCTTAACCATTTCAATTAGCACAGGGTATGTGTGTCATGTTGTATCCGGTTATCCCTTTACCTTTAGGCTCTCTGATCCAAAGCCGAAATACAATCCATCTTCTGTTTGTCACGCTGTAGGCTGTTTTGTTTCCCTGTAATCACAATTGAAAGCCGAAACTACAATTCAGATTCTGTTTATCACAATGTAGGCTGTGTTGGAGTGTATTTTGTCATGCTCAAATTCCCAATTTGGTAAATGGTTTCTATTTTCTATTCAGTGCAACTCATAGTTTTTTGAAGCTCTTACTTCCCCCACTTTTCTCAGTTCACTATGTAAGGTTTTTTACATTGCTAAGGTATGCATTGTATTAGCCATGAGATTATTAAACTGTATCTTTGAATTTTATTAGGTTGATTACCAAGGAGACCAGTTTCGTTTTAATGACCGTGTCTGTGGATCCTTTTTGCGGAGGGAGAGTGCTCGTATTATTCGTGCACCTATTCGGCCGCTTTTTCCAGCTTACTTTTACCATGATGTGGAGGTGAATATTCTCTAGAGAGTAGAAACTTCTCACAATTTACAGTTTCACTAACTATTTATTATGTATAGGTAATGGCAAGAGTTCTCTGTTGTGAAGCAGAACAAAATACAGATGTAATGGCTGCCAATGCTACATCTGCAGCTCTTATGCTATCTGACATTCCGTGGGGCGGCCCAATTGGGGTTGTACGTATAGGAAGGATACAGGGACAGTTTGTTATTAATCCTTCAAGGGATGAGGTATTTGAGTCAACCACTTTTCTCAGCTTTCTCTAGTAATGAATTTTTCGAAGTCCTTTTAGCATGTCAACGGCACTTGGTGCTTTGCGGGTGTTGCAAGTTTCCATAACATATGTATCCAAAGGGAAATTTTAATGTTCTTCAGTTATTGCTTCGTGATGGTATTTTTAAATTCTGTTGTATTGTTACAATTCATCAGCTTTTCTTTTGTGACCTCGACTTGGTTTATGCCTGCACCCGAGATGAAAAAACTTTAATGGCAGACGTACAAGCTTGTGAGATTACTGAGGAAGATCTAGAAAAAGCGCTACAGCTAGCACATCAACAGGTGAGTCATACAACTAGTTAGGTTCCTCATTATCTTTTTATTCTCATTGATGAATTTTTTCTAAGCTGATGATTTAGGCTGTAAAATATCTTGCCCCTCAAATTTCATTGGCTAAAAAAGCTGGACAACATAAGAAGGATTACACATTAACAATGCTGAAGGAGAGTACTGTCCAGAAACTCATGAGCTTGGTGGAAGTGCGGTCCGAAGCTTTTCCTGATTCCGAGAATGAGAAGGTGCATTTTTATTTTCTCTTCTCTGTGTTTTGCCACAATGCTCTGATTTATTGTTCTAAAAGCTTGCGGACAATAATTTTGTTATTGTGAAAAGATGGAAATGTAGTAGAATGAAAATTTAAAACTCTCCCAAAAAGCAGTTTGGTTTCACTTGCAATTATGGGGTAACGGGAACAGCATATAAGGAAGGTGCACGCTGCTGCCTTCATAGCCTTCATAATCCTGTGAGAATATTTGAAGAATAAGGGAGCCGTGTTTCCAGGTCTTCTCTTTCGCTTCTTGCTTCTTCTAGTTTTTCAAGCGTTATAGTTTATAGAACTACATTGCAAAAGTATTAAAGTTTAACGGCTAGCGGAGCTGCTGCAGTGTCCGGGTGTGTCGATATGTGTCCACATTGGGTATTTTGAAAAATGAAGGTTGTTACAGAGCTTTAAAACCATCCCATGCGTACATGTTTTCAAAATGAGAAGCCAAAGAGTGATTCTAAATTTATACTATCAGAAATCGGGTTTTTGGTGCATCCGAACTGCTTCGTCTATCCAACCCTGCTTTACCAGAACAATACATAAAAACCATAGTATGTGCTACTTGGCTATGGTAGCAGGTGGAAGATGTAGGGTCTTTCCATGCTCTGCAGTATTTTTTCCTTTGGTGGTATCCTATATCCACGGACCTCGACTTCTCTTGGTACAACAGTTATAATGATGTTAGCACTAGCAGTTTCTTTTGTTCCTTGTCGAATACATCGTTCGTTAAAAACAAACACCAGAAGCTGACACTGTCACACATCATCCTATAAGACTGGTTCCTTGATGTTCTCTCTAATAGGCCTTCTTTCTAAATGTGTACAGCTGAATAGAAACTGGTCCTGTTTCATTGATATCCTATAATTGTACATTGTGTGTTTTTGGCATTTTTTTTGTTTTTGCAAGAGAACATACTGCACGAAGTAATACATATTTACATATCTGTGTTTTCTGCATTAATGTTCATTCTGGATCCTTCATATTCAGGTTAAGGATGACGAAGTTTTGGATAAAATTACTGTAGATGTAGAAAGAGTGACGTCGGTAGAGAAAAATGATGAAGAGAAAATAAAGGTTCTTCCAAATATCAACATACTGAAGAATACGGTAATTCGTGTCACCTTATTTTATATAAGCCGCGAACTTTCAGCTTGTCCAGTCAGTAAATACAATTTTTGCTCATTGAGGGAATCCTAATTGGCGTCCTTTATAGTTCTGATATAGATATATATGCTTGGTATTGTTATATCCTTTGTATTATGGGTTACACATTTAATTTTCTGTTCTTCCATATTCAGGTTGAAGGTGTGAAAGCTGAGATCAAACTTACTGAAGAGGTAGAAAGAATACTGGACGCTGAGGTACACAGTAATGAAAAAATAAAGGTTATCCCGAAGATGGTTGACATGCTAAAGAAAAAGGTAAGCTGTGTCACCATAAATTCAATATGAATTAGTACTTTTAATATTCCAGTTGATCCATGAAACCAGTTATAAGAGTAATTTATCCTTACTTTTATTGAGCAAGTTGCAAATTTTCAGCTTGATCAAATAGTGATTAAAACGTTTCCACAATCCTTTTTGCTCATTTATATATAGAAATCATTTTTCTATATGAATAATGTGCACAGCCAGATGGCTAAAGTGATCATCCTCACATAATATGTAATATAAGTTTAGCTCTTCATTTACACTAATACACCTAATTTAGCACTTGAATCTTCTTCTTGGGAACTTCAAGGGCACCTGTCTTGCGATATAATTCTTATGCCCATGCTTTCTTGTCTCTTTGATGTAGTTGAAAAATGTAATTCGGGTACCAATAACTTCAATGTGGATCAATACATCTGTGTCCTGTTACTAGGCTTTCCACAGGTGGATTAGTGAGAAAGATCTTAGAGTCGATGGGAGGCCTCTTGACAAAATTAGGCGGCTAAAATGTGAATCTACCAGAATGTCAGAATTACAGGGATCATCACTTTTTTCTCGTGAGCAGACTCAGGTACCTCGATTTATTCTTCACCTTTTCTTTGCTCATGATATTACCACATAGTTTAATCTAATGGAGTCGCGGCACAATGATTCCAGGTTATATGCACAGTGACAGAAAAAAGACCAGTTGAGGATGAAGCTGAGTACCTGGGTGGTGATCCGCATCTCAGTGTCCCCAGATATTCATTCAAAAGTCGACCCTTCAGAGTTGATGGAAACTGGAAAATAGGCGATTGTGATAGTTATGATGCTGGGGATGGTAAGCTTCGACCCGGCCTGCTATTTTAAAATAATGTAATGGATCTATGCCAAATTGGCACCACACATCATCTATTAGTAGTACTAGCTACCTCTTGATTTGTATGCATCAGTTGTTTTCTTGGGTGATTCACCTTCAGCTTCAGAAGGCAAAACACAAGGAACGGGCATAACTTGCCATTTTAAGCAAATACGTCCTTATAACGACATATGATAGGGTCATGTTCCGACTTTTGTTCTCCTTGTATATGAGCAATGGAGAGATTTTAATTTCTCTTTTTGTAGAAAATATATCCTTGGTAAATTCACCCGTGCACATCGTCCTTAACTACCACCGGACTTGGTAATATTTAATTCTATGCGCAATTAGGCTAAAGGACCATCATATTTACACTTTAGGCAAAAGGACCATCTCAACATTTTTTCACTGTTCTTTTTGACTGAATACTATCTTAACATTTTAACAAGGGTTAAATTATCAATCCCAAATCCTGCGGGGTTTGGATTGATCTTTTCGGCAAACTATACCCTGCAACTACACAACTCACTCAAAATTAAAATGATGGTCTTTTAGCCCAAAGTGAAAATTTAGTAGCCTTAACCTTTTTTGTTGTTGAAATGGTCCTTCAGCCTGATTTATACTTAAACCTTCTTGACCAAGTCAGTACCTTGACAAACCTTGTTTGTTTTCTTTTTCTTTTCTTTGGAGTTGGTTGAATATATTTAGATGCCTTGCATTTTTGGGTTTGTAGATGTTTTAGATCATTTTTAGTCTTAATTTTTTCTTGTCAGTCCAGCTAATATTGTTTTGTTGCATCTCTGTTTGTATATATTGTAGACTAGGCATAGTCAGTTATTATATATTGTTAATTTGGCGAACTCAATTATGTTGATTTAAAGTAACGATCATACTTTTCATCTTAGCTTCTTGATCTTGATAGGCAATTTTGTGGAGAAAGCTTTGGTTGTTCTGTTACCTGAAGAATATAGATTCCCATATGTTGTTCGTGTCAACTCACAAGCTATTCGCTCTGATGGTTCAGTCTCTACAACCGCCGTTTGTGGAGGTAAATGATCATCCTTCTCCTGTTATACAGTATCACTTGCCCTGGTGCCTGCAAGTTAATCAAGGGTGTTATCAATCCAATGGTCTCATAGACAAGTTTAATCACAACTTGGTGTCTAATATTTGGAGGTTGCTGTTTTTTTGAACAATGTGAATAAATTTAGCTGATAAAATTAAAATTCTATCACAAGAACTCAGAGATACTGAATGGTTTCATGGTGTTCATCTGAAATTTGTAAAGGCGAAGAGAACGAAATACAATATGCCGTCCTGAGTTCTCTTCTCTCTGTGTGGGTCGTGTTCTGATAGATTATCTGATATTTTCTGTAGGGAGTATTGCTTTGATGGTTTCCGGCGTCCCACTAAAGAAACATGTGGCAGGTGTTTCAGTGGGTATGGTTAGTGAAGTTCACCCCACGGATGGAAAGATGAACAATTATCGAATACTGACAGATTTATCAGTAAGCGCTCTCTTGGTCTCTTTGTTTTAATCTTTCTTATTTGTTTTGTTTCTTTGTAGTGAGTCATTAGAGTTTAATTGATCATATGCATTGAACTTCAGAAGTGATATCTCATATGGACATGTTAAAGAAATTCAGTATTACTAGGTTTAATTCAGTATTACTAGATATATGACTCTTGTAAGTGTAGATGTCACGGCTGAACTTGCTGTGGTTGCAAGCATTTTTATTTATTTTTTTGATTTGGATCTACATAGAGTTTGGAAGAGCATCTAGTGGACATGAACTTCAAAGTGGCAGGCTCACGAGATGGAATTACTGCTATACGATTGGATGTAAATGTAGCCGGCATTCCTTTAGGTATTATCTATGAGTGCTTAGGACCTGCATTAAAAGGTCGCCTTGAAATCCTTGATAGGATGAAACAAGAGATCAGTGCTCCCAGTTATTGTACTTCAGATGATTGGGGTTGGAATGACGCGGTAGTAGGTTGGATGCTCTTTCTTTGTCTTCATTTTCTTATCTTTTTGATAAAAATACTATGAAAAAGAGTATACTTGTTTATGTTACCATTGTTATGTGTCTTGTAGTCACATATAGACTCCGACCTAAGTCTATTGAGCTCTTGACTGAACCCGATGGTACATGGCAGAGAGATTTCGAACGAGAAACAGGTAATCTTTACAACGCGTATAGAACTTTAAGCACCGCCCACTCATGAAACTTGATCTTTTGACAGCGTTTTTTATGATTTTCTGGGTGGAAGTATTCTTGTTTGTCAAGAATTATGGTTGATATCATTTACTTCAACGAGATCAATTGTAGAGGTGTGACTAATGAAGAGTAGACAACACCCAAACAGTTAAAACTTCTTACCTCTGGGATTGAGAAGAGTAGTAAATAGGAGTTGCTTCCAATCTCGAAAGTCGACTCAGAGAAATAATATTGAAGTATTTAACCCCGCAACTGTATTCAACTACCGCAGTTTTACTAGATTGATGTTGCATTCATACTGTTTACTAGGTATTCTTTCAGTGCCATGATTTATTTGATGTTTCATTTGTAATTCAGGAGCACGGATTTCTATGATTGAAGATAGTGAGGTTACTGTAGTCGCAAAAAATGAAACATGTCATATGCTAGCTAAGCAAAAGGTATGTTATTTTTTTTCTTCTGAACCTTGTTACCTAACACTATATGGGATCCGTGTGAAATACTGTAATGTATCAAATCAAATTTTTATCTTGATTGTGCTTGGGTTGTCCATGTATGATTGCACCCTCTAAGCAGATTGTGTAAATAATTATCAATAGTATATAGTATTTTTTTTCTCTTAATAACCTAAATCACTATATCAGTATATCCCCATGTTGTGTTACCTTCACTCCTATTATGTGTGTGCTTTAGATGCTTATGCAAAACTTCATATGGTGCTTTTTGATCTCAGTCTGGTGCACATTCTCTGATATATTTTTCTTAGATTGAAACTGTTATCGGGAGTGAGGTTGAAGTTGAAGGGCCACATGAAGATGAGGCTACTACTGAAACGAAGAGTTACGTGGAAATACCAATTGAGCAGGTATTTGGTGTAGTTGATATGCGTTCCATCTTACTCTGCCAGTTGTTATCAGTATGCTGGTAGAAGCTGATGGCAACATTCTTTCTTCAAAATTTTCAGGTTGATCAACTCTCGGATAAAATATATGTAGCTGAGCGTCAAGAACTGTCTCACAGCAGTTTCAGTGGTGAAGATCAGCTCCACCGCCGTTCAAATTTGGATTTGCAGTTAAAAGTTTATGGTTTATCAGAATTCTGTAATGAGTCAAAATTGTAGGAGTCGTATGATTTCTCAGAAATGGCTGATGCCTTATCTAAGCTTTAATCTTTAATCTAGATGAGAGACCGACTAAAACTTGTATCATAAGAAAAAAAAGGCGCATGAAACTTTTCGATTTCAAGTTAAACTTATTTAATTCCAATGCATAATGTAAAACTTGTAAGTTAGAATTGGCATGCCAATTTTCTGATGATTCATCGAAGTTGTGTTGTAAAATTCACTGTATGTAAAATGCTACAACGGAATCGGCAGGTACAAATCCTCTTTGACGCATGATATGAAAGTATTGTACTCCCTTCTCTGTCTGCGATCCTCGAAGAAAACCGCTAATGATGATATCATATGTCCTAGAATTCGGCACACAACCTTCCACTTCCATTTGGGAGACAAGATTCTCTGCTTCCAAGGACCTCCTGTGATGAAAGAGGCTACCAATCATGGTGTTATATGATACCACGTCTCGCATTAGTCCCTTGGTCAGAATTTCATGAAATAAATGCAACGCATTTTCCAACTCCCCCACCAGACAAAAGCCATGCATGAGAGTATTATAAAACTCAGTGAAATAGGGGTCGTCGCTCATCACCAATGACTCGACCAACTTCACCGCCTCGCCCATTTTCCCGTTTTTGCAGTAGGCTGTTAGCTTTATGTGGTGTGTGACATGGTTTGGAGATACCCCAGAAGCTAGAAATTCTTCAAAGAACCTCTCTGCGCTTGTAATTCTCCCGACCTGATACAGTCCCCATAATAGTGTATTGTAGGTGACTGCTGTTGGCCTTATTTCCCGTTGCTTCATTCTGCTGAATACGAGCATAGCCTCCTCCAGCATATCCTTCCGGCAGTAACCATGAATCATGGTATTAAAACTGACTGTATCAGTCTCAAGTCCTTTAGTCGTTTCTAATGCTTGGAACAGCTGAACAGCTTCATCGTGCATACCTACTAGGACTAAACCATCCAGCATGGTGTTTTACGTAACGAGGTCAGGTTGGATGTGCACCTTCTCCATCAGCTTAAAGAGGTCCAAAGCTTCCTTGGGCATACCTTCTTTCCAGTGCGTATCTATTAGTATGTTAAAAGTTATAGTATTGGGTGCAATACCCTTGATGAGCATGTCATCGAAATACAACCTTGCATTCCCTCAATCTGCTGCATTGGCAGTGCGCATGGATGAAGGTGTTGTAAGTAACCACATTTGGTACCACATTTCTTTTATTCATTTCAACTAAAAATGCCCTGGCTTCATCAAACCTAGCATTGGTGCAAAGGCCATTTATGAGGGAGTTATACACAACTGTGTTTGGTTTGACACCCTTATCGACCATATTGTAAAATAACCCTAAAGCCTTGTCCAGTAATCCATTTTTACAATTCCCATCTATGAGTATCCCATATGTCACCAAGTTAGGTTTACAATTCCATTTTGTCTCCATATCATTTTATAATTGAAAAGCAATATCTAACTAACCGGAATCAGAAAAGGACTGAATTAGAGTTGAAATAGTTACCACATTAGGTTGAATTCCCTCCTTAAGAATTTTGATGAATAGTTCATATGCCTCTTTAGTATTCAACCCTTTAAGCAAGACATTGTAGACGACAATGTTTGGTTCATAACCTCTCTTCAAGATATCCGAGAGAAGACCCAATCCATGTGAACCTTTTCAAATCGAGAGATTTCCTGTTTAGTCCACTAAACCCGATCCGGATTAGTGGCTAGTCCAGCGGGAAACAACATTTACTCCCTAGTCCAAAAAAGATTTGAAAAGAGTAAAATTACTCTACTAACCCTAACATATAATATACTATGTATGTTAGTAACATACGTAATATGTAGTAACATATATACTAGTATTAATACTAGTTTACTAGTATACTAGTATACATATGTAATACGTAGTAACATATGTAACTAGTATACATATGTAATATGTAGTAACATATGTAACTAGTAATATGTAGTAACTAGTAACATATGTAATATGTAGTAACTAATAACTAGTAGTATACTAGTATACTAGTAACTACTAGTATACTAGTATTAATATGTAGTATGTAGTAAAATATGTAGTAACATATATAGAACAAATGTAGTATGTAGTAACATATGTTACTAGTATCAATATGTTATATACTGATACTACATATTAATATGTAGTATGTTATACATTGGCACTACATATTAATATATAGTAACATTATTAATATGTGGTATGTTATATATTGATATTACATATTAATATTGATACTACATATTAATATGTAGTATGTTATATATTGACACTACATATTAATATGTAGTGTCATATTAATATGTTACTAGTATACTAGTTACTATTAGTACTACTAGTATACTAGTATAGTACTAGTTACTACTAGTAAACTAGTCTACTAGTACACATGTTACTACTAGTATAGTAGAGTAGTTACTTGATACTAGTTTACTAGTATACATATGTAATATGTAGTAACATATGTAACTAGTATACATATGTAATATGTAGTAACATATGTAACTAGTAATATGTAATAACTAGTAACATATGTAATATGTAGTAACTAATAACTAGTAGTATACTAGTATACTAGTAACTACGTATACTAATATTAATATATAGTATGTAGTAAAATATGTAGTAACATATATAGAACAAATGTAGTATGTAGTAACATATGTTACTAGTATCAATATGTTATATACTGATACTACATATTAATATGTAGTATGTTATACATTGGCACTACATATTAATATATAGTAACATTATTAATATGTGGTATGTTATATATTGATATTACATATTAATATTGATACTACATATTAATATGTAGTATGTTATATATTGACACTACATATTAATATGTAGTGTCATATTAGTATGTAGTATGTTATATATTGATATTACATATTAATATGTTACTAGTATACTAGTTACTATTAGTACTACTAGTATAGTACTAGTTACTACTAGTAAACTAGTCTACTAGTACACATGTTACTACTAATATAGTAGAGTAGTTACTTGATACTAGTTTACTAGTATACATATGTAATATGTAGTAACACATGTAACTATACATATGTAATATGTAGTAACATATGTAACTAGTAATATGTAGTAACTAGTAACATATGTAATATGTAGTGTCATATTAGTATGTAGTATGTTATATATTGATATTACATATTAATATGTTACTAGTATACTAGTTACTACTAGTACTACTAGTATACTAGTATAGTACTAGTTACTACTAGTAAACTAGTCTACTAGTACACATGTTACTACTAGTATAGTAGAGTAGTTACTTAATTTACGAGTAACATATTCTTTTTACTATTAATATATTACATATTGATATGTAGTATGACCATATTGATAGTATTAGTATGTAGTAACATATTACTAGTAATATTAAATGTGTTGATACTAATTAGATCTGTAAGGGTGTTTTAGGCATTTAGAAAATACACTTTATAATCTCCACAAAGTTTTTGGACTAGCGAGTAAATAATCTAGTCCAAAAACATGTTTTTGGACTAACGAGTAAATGTTTTTCGTGGGTGGACTAGCCATTAACTGGGTCATGAAAAATTGGACTAAATAGTAATTCCTAGTTTCCAATTTTGGAACAACTCTTTATAAGAATGCTCTATGTGAACGAATCTGGTTGAACCGCTAGTAAACGCATCTTCCTGTAGATATTCATCACATCCATGTAGCAGTTAATCTTTGTCAAAGATGTTAGAAGATGATTAAAGGTATCGACCGAGGGTTCTTCCTTCTGTAACACCAATTGATCGAACAAACTTAAACCATCGTGGCCCTTCTTGACGTTCCCAGATTTGCATTCTCTCCTAACGAACTCCTCCAATTTTGTGATAGAGTTCTTCTTACTAGAATAGTTTCTAGCAAGAATCTGAAATAATTTCATAAACCCTAATTTACGATGACCTAATTTCATTCTCTCTTCCTCTTTCTCTTTCTTTCGTTTTTCTTCTTTTTCTCAACGACTTGGTCTTCTTCTCGCAGTGGACATTACTCGACTCCGGACAACCTTCTAGAACTTTCTAGTTTCTACGCTTAAGAAATAAGAAAGGATTATCTTCAAACGGGCCATTTACTGTCTCAAGGCTAAGCCGAATTCGACAACATTGCTAAAGGAGTCCGTTGGGGAGAGAGTACCAAAACTCATTCGAGAATTTTCTAGTTTGTCTTAAATGGATTTTGGCACCCTCTCCAATAAACTGACATTCCCATTAATAATTATGCAATTCGGTATTTGTATGTTTCTTTGATATATATTTTAGACATTTTCCGTGGTAAAATTTTTCTTTCTTGTTAATTTCTTTTGATAAAATATTTTCTTTCGCCGTGTTTTGCACTCTTGCAAAGTTTTTTTTTTCCATAGAAAAATGTACATTGTATCTAAAGTTAGTCTAGCATATTAACACTCTTATTTGAAGACTAATAGGGGTGTATTAGACCATGAAATACATGAATATTTAACATTCCTAAAAATTCCTAAATATTCATATAGGATATGCAAGGATCATTAAGGGCATGTTTGGTACAATTTTTAAAAACATTTTCCAAACATAGTTTTCTATTGTTTTAAAACGTACCATTTTTTCCTTGTTTTTATTTTCTAAAAATTGTTTGGTAGGAGAAAAAACTGCTTTTAAAAACCAAGGAAAGTCAACTAAATTACATCAAATGTAAAGACTCGCCTAAGAGATTGTGATACTGGTAATAACTTACTTGCAGAAAAACCTCGGGACCTAGTCCAGAATAAACACACATTGATTATAAGTTGTTACGCCAATTTCCTACTACCTATTCAGACTAGATATAATACCTGCTTCGGCACTTATAGAACTCCTAGCACAACACCTATTATCTTTAGGAATTCTTCTCGTAAATCTTCTAGCAGAACCAAAGACTCTCTTTAGAAGATACACCAACACGATTGATACGATTCAATATTTTTTTTGCACAAAACACCGGTTTGATTTCCCTTTAAATGTGAATCAAAGTTTGTAAATCTTGTGTTTATTTCGATAAAACAATTACTAGGTAAAAGTAATATCAAAACAAACTTGTAGATTAGGGATTATTATACTCATCAATAATGGAAGAAAAACCTAATTATTCTACAACAAGAACAACTAGAATAAATCTAGAGATTTCTTGTTTAAAACTTCTTAAGGATTTTTACGAGATACCTTAATCGAAGTTTTCTTTCTAGCTTCCGATTTCGACTAACATGTGTTGGTATACGATCGGAAACTAAAATCTATCAAAACCTAGGGTTTATGATCAACAACTCTTGAATGGTTTTATATCAGAAGATAAAATCTTAGAATAGACAAGAGGTGAAAAACCTAGATTACAAGTTGTATAATCAATCACGAAGATTATTCCAACTCGGCTTTGTGATCCCCAATACAAAGATTTATTATCTCGCTCTTGTTCATGAAGAACAGAAGACATGAAAAACAACCTTATGAAGCTTACACCAATTTTCCAAAAGGGGATGTGAAAAAGCGGGGGTCTAACAACACCACCAAATATTTCACTTAGCAATATGTATGGACTAACTCCGAAATACTTTGCTAGAGAATCAACTAGACATTCAGACTCAATCTAGATAAAAGTATCTCAAGGAGTTAATATCTCTCTCTTGATTTGATTTTTACTCAAGATAAAAACAATAGAGAGTCTTTATCAAATACAAGGAATAACTTGGACGGTACCAAAGACCAATGTCCAAGGATCAATCAATATCAATCAACAACCAAAGGTTGGATTTCCAATTGATGATCACGAACGCACAACCTGTATTATTTCAATTATATAAAATATAATGCGGAAAAGCAATAACACAGACACCAGAAGTTTTGTTAACGAGTAAACCGCAAATGCAGAAAAACCCCGGGACCTAGTCCCGATTGAATACACATTGTATTAAGACGCTACAGACACTAGCCTACTCCAAGCTAACTTCGGACTGGACTATAGTTTAACCCCAATCAGTTTCCCACCGATCCAAGGTACAGTTGTACTCCTACGCCTCTGATCCCAGCAGGATACTACGCACTTGATTTCCGTAGATGATCTCACCCACAACCAAGAGTTGTTGCAACCCAAAATCGTAGACTTGATAATAAACAAATCTGTCTCACACAGAAAAGTCTATCAAAGGATAAATCTGTCTCCCACAGATAAACCCTAGGTTTTGTTCCGTCTTAAGATATGAAATCAAGGTGAACAGGAATCAATTGATAATCCGGTCTTATATTCCCGAAGAACAGTCTATATTAATCAACCACCTCTCTACAATCCTTCCTGACTACACAGGTGGTTTGTCGAGGAATCACAAACAGTGAGACGAAGATGTTTGTGACTTCTTTATCTTGCCTATCAGAGAACTCTCACGATCTCAAGCCAATCAATAAATTGTACTCGTACGATAGAAGATGCAAGATCAGATCACACAACTACGATAAAAGTAGTATCGGTCTGGCTTCACAATCCCAATGAAGTCTTTAAGTCGTTAACCTGGTTTTAGAGAAGAAAACCAAAGGTTAAAGGAGAATCGACTCTAGCGAGCGCACTAGTATCACACAGACGTATGGGGATTAGTTTTGCACAATGATAGATGTCTCCTTTATATAGCCTTCAAATCAGGGTTTTTCCTTAGTTACAAACCATGCCCAAACGTGTACGTGTATGTTGGTTCAACATAGTAACCCAAAAGGTTAACCATATGAGGATTTCATATTAACCTAGTTCTTCTTCACTACAACTAGTTCAATTGACTCAAATGAACTAGTTAAAGAGTTGTTCAATTGCTATGAGATCTTATGTAACTACACAAGACACAATTGAAACAAAGATGATTCGATTGAATCGGCTCATGAACTTTATAGCCACGGTTTGCATAAAGCATTCCTTATTAATTTAAGTTTCACGTTCAGAGCACATCTTTAGGTCATAACCACTTAAACTCACAAACAAGTTCGCGGACTTAAGACAACCGGTGGAGTTTTCCAAACTCAGCAGAAAATCTCGGCAAAGAGACTTTCGCCAGTTCGCGGACTTACACGCAAACGAGTTTTTGGAAAATCCCAGCAGAAATTCTCGGTACGAGAACTTCCGTAAGTTCGCGGACTGGGTTCGCGGACTTGGCAAAGCCAATTCCTCCGATTTCTCTCAATCAACAAAGTTCGAAAACTTCGGATTAAGGAATACATGGTTATGTAATCTAAACTCTCATTCCAATCATTGAGACATTCTCAATGGACGTTATATAGCCGTTATTCACAGACCGTTTCGCGTCAGAACAATTCTCAAAGTAATTGAAACTTTTCATGACTTTCGTCACTAGGTGAAGATAAACTTGATCAAAGCGAAACGCTTTACCAACACATGATTTCGAGATATAGATAGGCGATATATACTCGGCTCGAAATATCAAATGTGTATGATCCAGTCTATATAGCATACGACTTTTGTCTCATAAGAAGTAGGAGATAGAAGAGATAGACTTTTGAGTGATAGATAAGTTCAAGTCTCCACATACCTTTTTGTTGATGAAGTTCCACGGTTCCTTGAGTAGATCTTCGTCGTTGTATGATAAATCTCCATGAAGTCCTTGATCTCAACTACACTTTTCTATCCTAGTCCGAGACTTAGATATGTAGTCTAGAAATCAAGACTCATAGTTTTGATCACTAACATTTACAAACATGCTTGAGATAACAACACATGCGTGGTCGACCGATCTATGCTCTAACAATCTCCCCCTTTGTCGATTTTAGTGACAAAACTATTAATACATATGGAGTACAAAAAAGATAAACTTTAGTGGCTCTTATTCCATACTCTAATCTTCAACGTTCCCTGAAATCTTCGTCCTTCCAAGTACTCCAATGATCCCAAAGGTTGTAAGTTTAGCATCATCGTTGTTGAAGATCCGTAGCTATAACAATGAGAGAAATCGAGATTCTCGATCATCATTATACAGTGACATAGTATTATTACGTAACATCAAAGTCCAATTGCATCACGACTTTAACAACAATACTATGGTGATATGTATCACTCCCCCTTAGTCAATACTCCATCTCGATCATGGAAACCACTCCCCCTTACACAATGATCCGAAAACCATATGTATTTGTAATGTGAACTACAATATTTCTCCCCCCTTTTGTTAATAAAATTGGCAAAGGTACAAGAACGGGATCATAATGAAATTTCCACAAGAGACATTTCATAGACTAAAAGAAAAATACATACCAACTTAATTTAGATGCAATCATAAAGTCGAAGCTAAATGCATTCATCAAGGAGTTTTAAGATACAAGATAATCCCTATAAAATTCCACAACCGCACACCCCACAAGATATTACCATTAAGCACAAGTTCAAAAGAACTCTCCCCCATTTGATGTCATTCCCGAAAGAACAACAAGAGCGACCTTAATTTCGAAAGAAAAGAAGGATTTTTTTAATTGGACCAAAAACCATAGAAATGATTTTCTATATCCAAAACTCAACCAAATGAATCACAAGAAAACCCATGATTAATTTAATTGGAATACGCAACTAAATCAAACCACAAAAGTGATCAATTTAATTGAAAGTGCTCAACATAAGAAAACTCACGGAGCTACGACTAAGATAACCACACGGAGATGACTACCTTAATCGTTCATATACTCAATATAAGGAAAAACCTTACGGAATATATGACTACATTAACCAATAGAACATGATTTGTATAGCCGTTCATATACTCAACACAAGAAATTGTGGAATATATGAAAACTCAACTAGACTAATTACAAGAGAACCCATAATTAATCTAATTGGAATACAAACAACCAAACTAATCACAAAAGTAATCAATTTAATTGTCAAAAGGTTTGCTCGACAAAAGAAGACTTTCGGAGCAAATAACTAAATAACCAACCAAGATGATCAATTTAGTTCATAATGCTCAACATATAGCATCTTATGGAACAACCAACAAAGCCAATAAGAATAATAGACTTAGTTGTATCGTGCTCAACATAAGACACACAATGGATCCTTCGCGGTAAAACATAAGAAAATGGATCAATGAAGATCAATACCGTGGATAACATACAAGGATCTATTCTATTTTTCATCAAATACATGACTGCGTAGGCATAACTTTTGTAATTTTCAAAAGTACATTCGTCCTTTCATCAATACGAATGCTAATTCATGAACGACTTTACTTTTGACAGCATATGGGACCTTCAAGTTCACAGAGGCAAACAATACATATCCCATAATCAAATTGCAATATCACAAAATCATAACGATCAATACTGCAATAACATAATCCTCCAAATATTTTTAGAATTTAAAAACCAATAAACCTAAAAAAAATAAGAAGATGAAAACAAAAATAGTTATGTGTAATCACAATCATCGTTATTGAAAGCACTAGTTATTCTTCCAACTAAACCAAAAGAAGACTTACTAGGTATTGTAGATCTTTCTCAGGGCATCTACAGAAAACTCCTTCTTGTTATTGAAAAACCCATTGATTGTGGGATCGTTCAATTTCTCTAAATCTTCTTCCACAGAGGAAATGATTCGAGATTTTAAATTATTTCTCTTGCTGATAAAGTCTTTCACCATTTCTCTAAAATGATCATCATCACGACAACCAGAAAAGAGACAGTTAGAGGAAGAACTTTTTCTATTGATTGTAGACTTCTTCTTTATCATCCTTGAGGAAGTAATTCCTTTGCATAGATATATGTTTACTGCTTCTAATGCATTACTTTTGGAAGTGCCTCTAGTTACAGGAGCCATGAAAACGTATGAGAAGAAAGAAGAAGATAAGAAGATTTAAAAGTGTCAAACCCTGATCCTTGACACAGTCTTCCATAGTTTAAGGATCCACAATCAATATCGTTAGCAGGAAATTTTCTTAACAAACAAAGATACATACTTGAGCCACAAGATGCAGAGCCTTAATCCTCTCAAGCTAAGAATGAGGATGCAGGCGTCTCCGAGCTCAACCAGAGACAAAGTGAGCCAGATGCTCCCCTTGCTTGTCAAGGCTTGTCGCATAAACAGGTTTCCTCCTCCTTATGATTCTGGAAGCATTGGTTTTGCACGATCTTTGATTATCCAGATTCAACTTTTGCATGTTCTCTTGTAGTTTAGAAATTCTTTTGTTCCTCTGCTTGAACCTCCAACACGTGTTTTGAACATGATTTGCATTTTCACAAAACGAACAAACCGACAATCCTTTGTCTTGTTGAAGTGCCTTCTGTTTATCACAACTGCCAGTCTTTGTTTTCCCATGACACTTAGGAACGTATTTGACGATACCTGCAGTATTGTTCTTAAATCCTAGACCATTAGTGTTTCCAAAGGATTTCTAACCAAATAACATTGCTGAGATTTTATCAGAACTTCCAGATAATCGTTGAAGATCATCTTTGAGAGTATTAATCTCTTTTTCCTTTAGAAAAATGGTTCTGGTGAGTTGATAGTTAAGACAATCTATCTCAAAATCTTTCACTTGGATTAAAGATTCTAGTTTCTTCAATAAAGCTATTATTGAAGATTTTCTTGAAGGACCTCTTTGTTCAAGAAATCGAAAGTCTCTGTGTCAAACTCAATTTCTGAATCAGATTTTGAGTGTATGGAGGTTTCTGTTGCGAGGGCTGTAGAATCACATCCAATAGACGTATTCAAGACGTCGACACAAAGAGATTTATCTTCCATAGAATATTTAGAAGTACTAGCTGACAGGGGATGTTTATCACATCTAACACTCCTCTTTATAAAATCCTTGATCCTTTCTGTTAACAACGGTTTATTGAACCGATAACCATATGAACAACACTCATCAACCCAAGATAAGTTAGAGGATTTACTTGTCTCGGAAACATCATTGTATGCAAATGTTTTAACATAATTTGGATCACGAATTGTCACTTGTCCACAAGAGGTATTCATGGAAGGAGTGTTGAGGTTGTTCCCTCTATTGATGGCATGTTTCTTAGAAACGTATCTTTTGTCTTCAAATACAGTTTCTAAGATATCCCAGGCTTCTTTAGACTTAGTGCAAGTATCCACATAGTACTGAAGATCTGGGGTAACGGCCTGTCTGATAGCATTTAATCCAAAAGAGTTTTGCATTGCAGCAAGAGATTCTTCAGGACTATAACAACCAACATCCTTTGGTATAGATACATCGTCTTTTGTATTAACCGTAGGATTATAGCCTTTAACAATACATACCCAGGTTTGAAAATCACATGCTTGAAGATAAGCACACATTCCAACTTTCCATGATGAGTAGTTTGAGCCATCAAAGACTGGTGGTACATTAATAGAGATAGCACCTCTGTCCATAGAGTCAGATCGCTACAAACACAGACTGATGAGGTCTTTAACGTGTTTGCCAGATCTGATACCAATTGAAAAAGCGGGGGTCTAAAATCTATCAAAACCTAAGGTTTATGATCAACAACTCTTGAATGGTTTTATATCAGAAGAGAAAACCTTAGAATAGACAAGAGGTGAAAAACCTAGATTACAAGTTGTATAATCAATCACGAAGATTAATCCAACTCATCTTTGTGATCCCCAATACAAAGACTTATTATCTCGCTCTTGTTGATGAAGAAGAAAAGACATGAAAAACAACCTTATGAAGCTTACACCAATTTTCCAAAAGGGGATGTGAAAAATCGGGGGTCTAACAACACCACCCAATATTTCGCTTAGAAATCTGTATGAACTAACTCCGAAATACTTTGATAGAGAATCAACTAGACAGACAGACTCAATCTAGATAAAAGTATATCAAGGAGTTAATATCTCTCTCTTGATTTGATTTTTACTCAAGCTAAAAACAATAGCGAGTCTTTATTAAATACAAGGAATAACTTGGACGGTACCAAAGACCAATGTCCAAGGATCAATCAATATCAATCAACAACCAAAGGTTGGATTTCCAATTGATGATCACGAACGCACAACCTGTATTATTTCAATTATATAAAATATAATGCGGAAAAGCAATAACACAGACACCAGAAGTTTTGTTAACGAGGAAACCGCAAATGCAGAAAAACCCCGGGACCTAGTCCCGATTGAATACACATTGTATTAAGCCGCTACAGACACTAGCCTACTCCAAGCTAACTTCAGACTGGACTATAGTTTAACCCCAATCAGTCTCCCACCGATCCAAGGTACAGTTGTACTCCTACGCCTCTGATCCCAGCAGGATACTACGCACTTGATTCCCGTAGATGATCTCACCCACAACCAAGAGTTGTTGCAAACCAAAATCGTAGACTTGATAATAAACAAATCTGTCTCACACAGAAAAGTCTATCAAAGGATAAATCTGTCTCCCACAGATAAACCCTAGGTTTTGTTCCGTCTTAAGATATGAAATCAAGGTGAACAGGAACCAATTGATAATCCGGTCTTATATTCCTGAAAAACATCCTAGATTAATCAATCATCTCTCTACAATCCTTCCTTACTACATAGGCGGTTTGTCGAGGAATCACAAACAGTGAGACGAAGATGTTTGTGACTTCTTTATCTTGCCTATCGGAGAACTCTCACGATCTCAAGCCAATAAATAGATTGTACTCGTACGATAGAAGATGCAAGATCAGATCACACAACTATGATAAAAGTAGTATCGGTATGTCTTCACAATCCCAATGAAGTTTTTAAGTCGTTAACCTGGTTTTAGAGAAGAAAACCAAAGGTTAAAGGAGAATCGACTCTAGCGAGCTCACTTGTATCACACAGACGTGTGGGGATTAGTTTTGCACAATGCTATATGTCTCCTTTATATAGCCTTCAAATCAGGGTTTTTCCTTAGTTACAAAGCAATCCATATTCACTGTTAGATGAAAACCTGATTTAGATTCAAGCTAATATTTCTCAACCGTTAGATCGAAAACTTAGCTTGTCACACACACTTGGGTAGACGTTTACTGGGTTTGTGAAAACCATGCCCAAACGTGTACGTGCATGTTGGTTCAACATAGTAACCCAAAAGGTTAACCATATGAGCATTTCATATTAACCTAGTTCTTCTTCACCATAACTAGTTCAATTGACTCAAATGAAGTAGTTAGAGAGTTTTTCAATTGCTATGAGATCTTATGTAACTACACAAGACACAATCGAAACAAAGATGATTCAATTCGATTGAATCGGCTCATGAAATTTATAGCCACGGTTTGCATAAAGCATTCCTTAGTAATTTAAGTTTCATGTTCAGAGCACATCTTTAGATCATAACCACTTAAGCTCACAAACAAGTTCGCGGACTTAAGACAACCGGTGGAGTTTTCCATACTCAGCAGAAAATCTTGGCAAAGAGACTTTCGCCAGTTAGCGGACTAAGTTCGTGGACTTACACGCAAACGAATTTTCGGAAAATCCCAGCAGAAATTCTCGGTAGGAGAACTCCCGTCAGTTCGCGGACTTAGTTTGCGGACTTGGCAAAGCCAATTCCTCCGGTTTCTCTCAATCAACAAAGTCCGAAAACTTCGGATTAAGGAATACAAGGTTATGTAATCTAAACTCTCATTCCAATCATTGAGACATTCTCAGAGGACGTTATATAGCCGTTATTCACAGACCGTTTCGCGTCAGAGCAATTCTCAAAGTAATTCAAATTTTTCATGACTTTCGTCACTAGGTGAAGATAAACTTGATCAAAGCGAAACGCTTTACCAACACATGATTTCGAGATATAGATATGCGAGATATACTCGGCTCGAAATATCAAATGTGTATGATCCGGTCTATATAGCATACGACATTTGTCTCATAAGAAGTAGGAGATAGAAGAGATAGACTTTTGAGTGATAGATAAGTTCAAGTCTCCACATACCTTTTTGTTGATGAAATTTCACGGTTCCTTGAGTAGATCTTCGTCGTTGTATGATGAAATCGCCATGAAGTCTCAACTACACTTTTCTATCCTAGTCCGAGACTTAGATATGTAGGCTACAAATCAAGACTCATAGTTTTTATCACTAACATTGACAAACATGCTTGAGATAGCAACGCATGCGAGGTCGACCGACTTATGCTCTAACAGGATGAAAACGTGTAGTACTCACGAACCTTTTATTTATAGTGAAAGGTACCTTTAAACCTAAGCATATCTATTTTTCTTTTTCAAGACTCTCCTAATTTTGGGAGTCTTTCCTAAGTTACAACTCTTGCCAAAATAATTAAATAATTAATTAATTTGCATATATTATATTTATGTGAATAAATCACATTTAAAATTAGGCAGGAATTAAAAGTTATCACAAACACTTTAATATGGTATTCAGATATGTTTGGATTAATAGCCATCTTGCCTAGATAAGGAAACATCACCAATTTGACTAAAAAAGACTTCTAGTCACGTAATTGGGCCCAAGTCCGTGAACCGTTACAGACGGTCCATGGATTGTTTCCTACTGACGAACTATAACTATTGCAGCAACACTTACAACTGTTACTTTAATAAATCATGCATAACTTCATCGTTATGACTCGGAATTGAGTGATTTTTGGCTCGTTGAATTCGTAATCTCATTCACCATAACATGAGAACCTTTCCAGGGATAAATATTATTGACACAAGAGTCGTGACTTTAATTTCCTTGACATGTTGCAGATTCCTTTTACTTGTGGTAGCTCTATTTGGTTTTGGTGATCTACTGTTATTCCGGCTATTAATTTATGATTCTATAAGGTGACTTATCCTTTCTTAGTCTGACTGAAGACTTTAAACTTAGCACTTCTTGGGAGGTATCGCTTGCTCATGAAACACGATAATATATTTCCTCATTTTCTCTTTTCCATCAAGTGGTAGTAGTTTTTCCTTGTTCATATTTTTAATTTCATCTTTAGAATATTGAGGATAATGTTAGATTTAAGTTTTAGGGTATGGGAGAAACCTTTTAGTTGCAGTAAAACATTGTTTCCAAGGATGAAATCCTCACCTTTTAGTTGCAATAAATAAATCAAAAACTACCAATAACGCCTGGCGATTTCCTTTTTGATTCACAAAAAAAGTTCATGAATTTTTTCCTTAAATACACATGTAAAACATTGTTTCCAAGGATGAAATCCTCACCTCATACCCATACATAATCACAATAGTATTCAAACGATTATGTCGATGAAGTTTAATGGTTAAGCAATAAACCTCGTATTGTATTCCTTAAACTATGTTTATCTAGAGTTTAATCATGCTTCACAGTTTTGTTTTCAATATGCACGACTTTAAAGATAGAATAGGGAATGAAACAGTTCAAGTCAAATATCACTAACCTCAAGTGGAAGGATGATCTTGTCGTTGTAGCTCCTTACTTCTTCACTTCTTCAAGTCTTCGCAATACTTGTAATGTCTCATATCCTAATAATTTCAAGATAACCTATAATAAGTTGACTCTAGTACATAATCAAGTGACTCTTAAAATGAGTTTTGATTCACTAAAATATGACAACCAAACTTGACATACCAACGCTTGGTGGGTTCAACCGAGCCATGCTCTAACAGTAACTATAAGTTACACCACACATTCAAAATCTCACCACTGACTTGCCTTAGGTTGTGTTTAGCTTGTGTAACTATCAAAAAAATGGTTATGTAAATTGAAGTTACACCTTCATATGCATGTGTAAGCTAAATTTATACCTTGTAGAATGTCTAAGATTAAGTTACACAACACATTATAGCATGATTCAGTTTGTGTACTTGGCAGATACACATTCTTTGTAACATGATTTTGATTTTGATTTTTTTTTTAAAAAATGTATTTGATAAGTACACAATTTACTGATTCATGTTGTTTAGTTGTGTGATGTGTAAAGGAAAGTTAAAACAATCATTCAATGCAGTTCAGGATTTGGTGAAAGAAATAAAAACGATAGGACTATCTGAGAGAGCTGAAAGGTATCTTAGGAAAGCACCTTACAGTAAGCTTGTGATGTTGTATTACGACAAATATGATGTTGCTTCTCCAAAGAAAACGAAACAAATCACTACTAAAAAACACGTGGTTGTAAAGCTTTTAAATTGCTTTGATAGAGGTTGTGAGATACCATGTTCATTTAAATTTGGAGAAAACTTTATAGAGTCTACACCGACAAAGTTTGCGGAATGAAAAGGATTGGAAGTGGAAAATGTCAAAAGTTGATAGAAAGGTTTAATTTTGTAGATGGGGAAAAACGATTTGCTGGTTTTTAAGGATGAGGAGACGACCGTACGAAGGAGACTCCTCGAACCGAGCAAAATGTTAAACCTCACACAGATGCACCGCTGCAAAGGAGGTGCTTTAGATTCGACATATCAATCTATAGTACTCCGGCCTAAATCAATACAATGGCCGTTCCAGAGTAAATTCGGTCACAAGAGAGGATGAGTTGATCTGTAAGAGGGAAGCTGGGAAATGTGTGGAATCAATGGTAATCAAAGATTGTGGGTGTGTGAATTCTGAATATGATAGGCTCTGAATGATTGAAATTGCTCAATTGAGAGTAGTTGCTTAATTGATGAGTTGATGATCTCGTGTTGTCGATGAGACCTGAGATTGATGATATTGTTGATGCTGATCCTTCAATCATGATTCAGAGACTTATTTATATTGCTCGAATTTTTAGACACCATGATTCCATGAAGTGTGACAGTTGATGGAATCAAGGAGTGGGGAAGTGGAGATCGTGTTTGAAACCAGTTGCTCAACGTGTGGAGACTTGGTCGATTTTCCACCCACTACCTCGTGAATTCCTTCAACTGATTGCACGACTTTATCACATTCCATCGTGTGTTTGAACACACGTGCCGTAGACCGCCAGACCAAAACCCTAAGTGATATCCCCCCAAGTGACACGATTGACGTCTCTTGGTTTGTTAGTCAATTGATGACTTCGTGGTTTGATGGACGATGAGTCCATGTAGTCGTTGAGTTGAACATGATGTTCTGAAACTCATGAATTGAACATGTCATGAGACAGAGGTATAGTTCTTACGATGGAGTGAGCAAGTATTGCTCATTCAGTGGATCATTGAATATTGATTGTTGAACCAATATTGAGCGAATATTCCTCATCTGAGCAAGTGTTGCTCATGCGATGAATTGTTGAATATTTGATCGTCTGAGCATGTGTTGCTCATCTGATGGATTATTGGCAGCGTACCAAATATATTAATTAGAATACTGGTCGTTGAACCGAGCATAATTAATAAAATTAATGACCATGAAGTCGTCGTAAAATTATTAAGGTTAGAATCTGGAATGATGATCCTTGGATTCAGAAACCCTAATTTGATCAATTGATGATCAATTCATGGTTCGTCAGAATTTCAACCATGGGACCAAGGAGGGAGCAACTACATGGGACCTTGGGTCAACCATGTAGTGTCCATATGATCACGTAAGCAAATACGAAGAACTCCTGAAGGGTTGACGATTTGTTGGTGGAAGAATGATTAACTGCTGGCTTAATCATTTATTCAAAAATGCTCGTCTGAGCCTTAGGTGAGAAAACCTAATTAATTATGACGAGGCGAGGGACTAACCATGGAGTCATGAAACCGGCCATGCGTTGTCTCGTGACCGCCTGACGATCACTTCATGAAAATCCAAAGTGTTTGGGAGATTTTTGGACCTAATAAAAGCAATTGTGCAAATTAGGTCAAAACTTGTGAAAATTGATGGGATCGGCTTCTGTGAGCCAAAGAGCCAATCTTGGTCGATCAAGATAGCATGCTCGTTTCCCCAAGGCATCCGGGTCTCAGTCCTGAGAATTTTGATATTTTCTGGCGTGCAATTGAGCATCCATTCGAGAAAATATGTCAAAATTAGGGATTCGACGAAACTGGGGAAAACACCATGAGATGATGAAAAATAATTATAAAATAAGGAATGAGGAGGCATGGGACCGCCTTGGTCAAGGCATGGTCGGCCGGTCGTGACCACGGTCCCGTGGTGCCTTTTCCTTAATTTTATAATATTTTGATGATTTTATGAAAAATTCATGAATTTTGAGAAGTTTAATGAATTTAGGGAGTTTTGATGAGTTCAAGGAAGCAAAAAATATTAAAATAATAAAAACAAGGGCGTGTGGGTCCGTGAAAGGCATGGCTAGCCGGCTAGGGCCGGTACCACGAGTTTCCCTATTTTTTAAATATTTTTAAGTATTTTGATGATTTGAGGGAATTTTTCCTAATTTGAGAGAAATACCATGAAATCAAGGAATTTGATGAATTCAAGGAAAACTAATAATAATAAAATAATAAAACAAAGGGGCGTGTGGGACCGGCTAGGGCATGGCCGGCTGGCCAAGGCCCGGTCCCACAAGTTTTCATAATTTATTTTATTTTATTATTATTTGATGATTTGTGCAAAAATACCATGAAATCAAGGAGTTTTTTCATGAAATTAGATAAATAATAATAATAATAATAAAATAATAAGGAACCGTGGGGTGTGGGGCCGGTCGGGACCAAGGCATGGCCGGTTGGCCAATGGTCACGCCCCACACTCCTTTCCTTAATTTTATATTATTTTTTACGGATTTATGGAAGTACCATGAAACCGAGGAGTTTCCTCGACGAAGGAAATTTGATAAAATGAGAGAATTTTCATCAAATCATGAAAAATAATAAAAATGCATTAAAAATATAAAACTGGCGTGGAATTGACGACGACACGGTCGGTTGGTCGTGTGTCCGTGCTACCAGCACCCTGGTTAATATTTTTAATTATTTATTATTTTCTTCTCTATTTTGCATAGGTTCATCGTTTCGTTGTATTTTTGAAATACTCGTTCGTGCGGTGACTGTTAGTGTATCGTCGTTGGATACACCTTCACCATTTGAATCGGGGCTTACTTAGAGGTAGCTCAGACGCCCAGTTGTTGATTATTTATTACTAATTGTGGAATTCAGTGGAGAGTAATTCACAAAACTGAGTAATAAAATGTTTATTATTAATTCATAGGATCAGCTAAGGATTCGACTATGAATTCAGAATAATAAAGTGAGCATTACCATTCCATGGGATCGTAGATTCGACCATGGAATCGGAGTAATTTAGATTTATCTATTACCATTTATGAGACCAGTTGTGGACTCGATCATGAAATCAGAGTAATGAGATAATATAGTTATTGTTATTCTATGAGATCAAGTCATGGATTCTATCATAGAATTAGAAAAATTATTATTGCCATTCCAGGGGACCAGTCGTGGATTCGACCAAGGAATAGGAGCAATTGTTATTGCCATTCCATGGGACCAGTCGTGGATTCGTCCATGGAATAGGAGCAATAATAGATTATTCTGGGAATTCAGTAGTGAATGTCACGGCAGAATCAATCTTAATTACGAATAATTAACTTTGTGGCTCTATACTAGCAGAGAAAGCTGTCTAGGAGCATTAAATATCCCGATATGAGCTTGTCGGTAAGTCATATCCTTTATATAGTCAGGGTAAACTCGTTGTTTGTTCCTGAAGATGTTATCGCTCTATACTAGCAGAGCAAGCTGTCTATGAGTTGTCTATCTCGTGATGCTATATAGAAATAATCACTGAAAGTATTCAGTATTCATGAGATATGTCGTTGTCCAGTCGTGAGACTACATATCTACATGTACTCTGAGAGAAAGACTCTCCGTTGAGAATTCGATGAGAGACTCGTGTCTCGATACCCACGTCTGATTGCTGAATCAGAGTTTCGTATAATTATGAGTTTACGAATTTAGCCTTTTTCGAAAATCCACCATCTACGAATTTAAATAAACTGGATGAAAACATATTACACAACAAGTACTTTTCTGATATCAAAGAAACAACACATTCAACGGCAGCGAGCAAGAAGAAGATTATGAAGACAATAATAAAAGTTATGAGCAAAAGGAGAAGAACAAAAATTGATGATGAGCATGTAGTATGTTTGATAAGGTTTTATTTGTGTTGTGTACTCTTTTTTGCGGCGACAAAAATGCTAGTGCAGTGAATGTTAAATATCTTGCATTTGTCGAAACTTATGAAACTGTGCTCAAGGTCTCCTGGCCCGGTTTGGTACACGATCATTTGTTTGAGCAAATACTAATAAATGCAGCCCGTCCTTCAAACGTAAAGGCATGTGTGCCATACCTACTGGTAGGGATAATGTTTTTACTTGATTGTTATTCAAGTAGTTTACTGCCGAGTTGTAGATTTTTTTTTTGTTGATCGACTAATTAAATTGATTGATTGTTTATATGTTGCAGATCTCCGAAAGCAATGTAATTCGAGTGTTCAAAGAAAACGCTGGCTGTTATAGAGAAACTTGAAGTAAATTGTGCTACCTAATTTACACAAGAGACATAGGGCAAATAGGGCTCCGAAGATGCCGACATAGCGGGTTAGTTATTGGATGAACTGAACTTTACTATCCGAGATGATTTTAACGGGCATATGAAGTTTAACTCTAGCAGAGTTGCGTTTTCGGAATATCTATTAAATTAAACTCTTTGAAAGGGAAGTCCAACTTCCTAAAGAGAGAGTTTTAAGGTACCAGAATTAAACTCTTGGCAAGGACAACTCCAACTTCCTCAAGAGAAAGTGTTAGGGTACCAGAATTAAACTATTGGCAAGGGTAGCTCCAACTTAATAGAAAAAGAGAGTGTTAGGGTACCATCCAACTTCCTCAAGAGAGAGTCTGAGTGAGTTTTAGGGTATTGGCAAGGACATCTCCAACTTCCTCAAGAGAGAGTGTTAGGGTACCAGAATTAAACTCTTGGCAAGGGTAGCTCCAACTTCCTCAAGAAAAAGAGAGAGTGTTAGGATACCATCCAACTTCCTCAAGAGCGAGTTTGAGAGAGTTTTAGGGTACCAGAGAGAGTGTTAGGGTAGCGACCCTAACTCGTCATAAGCTCATGGATAGAACTCAACTCGAAAACCAGTTTGCAAGTTCAGGGATCTCATTGACTTATAAACTATCCAATTAACCCCCATCTAACCAATGTGGGTCTCTGATCAAAAAAAAAAAAAAAACCAATGTGGGTCTAAAATCTGAACTTCCCATCACTGCGGCCATACATAGGTCACTCATACCTAGCCTATAAGTCGCCCCCTTCCATGGAGCGAGTATGAGTTGTGGCGATTGTCTTTGATACCAAATGTTAAGGTACCGACTATGGTTAAGCAATTGGTCCGTAATACACAGATTTAACCGAGACTACCCGTATTTTTGCGGATGGATGCCCAAGCAGTTCGCTAATGGGTTGGATGTGGATACAATCTTTAAACCCAACCGAATCAAGCCTCATCTAACCAATATGGGACTAAGGTCCCAACAAGGAGACATCGGCAATCTTAAAGTTGAAGATTTGAAGTACTTTTTTTTTATAATAAGAAAATTTTCATTAAGTAAGGAAATTGAGTGTGTTATTTGACATAAGGCTACACAGAGAATCAGGGTAGTTGCTAGTGTGATGAACAGATATAGCCGTTTCTCTCACAGACTTTGCTACCTTGTATGCAACTTTGTTATCGTTGCGACTTACATAAGAAAATTGACAAGAAATAAAACTCCTACTCAAATGCTTAATAATTTTAAGATTGTTTCTGTTTTCCCATTGTATGAGAAGACTATCTTCCATAATTGACTGAATAACGAGCTTCGCATCAGATTCAATGTGTACTTTATTAACCTGCAAATCCTTAGCCCATTGAAGAGCTTCCAAGACGGCCATACATTCTGCAGCTTCAGGACTTATAACTCCATGCGAGTAGCTCCCTTTGATTCCTGAACAGGCACCTGAAAAATCAAGGATAATAATACCCGTGCCAGCTTGATTAGTATCATAGCTAAATGATGCATCAATGTTAAATTTAAGGCAATCCTGAGAAGGTGGTTTCCATCTAGAAACAATTAAAACATCAACAAGGGGGTATGCATGTTACTGACAGAAAAATGAGAGTGAAGATTGTAATGAATTTTATGAACAGAATTAGCAGAGTTAACAGATACTCCCTGAAAGACAACATCACATCTGTCTTTCCATAAAATCCAGGACCCAATCATTAAAGTGTAAAGCTCATCATTTGCAGGACTGTGAATGTTATTAGAGAACCAACCCTCTACCCATTCAGAGACTGTTGAGTAGCTAGCTCCCATAACCTCAATGTTGATATTTAGCAGCTTCCAAACATCTTTAGAGTGAGCGCACTCAAACATCAAATGTTCTATCGTTTCTTCAGCCAAACCACAAATACCACACCGATAATCAATATCATTATTATAGAAGGCCATTCTGACTCTAGTAGAATGAATTCCATGAATACTTTTCCAGGCAAAAAGTTCAACTCTATGAGCTACTTTACATTGCCATAGAGTTTTCCAAACTTTACTAGGGATAATTCTTCCATTAATTGGAGCAACACTGTCCTGTGAGAAAGCATTTTGTAGGTGCTATTAACAGAGAATTTTCCATCTTTTGCTGGCATCCATATCATAACATCTTCTTTGGAGTAATCTAGGTGAATATTCAGAATCTTAAGTGAAGTATCATTATCAAAGAGTTGATTGATGAGACTCATATTCCATGAATTAGTGTTGGGAATAATAAGTTCTTCAACTTCTGAATAAAACCTGTGAAACTCATTAACAGGTAACGGAGGAGTATTAAGACCTGGAATCCATCTGTCAAGCCATATTTTAGTTTTTCTCCCATTGTTTACTTCCATGAAATAGCTTGCTTGAACCACTTTGAGACCTTTAATTATTCTATTCCAAGTGTTGGAACAATTTTTTGCTTCCAGATTTTGATGTATGATGTCTCCATACTTGAAATATTTACTTTCCATAATCTGGCACCAAAGAGAGTCTTGTTCATTACATAACCACCAAGAAAGTTTTGTCAGTAAAGCAAGATTTAAAAGATTTAAATCTCTAGAAGCCAGTCCACCATCTTCTTTGGAATTACACACCTTTTGCTATCCTAGTGGGTTAGAGCCTCTATTAGAAGTATATCCCCAGAAAAATTTCCTTTGTATAGAAGTAAGCTTATTGATGAGTTGAGAAGGTATCTTAAAAGTTCCCATTTGATAGACAGGAACTGAATTCAAGACATGTTTTATCATAGTATCTCTACCAGCTTGTGTGAGTGAAGCTGAAGACCAGGCTGAATATCTGTTGATAAAACTTTCTTCAATTGCTTTAAAAGCCTCTTGCTTAGAATGACCTAAAATCAATGTAGAACCAAGATATCTTTCCTTTGATGACACTCTTTAACTCCAAGAATCTGTGTGAGAGTATCAGCATCATTAGGATCTGTGTACTTGCTAAAATGAACTGAGGACTTCTTAAAATTAATAACTTGTCCTGACTGAGAGCTAAATTCCTGAAGCAACTGAAGTAGATTGTTGACAAAAGTAAGATTTTCTTGAGTAAAAACCAAGCAATCATCTGCAAAAAGCAAATGATTAATGGCTGGAGAATTTGCAGCCACTTTAATACCTTTAATGGTGTTGTTTTGTTGTGCAGTTATAAGATTCCTGGAGAGAAATTCCATAGCCAAAATGAACAAATAAGGTGAAAGAGGATCACCTTGTCTTATCCCTCTTGATGGATGAAACTCTTCACAAGGAGATCCATTTAGCATAACAAATAAGGAGGTAGTACTTATACATTGGTACATGAGATCACAAAAATCTTCACTAAAACCAAAGTATGTTAGTACCTTAATGAGGAAATTCCATTCTAGCCTGTCAAAGGCTTTAGACATATCTAATTTCAGGGCCATCCATCCAGTTTATCCCTTTTTCTTCTTCATGGAATGTATTATTTCCTGAGAAATGACAGTATTGTCACTTATGAGTCTTCCAGATACATATGCTGCTTGAAAAGGAGAGATGATCTTGTCCATGAGTGGCTTCATTCTGTTAACCAAAATCTTGGAGATTACTTTGTAAGAAGTATTACAAAGACCAATTGGTCTATAATCTGCAGCACAACTAGCTTTCTTTTTCTTAGGAATAAGAGAGATATAAGTCTTGTTGATCTGCTTAAGGATATGTTTAGTTTGAAAAAACCTGATAACCATGGAACAAACATCATCATCAACAAAACTCCATTGACTCTTATAGAAACCTGCTTGGAAACCCTCAAGGTCTGGTGCACTCCAGCTCTCCATACTTTCTAAAGTAGAATGAATGTCTTGATTAGAGGGGATACTGGTAAGAACAAGATTATCTTCATCTGTGATAATTGTAGGTAAAGAAGTATAAAGACTGTCATCTAGTTGTGTATTGGATGAAATACTTATATTACTGAAATGCTCAGTTAGATGCTGAGATATATCTTCTCTTGAGTGGAGCCAATTGTTGTTATGGTCTTTAATGGAATCTATATTATTTCTGGCTTTCTTCCTGTTGACCTTGGTATGCAAGTATTTGCTGTTGATATCCATATCCTTGATAAAATGATCTCTAGAATTTTGTTGATAGATTTCACTTTTTTCCTTGTGACATTGGTTTAGTTGCTTGTTGATGTTGAGAATCTTGTTATGAATTTCATCACTTGTAGGTTGTTCTTGTAAAGAAAGAAACTCAAATTGTAAAGTATCAACTTTTTGGTTGATATTACCAAAATGTTGCATGTTCCATATAGATAAGTATTTTCTGCAAAACTGAAGTTTCTTTACAAGTTGAAAACCAGGTGAGCCAGAGATATTTGTATTCCAAGCATTTTGGATAACTTCAGCACAAGAATTATCATTCAGCCAAATGAAGAAAAATTTAGAAGGCTTCCAAAAAGAAGCAGTATTAGAATCAGAGACTAGCATGACATGACAATGATCACTACCTACTTGAGTAAGGTGAAATAATTTAGAATTTGAGAAAGTTAAATTACACTCACTATTTCTAAGTGCCATGTCAATCCTAGATCTTCTAGTGCATGTTCCTATGTTGTTACTAGTCTAAGTATAATCTTTACCAACAAAACCAATGTCTTCAAGTCCACTATCCTGCACAATACCATTAAACCCAGCCATCCATAGAAGAAGAAGCACTACTACTGTCCCCTAGTATATGAAAGTTGAGGTCACCTAAAAGAATCCAAGGGGCAGTATTAACAGTACTAATTTGGTGAATGAAATCCCATTGACTTTTTTTCTTAACATTATTGTTGTACCCATACATACAGGTGAGTAAAAACTCAGGTTTGCTCATATCAGATTGAACTACTATATTGAAAATATTCATTTAAGAATCAACAACGTCACATGTAAAACCATTTTTTCCGAGAAACCTTCTGGTTCTATATAAGAGTGATTTGGGTATTGATACTGATTTAGAAGAGGTCTGCATTTATCATAGCTAATTCTGGTTTTACACAGGAAAATGATATGAGGATTTTAAGTTCTTATAAGGTCACTTAAATGATTTCTAGTGTTGCTTTGTTTAAAGCCCTGAACATTCCAAGAGATCACCTTCATACTGTGAATCGGTTCAAAATAAGTGGTAATAGCTACAGACAATAAGCTAGTAAAAAAAACCACCAGAATAGTCGATGTGAAAGTAGGGTTTTTGAAAAAACACTCAAACAATGAATGATATAGAGAAACTTGTGCACAAAGAAAAGAAGAAACCTAGCAATAATAAATGCAATCCAAAGTAAAAACAAATAAATATAGTGGAGTAATAACTGATGGATATTGATAAGAAATTTTACCTTATTCTCCAAGGTTGTATTATCAGTATGCGAATCTCCTGTTGGGCCCTTAAGAGTTTGCTTAGTGACTGTGCTGCTATCAATGGTAGAGGATATAGTAGCTTCAGAATCTTGTTGAACGATTTCATTATCACTAGAAGTTCTAATTCTCTTGCCTAGTCTAGAGGTGTCATCAGCATCTTTGAGCAGGAAATTCATATCAACTGGGACACCAACCTTAGGAGGAACAAAAATGGTGGTCTTCTTAAATTTCTTTTCATTCATCTTGGAGGCAGAAGCTATTGAAGTAGACAGGGAAGAGACATTCTTTCTAAGGCTAGAGGTCTTGCCAAAAAAGTATGGCGTTTCATGAGCCTTTGTGAGATAATTGGCAGCATCCTTGCATGCCACTTTACAGTGTTTAATGACATAGCAAGTAGTGCATGTACCAGGGGGTTGCCTCTCATAGTAAAACTTGATCCACTTGGAAATACCCGCATTTGTGATTGTCTTGATACCTCTTCTCAAAGGGTTGGTGAGATCAATGTTAACACAAACCTTGACTGGGTCGCTTCATATTGGTACAACATCTTTTGGCTCAATCGCCACCACTTGACCCATTAGCTCTCTCATCTTTGTGACTGCATAAACATTCATATGTTTAGGCAAAAGGTATTTCAGCTGGATCCAAAATTGTTGAAATCCCCATTGAGCTTCTGAGTAGACCATTTCCAGGATGAAGTCATGAACAACCAAAAGTTTTTTATTGATGCTCCAAGGACGCTCATTGATGACTCTGTTAAGATAATCCCATTTGATGAATTAAAAAATAAAAAGGTTCGGCTCAACTTCAACAATTTTGAGTTCTTTAGAGGTGATGAAGGGCCATGTGAAACAAATGAACTTCTCAACCATCTCATAAATCATTCTTCCTTCAATATTAACTTTTCCAGTCGCACAAGCTTCCCACTTTTCTTGCTCTTCTTTTTCTTTTTCAGGATTATTAGAAGCTTCAGCAGCAAAGGATATGGCTTTAGAGGTATCACCAAGATCAAGCATAGTTTTTTTGAATTTGTTAACCAAGTTTCCAACATGAATATCTCCATCTTCTTCCATTGTGAGGACAAAAAGGTGTTTAGGGTTTTTAAGGTGATTGCAGGGTGGTTGTAGATAAGAGAAACCAAGATAGGTAGGGTTTCTCGAAAAAGATTTTGAGCATGAGATATTGTTACCTAAAATTTTGCTAATTCTGGTGATATTTTCCGATACAGAATCAGTATCAGTTTGGCAAGTATAGTTGGCAAACAACCATCCTAAAATAATAAAGAGGTTGTAAATCCGGAGAAGACTAATTCTTGGATTTTTGAATTTTGAAACGAGTGATTGGCGGGAGAACTTGAAAGACTGATCCACTGAGTCAGTAATGAAATCAGTCCTCCATCTACCTTTGAAAGCAACACAATTCTTCAAACGATTTTCAGCAAACTCTGCAAACGCACAAGACACAACTAGAAAAAAGGCAAACGCCATTAGAGCAAACGCATACTGTAAACACATCTTGGAGAAAACAAGAATGGATTAGTAACTCATGAGATTTTCAAACTTACTAGAAAGAAAGAAATGAAAAAAGGTAGAAAAAGAAAAACCAAATTAATGAGTAAAGAACATAAATTAACTTCAAATAAAACAACGATGAAACTTAGTGCATTAAGAAACAGGTGAAGGGATAATCTGACTAAAAGAAAACTCGAAAATGGATAAAAATTAACTGAGTTGAGAAAGCACTACACCCGATTCACAGAAACGAGAGAGAATCATTCGAAAGATTAGTTGACGACGACTGATGAAAGTTAGATTTGAAGCACTTAGATACCAACCTTTTCATGTATCTGTTGTTCTTTATGCTGCTTTGACAATGTTGACTCTATTCGAAGGATTAAACCTTGACAATGTTGGCTTGTTCAAACAAAATAACCCTTTCAGTTGGAAAACATAATATTCATCCAACGTACTACCTTCGTCCCTAATTAGATGACCTAGTTAAAATTTACTAGTAAATTTAGAAATGATTTATCTCTCAAACCATACAACGGATTTTCGTAAACTTTGTATCATCGGAAAGCATTTTAAAACACCTACCTAATGAATATAAATATGATTATCAAATTTTACATATTTCTTATAATAATACTAATCTATTACTCCACTTATTTATGGTATAGGTCATCTACTTAGGGACGGACGGAGTATTTGTTTATACATTTTCATTTTATTTTTGTCATCTGGAGTAACTCTAGGGTTTTTCTAACTCCTACATTTTTTGCAGCACAGAAAACAGCACAAGAAAAGTAAAACAGGCAAAGCCACCCAAAAAGACAACCCACAAAAATCAAGAAGGCTATTATTGGGGCGTCACATTCCATTAGAGGGACGTCACCTAATAAGACAAAAACGGGTCATCCATAAGTAATATCAAAAAACTCTTATCTCAAATAATTTTGTAATGACTAAACAACCCTTATTTAGTTAATTTTAATTTAATTTTGTGGGAAGAAAAATTGTTCGTAAAATAAACTTCTACAGTTGGAAATAATCCAAATCTAGACGTAAAATCACTTCTACGGTCGGAAATATTCCAAACCTGGACGTAAAATCAGATTCTACGGTTGAAATTAAAAGGAACCTGGACGTAAAATGAGCTTCTAGGATTGGAACTAATTCAAACCTGGACGTAAAACTACGTGCAAATAAAATTCTACGTTTGGAATTAATCCAAACCTGGACGTAAAATCACTTCTACGGTTGGAAATAATCCAAACCTAAACGTAAAATCACTTCTACTGTTAGAATTAAAAGACAACTGGACGTAAAATCGGATTCTTGGAATTAAAAGAAACCTAGACGTAAAATGAGCTTCTACGGTTTGAACTAACCCAATCCTGGACGTAAAATTACATGCAAATAAAATTCTACGGTTGGAATTGATCCAAACCTGGACGTAAAATCACTTCTAGTTAAGGGGTAATCTAGACATTTTATATGTGTTAGGATGTCCCACAACCACTTTTTTAGACATTAAAAATCCAAGTGAAGCCCCTCTATTGGAATGTGACGCTCCAATAATAGCCTTCAAAATCAAGTCCTAACAAAGATGATTAAAGGTGGGTTCAACTGCTTTATACTACCTCACACTGTACATGAAAAACAACCTAAAACTGCAACGAACTATTAATCTATGCAGCTTATTCAAATTAAAACGTCTTGAAAATTTTGAGACCCGCTGCAACTGTCATCGGTCGTCTGCTTATAAGAGACTCAAATCCTAAAATGTTTCTTTCGCCTATAGAGTCGTGGTTCCTCTAGAAGGGAGAAATGATGAAGAGAGTGAGTACATGACGACTCTTAGAAGAAACTGTTAAGAAACCTTAGTGAGAACAAAAGGACAAATATAAAATCATGTTTCTTCATAACTATGCCTATATATATACTCAGCTCTCTTGATACATGGAAAAAAAAAAGGCTGGCCAAAATTATGCATTACCACTCATGTTCCCCATGCACACGTACTTAACCTGCATCAAGTGGGCAATAACAAAGAAACCGTTAAAATATATTGATAATAACAAACAACAAAGAGAAAAATTATGGTTAAAATTAGACTGACAATAACAAACAACAAAGAAATGATAACTGGTTCAAAACATATGCTGACCGCACTGGTAGATGAACATCATCTACTGCTTACCTCCAGGTATTCATCCATCCCATACTTGGAACCCTCTCGTCCAAGACCAGACTGTTTAACTCCTCCGAATGGTGCCACCTATGTAAGGGTAAGAACATCAAGATAAACCCACAAAATTGCAGATCATGGCTTTAACTTACGACCTTTGGAACGGGAATAAATTTCCCAGAAATGACTCACCTCTGTTGATATTATTCCTTCATTGACCCCAACTATTCCATACTCAAGTGCTTCAGATACACGCCAAGAACGTTGGACATTTGTTGTGAAAACATAAGCAGCAAGTCCTAAATATACACACATAAAAACACAGAATTAACATGGAAATACTTCTATGGATACTAAATTATTAACATGCACTTCCATGAATTAAGTAAACACCATGGGAATTTATTATTTCTAATTACAGCAGCTAGCTTCACCACTGCACAAAAATTACAAAAGAGAACTCCTTGCAACGTTGAACTTTTAGGAAGTATGACAGAAGGCAACGATTATATGGAAATTTACCTGCATTTGAATTGCCTCTTCTTCAGTTTTGAAACGCAAAAGAGGCGCAATAGGGCCAAATACTTCTTGGCTGTAGGAGAGAATAGTATAGAATATTTAAGGTGATGTGCATGTCGAGGCGAGACAGCAAGGTATTATAAAGTACATATTAGACGGCATTTCTTTGATTGGATATATCGCATAACCAATTTGAAATGCGAGCAATTCAGAATTGTGTCTGCACCACAACCACTAGTCAATTTGTATGTGTTTAGTTCTTTCATTAACTCGACTAACTTCTAAAATCCAAATATAACAAACTTTAAAACATGTTTTACCTAATATCACGTATTATAGCAATTAAAAATTCTTCCTAATAAACACCCATAAAGCAAACTTTTCTGTGCTGGTCCTAATATCATATATAGTCACTCATCAAGCTGCTACTAGGACTGATGGTTTTGTCTTCCAATTTGGGGACAAATTTGGTCAAGTAGCATCCATTTTGATCACATTTGGTCAAGTAACACCAATCAATGATTGGTGGTTTCTAAGGTGAACTAAAATGAACTGTGAAGCACCAGCTTTAGTCAATGATTGGTGGGTTTCAAATGTGGACTAAAATTCATTGCGATGCACAAAAGCTCACCAGCTGCCCAAATGAGGGTTATTTAGAAACATTATCAAGGTTTGAAGTTTATTCTGTTTTCTGAAAATAGGACTACAGCAAAGTGAAAGCGTTACTCCTATTATTTTGCAGCATAGGCTCAGTACGCCACCACTGCATCTCACCTATATAGAAACAGATATGCAGATTGTAGGGTGGATAGGTTATCATGTGTCATGTATTTCAAATGGTAAGAATTATGTCATAATGGCAGGAGTTAAGGTTGTTAATACAGTGTTCCCCACAGATCAGATAAGAAACCAACATTCTTAATAGTTGCAGTGATGTTGTGACAGCACTCTTGATGGTGGCAGAAAAAGTATGATGTACACGGGGTGGTCATAAACATGATATATTTGAAACCAAGTCATTTTAATTATCACCATACAAATAGCTTTTCTTACATATGACACACGAGAGAGCAACTTTCATGTTAATCGATGGCTATCTCTTAATGTTTCGGATGCTACACCTAACCTTAGATGTCAGATGTATACTTTTTATCAATTAGGATGAAGATAATGATATCTCCTAGTGACAGGCTTCTTCTTCTTCTTTTGCAATACCTATTAGCAGGCTAGGCGCAAATGAAACCTTATAAAAATTAATGTATATGCTTTTTTTTATTTATTTACCTAGCTATGAGCATCTCGTTGTTGACTTCACCGAGTACAGTAGGCTCATAAAATGTCATCCCAAGGCTATGTCTTTTACCACCCAGGAGTACTTTTGCTCCCTAAAATACATAAAAAAAGTGGAAGATTTTAAGCAAGCCATACCCCGGCACAAGTTTCCCATCCGAATAATTGTTAAAATAAATACAATAAGCATATGAAATTACTTAAAACAATAATCAACGCGAATAGGAAGACGAACGATAAACCATACCTTTGAGGTAGCATCTTGAAGAAAAGATTCAATCTGTGTGATTCAGAAAACCGCAGTCAATCAATATGGTTCTCCCGAAAAGATAGTCAATAAACAGTTCAGAGTTAAACAACAGCTAACCTTTTGCACGGCAGCATCATTGATTAGTGGACCCTGTACAAGGTAAACAATAATTATACATCACCCACAATCCTAAATTGGCTAATTCAAAGGGAAAAACCATAATTCATAGTTACACAAAAACTAACCTCTAACGATTATGTATCCAGGGTTTATAGGTAACAAACCTCTACTAATAATAAATCCAGGTGTTAACTGAATACATAAGGTTCATGGGTGGAATATGCAAGTAAAAATTATGCTTGAACATGAGCTGTGTCCCATGACAAAGATACCACATCAGATCTTCATATCGGTACAAGGTGTGTGACACGGCTCTGGCAAAATAAAAAACACGGACTCGGCCGTAAACTATTAAGATACTGACATTTTGGTAATTTTTTCAGTGGTGATTTGTCTGAGATATAGCATTTTATGCAAAACATGGAACGCTTAAACTTTGCAGAAATGACCCACAGAAGTTAATGCTACCATCCAGATTCCCCTAGTAGCAAAGGACACTAATAGTTGTTAGTGCTCTTAAAAATCAGAAACAAACAGACAAGCTGGGCAAATCATGCTCCTTCAGTTATTACATAAATAAGGATAAAGGAACACCACCATAACACTAACATGTGACTCAGGAGACTTCCTAGCTGCCAAAATATATATGACCTAATCAACAATTATTGGGTTTACTCTTTCCACATCCTAATCTGCAGCCATCTGAAACTGACCTTCTACACAATATTGAACTTACCCAAATCTAATGAAGCCTCATTCTTTCCGCAGTGTGAATTTACTTCCGTCTATTATGATTTACCTTCTGGTTACTAAAGTTTTTGTGGATCTCTAATACACAACCACGATAATCCTTTTCTGAACAGAGGCTTGGACTCGAACTTGAATGGAGATTAGGTGATCTTGCATAGAGAGTGTTTAGCATTAATTTAGCATAATGGATACAAAAAGAATTTTTCAACAAATTGGAGGCCAAAAAATAAGTATATCGATACCTGTGAAACGCTTTATGTGAAACCATACCCAACTTCAAGTTTTTTCACAGCACTGACGAAAGCATTAGCGAATTTTTCATAAATACCTGTATCATATCCGAGAGGCATATATAAATAGCAAATAGGATATATCAGATACAAAAGTCTAGAGAGAGAGAGAGAACGAAGTAGCTACACAACATTGAGTGATTGCATCTTGAACCCATTCTCTTCTTTTTTTAACCTTGGACCTTTTGGATCTTAAACGAAGTAGCTACGCAACACTAGGAGAAAAAGCACAAACGCAAATCATACTGCTGAATGTTTACTCCATCGTAGTTACCTTCTTGCACGATAATCCTATTTGCACAGACACAAATTTGTCCACTGTTACGGAACTTCGCTGCAAGCTGTAAATGTGATGGTATATTTAAGCAGAATGTTATGACCATGTTAGAACTAACTGAAATTTGTGAGGATGTTACAAAGCAAAGATTTGAACTACCCTTCACAACTAGAGTGTTCTAAAAATTCTTCATGATTAAGATTAAAGAAGAAAAAAAAATTATTCTTCATATAATTAAGCATAAATGCTGAAATATGCTTTCATTCCAGCTTCCCCTCACTGATATGAATTCCCGAAAATTATTAAACTTACACTTCCTTTTACGGCCACATCTATGTCCGCATCATCGAAGACTATACAGGGTGCATTTCCACCAAGTTCCAAGGACACCTATAAACACAAGATCCACACATAAGTTAGAATTTTTGAGAGCAGGGATATTTTTTTTTTTTCTTTTGATTGAAAATACAGCTATTATCATTCACGGTGATTCAGTTAAGACCCAAAACAGTTGTACAGTATTGTCCAAATCAAGGACATCTCACTCTTAAATGTAACATTTCTTAATAGTTGATGGCATCTTTCATATAACATATGTCGGTTGAATATGACACAAATCAATGATCACCCTGATATCGTTTTCATGCAACCAACGCATCTTACTCTTCGATTTTCAGTGGGTCAAGGCATACCTCAAGAGGAGCATTAAAACCAGAAAACTTGATAAATTTGTAAAGTGGAACTCATATTAGCAATCACAAATAGAATTAAAATGTATTGCAAATGATCTATACCCAAAAAATGTTTCACTCACAAGTCGCAGCATAACTGCCAGTTGTTACCCAGATTTGAATCCTAAAGAAAAGGGAAGAACTCCACAATTCCAAACATTTCAGTGGCAAACCAGATATGGTGGTATTCTATCTAATTCAATCAGGAGCAATTTTGATATTAAAATAATGTGAACAATATCCACAAAGGAAAAAAAATCTTTACATTAACATGGAAACTTGGACAATATTTTCGAAATGGAACATCATCCTTTAGCAGCCCATAACTTGCTAGCGGAACAGAATAAATGAAAGCTAATAGAAGTCCATTAGTTACATTCTGGATAGTTCGAAAAAAACTGGAAGCATGGGACTCTTATTAAATGCAAAAAGGAGAAACTGGAACATAGAGCATCCAATAGCACCAAAAAGAACATAGCAGAAGTGCTAAGAGAGAAAACAATGAAACTCTTACACACCAGAACACCAAGTAGAGAATTTCAAGAGAGACTGGAACGTACACAGGACTATGAAATGTACTAAACTAGTTCTTAAAAATAGCCTATATACTGTGAAATGTACTTCTTAAATAGTTCTCTCTTATTCCTGGTATCTGCCACTAGCATTTTATCAATTAATATTTTGAATAAATAAGTACGATTTGACCACAGGATATAGTTTTAATCAAGCGTAGAACAGAAGCTAACATGTGACCGGGTGGAACTTTCAATATTTGTCGCATACCTTTTTCACAGTTTGTGCAGCACCTGCCATCAATTTTTTCCCAACAGCCGTTGATCCCGTGAACGTGATCTTCCTTACCTATGGTGCAGATTACTGACCATTTTAGTTTCTAATGTTTTAACATTTGCTGCAACACAATGTTTAAATATAGTGAATCATTTATTTTGCTAAGTGTATCAAACCTGTGAACTTTCTAAGAGAGTGTCTCCGATTTCCGAAGCATTCCCCATAACCACATTAACAGCACCCTGAAATAGCGAAACAAAGAATTCCAGAAAAAAACAGTTGAATCAGAAACCCATAATCAATCCAATGGTAACAAACTAAGTTAGATTACATACAGAAGGAAAACCAACTATTTATCCGACTTTATTAAAACATGGTCAAATGTTCCCTTGCATCCTAGTAAACCGGTGCATAGTTAACAAAAATACTGGAAACACTTTTTTACATCGCATAAAGCCTGGCACAATTAACCATCAAAGACGAATTGAGTGCTATACTAGCAGATATAACGTGACTTCAAAAATGAGCAGTCAAAGGAGTAAACTATCATGATTATTTCTTGCTCATGTTAAGACAACGTTGGCCTTCGCGGAAAACCTGATATTACCAGGAAGTTCGTTAGTGTGACTAACGCCATATTTGTTTGATATATGACAGATAAATAATTTTCAGCATCACATTGACCAACAGTACTCTACTGTACTCCGACAATAAAAACTTAAGCCAGTAAGCAAATTTATTGAGGCTTCTTCTCATGATCCTCTCTTTCTTCTATCTTGTTTTCTTCAACATTTGAATATCATCTTAGTCTTATATGTCCACAATATAAAAATCACATATCGAAGTTATTTCCACGGGACTGGTAAGGGTTTCTAGTACACTGCTGAAATGATCTACTAAGCAAACTTAAAAAAGTATACGAGTAAAAGGTACCGGCGGTATTCCAGCTTGAATGGAGAGCTCAGCTGCTGCTAATGCTGTCAATGGTGTCAGTTCAGAGGGCTTAATAACAACTGTACAACCACATGCAAGAGCTGGGCCAACCTTCCAAGGATAAAGATAGAACTGTGGCCTTCAACACAAGCATGTGAGGAGCAGATAGCAGCAAGGTTTAAACAGACATACCTTTCGAGTGATCATGGCCAAAGGAAAATTCCAGGGTGTAATTGCTCCAACAACACCTACGGGCTGCAAGAATCACAAGAGAGAAAGAGGGAGAGAGATGAGTAAGTCGGAAATACTAATTCCTTACAAACTGCACCTCTGCAAGACTAGAGTCTAAAAGCTAACATCAAAACCAGCTAACAAACTGTATATGGAGAAAATTTCTGAAAACACCTTTTTCTTTCTTTTTTAATGTATGAGCTTTATCATTAAGAAATTAGTGATAATTGAAAACTCATTGAATACCAGTGCCCAAAATTCAGCTGCCCGACAAGAATAAATATTAGATGTAAGAGATGGTGGGACTTTAGATGGACCCATAAAAGAACAACAAAAGTGATATATGAAAACAAACAACATGAATATTGAGAAACAGACTGCTTCATGTATTTTACCACTACACTACTCTTGATTGCAAGATAAACATCTCCGCCGTAGTCAACTGGAAGAAATGCAGCCTAAAGATTGGAGATCCGAAAACTTTAGGTGGCCTTTAACTATTAGAAAAACAGATTTTGCTTTAGTCAATTCTAAGACTATATGTGGATATATATTTACGCATTAACATCACTTCTATTACATATGCACAATTGTGGATCCACGTTACATCATTGCACTCACACATGAGTGCATGTCTTTATATACTAGAGAACGGGAGATAGCATATTGTGCTTACCTGTTTTAGAACAAATAATCTACGATCAGTTAGAGCGGCTGGTATTATATCCCCATATATACGTTTTGCTTCCTCGGCATAGAACTCAATGAAATTAGCCCCATAGGTTACCTGTAAAAGAACCAAAGAACTACATAAGTTTAAACTTATTTCCAGCACTACTTAAAGCAATGGATAGATTTGGATACCTCTCCAATAGCTTCCTTTAAAGGTTTTCCTTGCTCCAATGTTACGAGTTTCCCAAGATCTTCTTTGTGAGCAATCAGCAAACCGTACCTTCAAATGTGTGTGAAACACACGTGCCATGTGTAAGAGACAGTCAAGCATCACTGAAAAAATGTATTTTAATATTACATAATGGTGCATGGGCCACAATAACTTGGTAATATGAAAATTGGCAACAAATATAACTAAGCTATCATCTAAGTTGGCAATCATAAAATTTTGGCCACTCTAACGTTTGTAATCAGGAAATAAAGTAGCACTTAACAGAAGTATTACAAGATTTGGAAATGACAAGTAGCTCCAACTACAAAGGGTGCTACTTGCTAAAATCAGGCATATTTTAAAAGCCCAGACTCTCAGGAATACACTAGATTTCCTTAGCAAAACACTGAAGCTTGTATTGTGTTACTTTGTTGAATTAGAAATTAGAAAGGAAAGCATCAATATTTGTAATGACAACTGTTTTGATGATGTATACTGAACAGCGAAGAAGACACTAGCTAATTCTTCTCTTAATTGATTGCGATGGAGTAAATGACAATCAAGTCATTTATAGGCCAGGCATAACTGACCCTCATGGCCTATTTATATCTAGACTAAGTTCTCACTGGAACTAAGTTTCAACAAACTCTACATCTGCTAGATAATTCTAGCAATATCAAGTAGTCCCAAGTAAATAATAAGGCAAATCTTTTTACGGTATGTTGTTTGGTACAAGATGTACGATGTGGAATTGGATATGTAGCCGCAGCGAGGCCGGGCCTCTCCAAGATATGGTTCACGAGCCTTGTCGGAATTAATATGCTAACTAAGGAAGTGTCGATCTACAAATATGTCCGATCATGGTGTTGAGTGGGCCTACCGCTAGTATACATAAAACTTAAAAGAACTCCACATCTAATAACGGCTAGAGACCCCCCATACTATCTTTTCTTTGCATACACCTAAAGCTTCCTTTTATTGGTAACTATATCTTGCATTGGAAAGTGAACTTTAAGTGTCTACCAATGTAGTTAATATCGGATATCGGTTCATCTCGGCCGCGACCGATATACTGGTACGATTTTATATCGGGGATATTATCGTTGAAATATCGGTATAATATCGGTTCTAAATTTAGAGACTATACTTTTATATTAAACATTTTCTCCACACATTTACGGATAAAATATAATAGATACCATCAATCAACCAAAATAAAAAAAAAAAAACCAATAATAAAGAAGGTCTATTACCATATTTGACCATTAACTATCAATTTCCATTGTCTATTAGGAAGGTCTATTACCTCAAATTCTTTAATTGATGAAGAAAAAACTGGGGTTTTTTTCTTTCTGATATAGGTTTTGAAGATGAAATTTGTGGGTACAAGTTATTAATAAGAATGAACCCTCAAAAATAAGTGGGTTTTGAAGATGTTGACGAATTTAATTAATCAAAGCAAAAAAAAAAAAAAAAGACTAATTATCAAAAGGTTCAAAACCCTAACCTTCAATTAATCAATAGTCTCTGAGATTTTTAGATGAAGAACATCAGGTAATCAAAAGTTCCTTCCTTAGATTGGATTCTCAATGATGATATTTGAAGAACACGACTTGCTGAATCAGGTATTTGAAGAACACGATCTGTTTTTCACTTCATCTCCTCTTCTTTTCTCTTCCACAGTTCGACTAAAAACAATCGAATGAAATTTTAGGGATTTAACGTATACCGGAACTGAAAAACCAAGATTACCCTTGGACTTTACACAAAATGACCGGTACCGGCTAATTTTGGAAAATCTCGTTTCGTCCGTATCGGCCGATTTTATCGGGTAAATATCGTATCCCCGATATCCTTCATATCGTATCGTGCTAGACCGATATTCGAAATATCGGCGATATATCGGCCATATCGGCCGATATTGACTACACTGGTGTCTACTTAATAATATTCCAAATATTGTAAAGTCGAAACACAATTTATAAGCAGAGCAATACAGAAAGACTACAGGTATGCTGTACCATTTGCGCAGGCATTTGCTCCGTTCGTTTGCAGTAAGCTTGCTCCAAGCTGTAAGAGAAAATATATGATATGGTTATGCAATATATATATATTTATTTAATATGTTGGTTTTTCTATATTGTCTGTAACAATAGTTTCTTTAGCTAAGTGCCAAAATCTCTTTCCATCACTCAGAAAGTTCTTTTCCAAGAATTAATCAATCTTTAGCTGCTATAGACATTGTTATGCAAATGATCACAGAACCGAAAACAATTACATGGATTTCACGAAGACGAGCACAGTGTAGCATTTATCTTTCATGTGGTAACATAAGTCCTCCAATCAAATGCCCTTCAACCTTAACAATCTAATTGATTTTAATGGCAGGTCATTTAAGCTAAAATTACCAAGGGTCCACGTGGTAGCTTAAGCAAATTTACTATCTGCAACTGAACACTTACTGTACCACCAGATTTAGCAAAACTTCATTGGCAGGTTCAGTTTCTTTACCTTTCAAATTTAAGGGGACAATGGGCCAACACATATAAGTCGGTCTCATATGTGCAACAACACAACAAAAAAGAAAAACCACTGGCACTGTGTCACCTTTAGGTCCTAAGATGAAAAGTATTTAGAAATTCCTAAAAAGAACGTAAAAAAGAACTTTCAACGAGATTCTCTTCAGACCAACAGCAAGAAATTATATCACCAACACTATGACAAGTTAAGCTTAGGAACTTCGTAGAAGGATAGTATGTGCTAAGAACCATACCACAATACCAGTAAGAGAAAAAGTGGGGCAAGTTAGCATCATCATGGGGAGGACCGTTTATAATACATGACATCGCCGGAAACGGATCTTACTACCTGCATAATCTGAAAGGAGAAGTCCTTAGACACCCATGGAACGCTAAATACCCCAAGCCATACTATCCGTAAAGCAGCGCAGTTCTGCACCTGCGTGAAGAGTACCAGAAGAAGAAAACAGCGTACCTGCTCAACGTGTTTCTATCTCTGGACGAGGAATAGCAGACTTCACCTCATCAATTGAACAATTTTTTTGAAAATAACTCTATTGGGGAAAGTATCAATGTAAAATCTCTCGGGACTCCCCTATCAACGTCTATAAGTGCACGACCATGGGGAAGGCTTCCAGCAGAAAGAGATACCCAAACGATAAACAAGGCAGCGGTTCAGCGGAATGGGTGCCTGTAAATAATTTTAATAACGCATCACATATCCGGGAACGCTGCATCAACCCCCACCGTTTGGTGATCCTCTGGCCAAGGGTTAGCCAGCGGGGTGACAGGTCCAAAGTCAATAACAAAGGTGCATACCTTCGTTACTGTCGTCAAACACTTTTTATGGTAAAGCAGAGTTGTACATATCCAAATAAACGATGATCCATTCCAAAAAAGTTGATTACAGGATCGGGAAATTAAGCAAGGGATAAACAAAAGTAAGACAAAATATACAAAAATGGCCCAAAGCCAAGTAATCAACAAAGATCAACTTTCTATAACAAACACAGAAGCTTATTTCCCTCGGAAGGCTCGGCGCGATCAACGGGATTCTTCGGTTGAGACGAAGGAACGCTTCCTCCCGAAGAAGGACCTGAAGAGCAAGACAAGGGCTCAGGCATAGGACGACGAGGATACTTCTTAACAATATTATATTCCTTCAGAAGGTTCTGTTCGATCTTGGTTAAAATCTTGTGAATCTCCTCGGCCAACTGGCAACGATCCTTATGAGTAATAACGGTAGCCTTTGAGCTCCGATTGCGACAACAAATATGTCAAGCGGGTCACCTCTTGGGATGCTTCCTTCGCCGCTGCATCCCTAGATCCAGCCAACCCTTCGAAATACTTGGTTTGACCCTCCTGGTACACTAGGGAAGATTGAGCCTTTTCAAGCTTCTCATTTGTAAGGTTAAGCTGTCCCTCGAGCTCTGAAAAAGAAAACACAAAAGGGTTAGAATGCCAGAATCACGGAACCACTCACAACCCAATAAATGTATACCTTCGACCCTAGCCGAAGCTATCTCATATTCATTAACTACAATGTCCCGGGCTTCGTCAAGAAAATCATACTCCTCTGAAATTTTCTTATAATCCGACCGAAGAGTAGTAAGAGAAAACTGACACTCATCCAACTCTACCTGTTTCATGGAGTCTAAATTGTTAGAGCATAGCTCGGTCGACCTCACATGCCTTGCTATCTCAAGCATGTTTGTCAATGTTAGTGATCAAAACTATGAGTCTTGATTTCTAGCCTACATAGCTAAGTCTCGGACTAGGATAGAAAAGTGTAGTTGAGCTCAAGGACTTCATGGCAATTCAACGACAACAACGAAGATCTACACAAAGAACCGTGGAACTTCATCAACAAAAAGGTATGTGGATACTTGAACTTATCTATCACTCAAAAGTATATCTCTTCTATCTCCTACTTCTTATGAGATAAAAGTCGTATGCTATATAGACTAGATCATACACATTTGACATTTCGAGCTGAGCATTCATTGCTTATCTTTTATCTCGAAATCATGTGTTGGTAAAGCGTTTCGCTTTGATCAAGTTTATCTTCACCTAGTGACGAAAGTCATGAAAAGTTTCAATCACTTTAAGAATTGCTCTGACATGAATCGGTCTGTGAATAACGGCTACATAGCGTCCTCTGAGAATGTCTCAATGATTGAAATGAGAGTTTAGATTACATAATCATGTATTCCTTGAACCGAAGTTTTCGAACATTATTGATCAAGAGAAATCGGGAGGATTGTGGAATTGGCTTTCCAAGTCCACGAACCCAGTCCGCAGACTCAGTCCTCGAACTGTCGGAAGTTCTCGACCAAGAATTTATGCTGGATTTTCCAAAACTCGTTTGTGTGCTAAGTACGCGAACTCAGTCCGCGAACCCAGTCCGCGAACTGGCAAAAGTTCTCTTTCCGAGAATTTCTGCTGAGTTTGGAAAACTCAACCGATTAACTTAAGTCCGCGAACTTGTTTGTGAACTTAAGAGGTTATGATCTAAAGATGTGCTCTGAACATGAAACATTAAATTACTAAGGAATGCTTTATGCAAACCGTGACTATAATGTTCATGAGCCGATTCAATCGAATCGAATCATCTTTGTTTCAATTGTGTCTTGTGTAGTTACATAAGATCTCATAGCAATTGAACAACTCTTTAACTAATTCATTTGATTTAATTGAACTAGTTATGGTGAAGAAGAACAAGGTTAATATGAAATGCTCATATGGTTAACCTTTTGGGTTACTATATTGAACCAACATACACGTACACGTTTGGGCACGGTTTTCACAAACCCAGTAAACGTATATCTCAAGTGTGTGTGATAAGCTAAGTTTTCGATCTAACGGTTGAGTAATATTAGCTTGAATCAAATCAGGTTTTCATCTAATGGTGAATATGGATTGCTTTGTAACTAAGGAAAAACCCTGATTTGAAGGCTATATAAAGGGGACATCTAGCTTTGTGAAAAACTAATCCCCACACGTCTGGGTGATACTAGTGCGCTCGCTAGAGTCGATTCTCCTTTAACCTTTAGTTTTCTTCTCTAAAACCAGGTTAACGACTTAAAGACTTTATTGGGATTGTGAAACCAGACCCGATACTACTTTTATCGTAGTTGTGTGATATGATCTTGCATATTCTTTCGTACGAGTACAATCGATTGATTGGCTTGAGATCGTGAGAGTTCTCTGATAGGCAAGATAAAGAAGTCACAAACATCTTCGTCTCACTGTTTGTGATTCCTCGACAAACCGCCTGTGTAGTCAGGAAGGATTGTAGAGAGGTGATTGATTAATCTAGGCTGTTCTTCGGGAATATAAGACCGGATTATCAATTGGTTCATGTTCACCTTGATTTTATATCTTAAGACGGAACAAAACCTAGGGTTTATCTGCGGGAGACAGATTTATCCTTTGATAGACTTTTCTGTGTGAGACAGATATGTTTATTATCAAGTCTGTGATTTTGGGTTACAAAAACTCTTGGTTGTGGGTGAGATCAGCTAAGAGAATCAAGTGCGTAGTATCCTGCTGGGATCAGAGGCGTAGGAGTACAACTGTACCTTGGATCGGTGAGATACTGATTGGGGTTCAAATATAGTCCGGTCCGAAGTTAGCTTGGAGTAGGCTAGTGTCTGTAGCGGCTTAATACAGTGTGTATTCAATCTGGACTAGGTCCCGGGGGTTTTCTGCATTTGCGGTTTCCTCGTTAACAAAACTTCTGGTGTCTGTGTTATTTCTTTTCCGCATTATATTTTATATTATTGAAATATTACAGATTGTGCGTTAAGATCATCAATTGGAAATCCAACCTTTGGTTATTGATTGATATTGATTGATCCTTGGACATTGGTCTTTGGTACCGTCCGAGTTATCCCTTGTGTTTGATTAAAGACTCGCTATTGTTTTAGCTTGAGTAAATCAAAACAAGTGAGAGATATTAACTCCTTGAGATACTTTAATCTAGATTGAGTCTGACTATCTAGTTGATTCTCTAGCAAAGTATTTTGGAGTTAGTCCATACAGATTCCTAATCGAATTATTGGGTGGTGCTTTTGGACCCCCGCTTTTTCAATTGGTATCGGAGCAGGAAAACACGTTAAAGACCTTACAAGTCTGTGTTTGTAGCGATCTGATTATGGACGAGTCTATCTCTAATAACGTACCAGTTCAGAAATTACCAGATGATTCTAAAAGCTTGGATTCACCTGAGAGAACTGTCACATCTAAGTCAATATCCAAACATTATCTTGATGTAAAAACTGTTGATTGGGAAACTCTCATAGAAGAACAGTTGGATGAACTTTCTGATGAAGGTGATTCAGATATTGATAGAGATGTTGATGAGGAAGTCTCAGAGTATATTAAGTTTTTGGATTCTTGGAATATGAAGAAGATTAGAACTTCTCATGTCACACCTCTTCTGACTCCTCTCTGTCGAGAAAACAAGAAATTGAGAAGATGTTATGCAGGTGATTATTTTTCGAATCGTTCTACTGAATCGATCCTCAAGGATTCTGAGGAAAACCTACGTATGAAGTCACTTGAATGTGATAATCTTTATCAAAAGTACTTTTTGTTGGAAGAGAAACTTGCAGAATCTGAAGCAAGGTTTAACTTCCAACAAACAAGTTTTGACGACAGAGAAAGCGCTTATCTCACTCGAGAAAAACGCCTTGAGGCTGATTTAGTTGATGCTCTTGATAAAATCAAGATGTTGGAAGATGACTTGAAAAAGTTCAATACTAGTTCAAGCAAATTAACAACTATGCTAGGAGCAAGTAAAAATCATCGGGATACACGAGGATTAGGCTATAAGGGAATAGATGCTCCAAGTACTAGCAAAGAGGTAAAATTTGTCAAGGCTAGTGATTCTTCTCAACAAAAGGTTTCCACTAATGTAAAAAGTGAAATACCTTCTCCGGAAGTTGAGGTTCAAAAGAGCAAAGTTTATCAACCTCCAAAGTTAGCACACACGAATCGAGGTAAGAATATTTCTTATGTTTGCCACTATTGCGGAAATAAAGGTCACCTGTAAAGGAGATGCCGTTTCCATATAAGGAATAAGAAACTTCATGATGTTCTTGTTTGGGCATCACAAGAAGTTGTGAAACCAAGGTCATACGTTAAGACTGATCCTCTTAACGTTACAGGTTGTAATTGTCCAACCTTTAGGCAAAGGAATCAGTGCTATGATAGACCTAGATTTTCCTATAAACGTCGTACGAATCCTTTTCATAATCGTAATGGTTATCAAAAGGATAAATTCGTAAATACGAAGACAAGATCCGATTCTCCCAATTGGAGAAAGACTAACTTGCAAAAGAATAGTCAATCCAATTCTCTTCCGAGAATTCTAGAAAAAAGTGATGGGAAGAAGGTTCCGACTGTTCCTAAACGCACTCAAAAGTGGATACCGAAGAAAGACAATGATGTTTTTGAGTGTGAAAAATAATGATCTCCCGGAAAATTCTATGACCATGGGAGAAGGCAGTATCCATGATGTTGGAACTTAAAGAGTTCTTTGGAAAGATGGATGCGGATGTGAAAGGTTCTAAAAGTGATCTATTTCATGATAATCCAAAAGTCACTTGTGGTGAGCAAGACATTGTTCACCTCAACACAACTTGAGTGTGTTGCAAGTGCATCCTCACCAAGGAATGCCCTGTTATGTATACGGTGAGGGAAACACAAGAATTGGGCGCACAGATTATGTTCGGTAAGGCTGTAGAATTCAGTTGGATTCATCTAAAAGTGTATGTCTATATACTTGAGCAAGATTTGTGTCTTTATTTTCTTAGAATACTTATGATAATCTTGCTTATCGTTCATTTCTACCTAACTTGATCTGTGTTTGAAGTTCTTAAATGTTTAGGTTTGAATATAATAGTTCGGGATGTTTGGACTACATGGTACACATACCAAGTATGCATAACAGCATTTAAAATCAAAATCCAGGGGTTTAAGTTCGCAAACCCGTATGCATACTTGACGTCGATATTCGGTAAACTTGTTTTGGCCGTAACTTCTTCGTCCGAACTCAGATTTACCTTATTCTTTTTGCAATCTCTTCCTTATTGAATTTCCTTCAAAATGGATATGAGAATTGTTGAATTTGGATGAGTTAATATCGGTAATTGTCCTGTCTCTTGTTTTTTAGTGTTTGCTCCGTTTCGTTGCACTTGTTCTATTCTCTTGGACTTGGGCACTGGGATTCTTGGAGAAATCCTATTCTAAGCTATTTTGTGGCTGTTGCAAGAGTGATGTTGGTGAATCACAAAGAAGGAAGTTCGAGAATGGGTAGTAGTTCACATTGCTATATATTCTTGAGTATTCACAATCATCTCATGTGAACTATGGTGCATAGTCGTCAATGACTTTGTATGTTCTTCGTTATTAAGGAAATCTTTTTATACGCTTTTGGTAACCACTCTTGGTATAAATCCGTGCGAAAAAGATTGATTCTACCTTCTAAGGGAAAAGATTGTTATTGCAGTATTAATCTTTATGATTTTGTGATATTGCAATTGTTTATGGGATATGTATTGTTTGCATCCGTGAACTTGAAGGTCCCATATGTTTTCAAAAGTAAAGTCGTTCATAAATTGGTATTTGTATTGATGAAAGGACGATTGGACTTTTGACAAATACAAAAGTTATGCCTATGCAGTCATGTATTTGATGGAAAATATGATAAAATCTTTTGTTTGACAAGGATAAAGTTTATTATGTCATTATGCATATAGTGATGGAAAATAGAATAGATCCTTGTACGTTATCCACGATATTGATCTTCATTGATCTATTTTTGTTATGTTTTACCGTGAAGGCTCCATTGTATGTCTTATGTTGAGCACGATACAACTAAGTAGATTATTCTTATTGGCTTTGTTGGTTGTTCCATAAGATGCTATATGTTAAGTATTATGAACGAAATTAATCATCTTGGTTGGTTATTTAGTTATTTGCTCCGAAAGTCTTCTTTTGTCGAACAAATCTTTTGACAATTAAATTGATTACTTTTGTGATTAGTTTGGTTGTTTGTGTTCCAATTAGATTAATTATGGGTTCTCTTGTAATTAGTCTAGTTGAGTTTTCATCTATTCCACAATTTCTTGTGTTGAGTATATGAACGGCTATACATATCATGTTCTATTGGTTAATGTAGTCGTATATTCCGTAAGGTTTTCCTTATGTTGAGTATGTGAACGATTAAGTTAGTCATCTCCGTATGATTACCTTAGTCGTAGCTCCGTAAGTTTACTTATGTTGAGCACTTTCAATTAATTTGGTTGAGTTTTGGATATAGAAAATCATTTCTATGGTTTTTGGTGTCCATTTTAAACAATCCTTCTTTTCTTTCGAAATTAAGGTCGCTCTTGTTGTTCTTTCGGGAATAACATCAAATGGGGGGAGAGTTCTTTTGAACTTGTGCTTAATGGTAATATCTTGCGGGGTGTGCGGCTGTGGAATTTTATAGGGGTTATCTTGTATCTAAAAACTCCTTGATGAATGCATTTAGCTTCGACTTTATGATTGCATCTAAATTAAGTTGGTATGTATTTTTATTTTGGTCATGAAATGTCTCTTGTGTAAATTTCATTATGAACCCGTTCTTGTACCTTTGCCAATTTTATTGACAAAAAGGGGGAGAAATAATGTAGTTCACACTACAAATACATATGGTTTTCGGATCATTGTGTAAGGGGGAGTGATTTCCATGATCGAGATGGAGTATTGACTAAGAGGGAGTGATACATATCACTGTAGTATTATTGTTAAAGTCGTGATACAATTGGACTTTGATGTTACATAATAATACTATGACACCGTATAATGATGATCGAGAATCTCGATTTCTCTCATTGTTATAGCGTACGGATTTTCAACAACGGTGATGCTAAACTTACAACCTTTGGGATCATTGGAGTACTTGGAAGGACGAATATTTCAGGGAACGTTGAAGATTAGACTATGGAATAAGAGCCACTAAAGTTTATCTTTTTTGTATTCCATATGTATTAATAGTTTTGTCACTAAAATTGACAAAAGGGGAGATTGTTAGAGCATATCTCGGTCGACCTCGCATGCGTTGCTATCTCAAGCATGTTTGTCAATGTTAGTGATCAAAACTATGAGTCATGATTTCTAGCCTACATAGCTAAGTCTCGGACTAGGATAAAAAAGTGTAGTTGAGCTTAAGGACTTCATGGCAATTCAACGACAACGACGAAGATATACACAAGGAACCGTGGAACTTCATCAACAAAAAGGTATATGGAGACTTGAACTTATCTATCACTCAAAAGTCTATCTCTTCTATCTCCTACTTCTTATGAGAAAAAAGTCGTATGCTATATAGACTAGATCATACACATTTGACATTTCGACTGAGCATTCATTGCTTATCTTTTATCTCGAAATCGTGTGTTGGTAAAGCGTTTCGCTTTGATCAAGTTTATCTTCACCTAGTGACGAAAGTCATGAAAAGTTTCAATCACTTTGAGAATTGCTCTGACGTAAATCAGTCTGTGAATAACGGCTACATAGCGTCCTCTGAGAATGTCTCAATGATTGAAATGAGAGTTTAGATTACATAACCATGTATTCCTTGAACCGAAGTTTTCTAACTTTGTTGATCAAGAGAAATCGGGAGGATTGTGAAATTGGCTTGCCAAGTCCGCGAACCCAGTCCGCAGACTCAGTCCGCGAACTGGCGGAAGTTTTCGACCGAGAATTTCTGCTGGATTTTCCAGAACTCGTTTGTGGGCTAAGTCCGCGAACTGGCGGAAGTTCTCTTTCCGAGAATTTCTGCTGAGTTTGGAAAACTCAACCGATTAACTTAAGTCCGCGAACTTGTTTGTGAGCTTAAGAGGTTATGATCTAAAGATGTGCTCTGAACATGAAACATTAAATTACTAAGAAATGCTTTATGCAAATCGTGGCTATAAGCCGATTCAGTCGAATCGAATCATCTTTGTTTCAATTGTGTCTTGTGTAGTTACATAAGATCTCATAGCAATTGAACGACTCTTTAACTAGTTTATTTGAGTCAATTGAACTAGTTATGGTGAAGAAGAACAAGGTTAATATGAAATGCTCATATATTTAACCTTTTGGGTTACTATGTTGAACCAACATACACGTATACGTTTGGGCACGGTTTTCACAAACCCAATAAACGTATATCTCAAGTGTGTGTGATAAGCTAAGTTTTTGATATAACGGCTGAGAAATATTAGCTTGAATCTAAATCAGGTTTTCATCTAAGGGTGAATATGGATTGCTTTGTAACTAAGGAAAAACCATGATTTGAAGGCTATATAAAGGGGATATCTATCTTTGAGCAAAAATAATCCCCACACGTTTGTGTGATACTAGTGCGCTCGCTATATAAAGGGGATATCTATCTTTGGTTTTCTTCTCTAAAACCAGGTTAACAACTTAAAGACTTCATTGGGATTGTGAAGCCAGACCGATACTACTTTTATCGTAGTTGTGTGATCTGATCTTGCATCTTCTATCGTACGAGTACAATCGATTGATTGGATTGAGATCGTGAGAGTTCTCCGATAGGCAAGATAAAGAAGTCACAAACATCTTCGTCTCACTGTTTGTGATTCCTCGACAAAACGCCTGTGTAGTCAGGAAGGATTATAGAGAGGTGATTGATTAATCTATGGTTGTTCTTCGGGAATATAAGACCGGATTATCAATTGGTTCATGTTCACCTTGATTTTATATCTTAAGACGGAACAAAACCTAGGGTTTATCTGTGGGAGACAGATTTATCCTTTGATAGACTTTTCTGTGTGAGACAGATCTGTTTATTATCAAGTCTGTGATTTTGGGTTACAACAACTCTTGGTTGTGGGTGAGATCATCTAAGGGAATCAAGTGCATAGTATCCTGCTGGGATCAGAGGCGTGGGAGTACAACTGTACCTTGGATCGGTAGGAGACTGATTAGGGTTTAACTATAGTACAGTTCGAAGTTAGCTTGGAGTAGGCTAGTGTCTGTAGTGGCTTAATACAGCGTGTATTCAATCTGGACTAGGTCCCAGGGTTTTTCTGCATTTGCGGTTTCCTCGTTAACAAAACTTCTGGTGTCTGTGTTATTTCTTTTCCGCATTATATTTTATATAATTGAAATAGTACAGGTTGTGCGTTAAGATCATCGATTGGAAATCCAACCTTTGGTTGTGGATTGATATTGATTGATCCTTGGACATTGGTCTTTGGTACCGTCCAAGTTATCCCTTGTGTTTGATTAAAGACTCACTATTTTTTTAGCTTGAGTAAATCAAAACAAATGAGAGATATTAACTCCTTGAGATACTTTAATATAGATTGAGTATGACTGTCTAGTTGATTCTCTAGCAAAGTATTTCGGAGTCATTCCATACAGATTGCTAATCGAATTATTGGGTGGTGTTGTTAGACCCCCGCTTTTTCATAAATGACGAAGACGATCGACTTCGCTATTCATTTTTCTATACCCTTAGTAAGCATGTACATATTAACTTCAAGATCCTTCTCAGAATCCACTAGGCGAGCAACATTGTCCGAGAAGCGGTCAAAGCATTACTAAGGGCGTGAGCCTCAGCTCTGGCATCATACCTCTCCCGAACAAGTCGTTGTTTATATCCCTGGACTTCAGGATCATGGGAGGATCGAGCTTGATGCAACTCTTCTTCCTAGTTTGCAACTTATCTTCCAAACAAGAAACGTTCCACTTCTCAGCTTCACCTTTAATCTTCATTACTAATTCCTGAATTCGAGAAGCTTGACGAGTCCTCTCACTTCGAAGCCATATTAACTCTCTGACATCACCCGCTGAAGATAGGGCTGGGAGACTCGGACAGAACACTAAGAAGACGAAAGGGAGAGACGAAGAAGAGGGCTAAGGAAGAAAACGAACCTTTGGAAGACGAAGCCTCACTACGAGCCTTATCCAAATCACTAAGAACAAGTGCAAGCTCAATATAAAGCTTCTCCTCGTCAGCACCAAGTTGCTCCTTCCCTTTCAGCAGGTTCTTTAAATCCGAAATCTCCTTGTCCTTAGCAGCGGTTAACTCACGTTCTCTGTGACGAATCTTTGCCTCCAACTTAAGGGTATTTGGCTTGAAGAACTGGTACAAGGTATGATTACAGTGTTCGCTTCTCATCATCTGAAGCAATAATTATAGGAGTTAGGCACGAACATATCCACAACACTAGATCATTCGGCTCAGAGGGAATTTTCGAGGCTTTACCTCAAGAATCCGCTGCTGAGGAAAACCATATTGGTACCCATCGACAATTGTCATCATATCAGCAACAGAAGACGGAGGATCGACTAAAAGACTAGTGGAAGTAGATCCCAAATCCTTCTCCCAGATCTCTGCCACCTCATCATAGGACGTTAATTGCATCTTCTGGCGAGTGAAGGTATTAGAACCGTTCTCACCAGGGATCACCGGAGCAGGGTTAGGCATGAACATCAAATTCTTCATCATCATCCAGTCAAGTGTAGCATCATCACCATCGTGCATCATGTCCCTCTCAAAACCTTCTGAAGATGCCTCAGCGGAAGCCTCACCAACAACAACGTTCTTTCTAGCATCAAAATTTCTCTTAGCCTGGTTTTCCTTGTTGGCAAGGGCATCAACGTCTTCACCAACAAATCCCTCTTCCATCTTAGTTTCCTTTTCTCCACCGGTCTCGCCAATAACGTCCCACTCATCGTTCGGGAAAACCAAAGAGAAGTCTGAAGCCATCCCCATAGCAGCGCCAAGGTCATCTTTTCCACCAGAAGAATAGATCATGCCAAAAGAGAATTCTTGACCCAACCCAGTAGGGATCGTTGATTGAAGATCAGCACCTTTGTTCCTCTGATTTGGAGGGGGAGAGAATATATGTTCGTCAGCGGGAATATCTCCTGTTAGAGCACTGCTCGGTGAAACTCGCATGCGTTGCTATCTCAAGCATGTTTGTCAATGTTAGTGATAAAAAATATAAGTCTTTATTTCTAGTCTCTTATAGATAAGTCTCGGACTAGGATAGTAAGTGTAGTTGAGATCAAGGACTTCACGATTCATCATACAAGTAGAAGATCTACTCAAGGAACCGATGGAACTTCTCGACAAAAAAGTATGTGGAGACTTGAACTTATCTGTCACTCAAAAGTATGTCTATTTTATCTCCTACTCTTTGAGACAAAAGTCTTATGCTATATATAGACTAGATTATATACATTTGGTATTTCGAGCAGAGTATACCTCGCCTATCTATATCTCAAAATATGTGTTGGTAATCTTTTCGCTTCGACCAATTTTATCTTTACCTAGTGACGAAAGTCATGAATGTTTCAATCACTTTGGAAATTGCTTTGACGAGAAATAGTGTAACAACTATATAACGTCCTCTAAGAATGTATTAATGATGGTAATGAGAGTTTAGATTACATAACCAATGGATTCCTTGAACCGAAGTTTTCGAACTTTGTTGATCAAGAGAACCGGAAGAATGGCAAGTGCCAAGTCCGTGAACTCAGTCCGCGAACTGCCGAAGTTCTCAAACCCGAGAATTTCTACTGGAGTTGACAAACTACTTGCGTGAGCCAAGTCCACGAACCGGCCAAGTTCTCGAACCCGAAAATTTCTGCTGGAGTTTGTAAACTCTATCCGGTGTCCTAAGTCCGCGAACCTAGTCTGCGAACTTGAGAAGGTTATATATCTAAAGATGATTTCTGAACTTAATCTTAAAAGACTAAGGAATGCATTTGCAAAGCGTGGCTATTAAATTTCATGAACCGGTTCGAGTGAATCAAATCATCTTTGCTTCAATTGTGTCTTGTGTAGTTACATAAGATTTCCTTGCAATTGAACAACTCTCTTAACTAGTTCATTTGAGTCAATTGAACTAGTTATGGTGAAGAAGAACATGTTTGGTATGAAACGTTCATATGGTTAACCTCTTTGGGTAGACTATTGTTGAACCAACAATGTACAAGTTTGGGTGTCGTTAACAAACCTAGAAGCGTACAGTCATTTGTGTATGACAAGCTAAGTTTCCGATCTAACGGTTGAGAAATATTAGCTTGAATCTAAATCAGGTTTTCATCTAATGGTGAATATTAATTGCTTTGTAACTAAGGAAAAACCCTGATTTGAAAGGCTAAATAAAAGAGACATCTAGTATTGTGCAAAACTAATCCCCACACCTTACGTGTGATACTAGTTTGTATATTAGAGTCGTTTCTCCTTTAACCTTTGGTTTTCTTCTTCTAAAACCAGGTTAACGACTTAAAGACTTCATTGGGATTGTGAAGCTAGACCGATACTACTTTTATCGTAGTTGTGTGATCTGATCTTGCATCTTCTATTGTAACAGTACAATCATATTGATTGGTTGAGATTGTTTGATTTCTCCGATAGGCAAGATATAAAAAGTAATCACAAACATCTTCGTCTCATCGTTTGTGATTCCGCAACATCTTGTTTTGGTACCATACGATTAAGATTGTTGTGATGTGATTGTTTAATCTAGGCTGTTCTTCAGGAATATAAGACCGTATTATCAATTGGTTCCTGTTCGCCTTGATTATTATCAAAAGACGGAACAAAAACTTTAGGGTTTTTCTATGGGAGACAGATTGATCCTTTGATAAACTTGTCTGTGTGAGACAGATTTATTTATTGTTAAAGCCTGTGATTTTGGGTCGTAGAAACTCTTAGTTGTGGGTGAGATCAGCTAAGGGAATCAAGTGCGCAGTATCCTGCTGGGATCAGAGGCGTAGGGAGTACAACTGTACCCTGGATCAGTGGGAGACTGATTGTGGTTCAACTATAGTCCAGTCCGAAGTTAGCTTGGAGTAGGCTAGTGTCTGTAGCGTCTTAATACAGTGTGTATTCAATCTAGACTAGGTCCCGGGGTTTTTCTGCATCTGTGGTTTCCTCGTTAACAAAATTTCTGGTGTCTGTGTTATTTCAGTTTCCGCATTATATTGTTTATCTTTATAATTGAAATAATACAGGTTGTGCGTTTAGATCATCAATTAGATTAATCCAACCTTTGGTTGTTGATTATCATTGATAGATCCTTGGACATTGGTCTTTGGTACCGTCCAAGTTATTCCTTGTGTTTGATTAGGACTCGCTGATTTCTATTAGCTTGAGTAATTCAAAACAAGAGAGATATTAACTCTTTGAGATACTTTTACCTAGATTGAGTCTGACTGTCTAGTTGATTCTCTAGAAAGTGTTTCGGAGTTAGTCCATACAGATTGCTAAGCGAAATATTGGGTGGTGTTGTTAGACCCCACTTTTTCAGTTGGTATCAGAGCAGGAAAACACGTTCAACACCTTATAAGTATGTGTTCGTATCGATCTGACTCTATGAACAAAGGTGCTATCTCTATTAACGTTCCACCAGTCTTCGATGGCTTTAATTACTTATGGTGGAAAATTTCTATGCGAGCTTTTCTTCAAGCACGTGATTTTCAATCATGGGTATATGTTGCCAATGGCTATGATGCTCCCGTTGTGGTAGTTGGAGATGTGAGCGTTCCCAAACCTTTTGGTGAATACACCCCTGCCGAGATAAATGCTGCAAAGCAAAATTCCGACGGATTGAATGCTATCGTACATGCCATCTCCCCAAATCTTCAGCACCACATGTTTAATTGCACTCGGTCTAAAGATTCTTGGGATATCTTAGAATCTGTATTCGAAGGAAACTCCAGTGAAAAGGAAGCCAGGCTTCAAAACCTTAATTCCGATTGGGAGAACCTTCGTATGGAAGATGAGGATACAATTGATAAGTTTAATCACAAAATGTCTGAAATTATTAATGCATTTTTTGCATTGGGTAAGACAATTCCTGAAAAAGACATTATGATGAAAACTCTCAGATCGCTGCCATCTAGATATGAGTCTAAGAAGCATGCCATCGTTGAGGGAAATAACCCTGATACACTTTCCAGGACGACACTTATTGAGAAGTTAAGAATTCTTGATCAAGAAATAGGGAGAACGTTCACACTCAACGTTCTGAGCAAAACTAAGATGTCTTCCTCTCACCTATCCTGGGATGATGAATGTGATCATTCACTAATAGTCAATGAGGTCAAGAATTTAATAAAAAGGAAGAATAGATTTGCATCTACTCTGGCTACTGAAGATAATTCAACAGAAGACAATACTTCTCAATATAACTTAGATGAGACTAACTGGTACAATGGGGTTTACTGCCCGTACTTCAGATTCTCTTTCGACTTCAAATTCTGATTCAGAACTTTAATTTGATACTGAGTTGGTTGATCTCCTGAACAAAGAGATTCTTCAAGAGAACCTTCGTCTCAAAACCTCATTGAGGTATGTTGAATCATCACTCCAGACGAAAAATATTGAGATAGAGCATCTTAATACTAAGTTCATCAAAACTGTGTCTCTAAAGGAAAAAAAGATTAATTCTCTCAGAGATGACCTGAAAAGGCTGTCTGGAAGATCTGACAAAGTTGCAACAATGTTGTTTGGTCATAGATCCTTTGGAAACTATCATGGTTTAGGATTCAGTAGCAAAACAACAAAAGTGATGGGTTTTGCAAATCAGGAAACAATGGTTGAGCGTGGTGATAAAAAGGAGAAAGTACACGAAAACGAAAAATCCACATTGATCTGCTCCTTCTGTGGACACTCAAGACATGTTAAAGATACTTGTTGGAGATTCAAGAAAAGCAACAAGAGAGTCACCAAACTTCAAAAAAACATGCAAAGAGTGAGTCTGGATGAAAACAAACAGAGTAAATTCTATAGAAGAAGAAAGAAATCTGTTAGCTCAACCACCAGAGACAAGCCACGAAAAAACAAGGGAAATGGGGTTTTGGCCCGTCCGTTCACCAACTGAATGGTGACGTTTACCTTCTCATCCTTAACTTGGGAAAGATGAGAAGCGTTTAGAAGTGGCTCAAGTCAATATTCATATGTTTCCATTTTTTTTATGTATAGTCCTTTATGTTTGGAAGACCATGCCAAGAATATCTAGGGTTTGTCACTTATAAATCTCCTGGTACTGCTTGCCTTCTCCTTTCTTCTTTCACGATTTTCATGGCTCCTGTAATTAGAGGTATGTCCAAAATAAATGTTGTAGAAGCAGTCAATGTACGTCTGTGCAAAGGAATCACTTCCTCTCGGATGATAAAGAAGAAGTCAATAACCATTGGAGAAGGTTTTTCCTCTAACTGTCTCTTTTCTATGCGTCATAATAATCATTTTAGAGACATGGTGAAAGATTTCATCAACAAGCGAAATGATTTAAAATCTCGAATCATTTCCTCTTTGGAATAGATAACTCACTATGAACAAAGGTTGACTCTAACCAAGAATACTCTGTGTGATCTAAAAAGAGAACTTAGTGAGTTAACTGATATTTCTGAAGATCTAGAGGAATTGAACGATCCCATAATCAATGGATTTTTCAATAATAAGAAGGAGTTTTCTGTAGATGCCTTGAGAAAAATCTACAATGCCTAGTAAGTCTTCTTTTTGGTTTAGTTGGAAGAATAACTAGTGCTTTGAATATCGATGATTGTGACTACACATAGCTATTGTTTTCATCTTCTTGTTTTTAGGTTTTTGGTTTAAATTATAAAACTATTTGGAGGATGATGTTTTGCAATATTTTGATTTGTTATATTGCAACTTGTTATGGAATATTTGTGTTTACGTCCGTGAACTATGTTGTCCCATATTTTGTCAAAAGTAAAGTCGTTCACGATCGGTATTCATGTATCGATTTAAGGATGAATAGACTTTTGACATATACAAAAGTTAAGCCTATATTGTCAATCTTTGACGGAAGATAGGTTAAAATCTTTTGTATCCAAGGATTATTGATATTGTATATGCTTGTGCAAAAGAATGAATCCTTGTGTATTCCACGGTATTGATCTTCATTGATCCATCTTTTTGTATTACCGTGAGGCTCCGTGATGTGTCTTATGTTGAGCACGATACAACTAAGTTGATTATTTTTTATTAGCTTGGTTGGTTGTTCCGTAAGGTACGTTATGTTGAGCATTTACAACTAAATTAATCATCTTCTTGGTTATTTAGTTATTAATCCACAAGTTCTCTTGTGTTGAGTATATGAACGATTAAGCCAATCACTCTCTTGTATGGTTATCTTAGTCATTGCTCCGTAAGTTTACTTATGTTGAGCACAATGAATTAAATTGATCACTTTTGTGTTTAATTTGATTATGTATTCCGATAAAATTGTTCATGGGTTTACTTATGAATAATTTGATTGAGTTTTGGATATAAAAATCATTCTCATGGTTTTGGTGTCCAATAAAAATCCTTCTTTTTTCTTGAAATTAAGGTCGCTCGTCGTTGTTCTTTCGGGAATGACATCAAATGGGGGAGAGTTATTTTGAACTTGTGCTTAATGATCATATCTTGAGGGGTGTGCGGCTGTGGAATTTTAGAAGGGTTATCTTGTATCTTTAAACTCCTTGATGAATGCCGTTAGCTTCGGCTATATGATTGCATCTAAATAAGATGATGTGTGTTTCTTTCTCTCAGTCATGATATGTCTCTTACGGAAATTTCATTATGATCCCGTTCTTGTACCTTTGCCAATTTTATTGACAAAAAGGGGGAGAAATAATGTTGTTCACACAACAAATACATATGGTTTTCGGATCATTGTGTAAGGGGGAGTGGTTTCCATGATCGAGATGGAGTATTGACTAAGGGGGAGTGATACATATCACCGTAGTATTATTGTTAAAGTCGTGATACAATTGGACTTTGATGTTACATAATAATACTATGACACTGTATAATGATGATCGAGAATCTCGATTTCTCTCATTGTTATAGCTACTGATCTTCAACAACGGTGATGCTAAAGTTACAACCTTTGGGATCATTGGAGTACTTCGAAGTGACGAATATTTCGAGGAATGTTGAAGATTAGACATGTGGAATAGGAGCTACTAAAGTTTGATTATCTTTTTTGTATTCTATATGTATTGATAGTTTTGTCACTAAAATTGACAAAGGGGGATATTGTTAGAGCACTGCTCGGTCAAAATCGCATGCGTTGCTATCTCAAGCATGTTTGTCAATGTTAGTGATCAAAACTATAAGTCTTGGTTTCTAGTCTCTTATAGCTAAGTCTCGGAAAAGGATAGTAAGTGTAGTTGAGCTCAAGGACTTCATGGCGAATCATCATACAAGTAGAAAATCTACTCAAGGAACCGGTGGAACTTCTCGAAAAAAAGGTATGGGGAGACTTGAACTTATCTGTCACTCAAAATTCATCTATTCTATCGCCTACTCTTTGAGACAAAAGTCGTATGCTATATATAGACTAGATTATACACATTTGGTATTTCGAGCCGACTATACCTCGCCTATATATATCTCGAAATATGTGTTGGTAAGATTTTCGCTTCGACCAAGTTTATCTTTACCTAGTGACGAAAGTCATGAATGTTTCAATCACTTTGGAAATTGCTTTGATGAGAAATAGTGTAACAACTATATAACGTCCTCTAAGAATGTTTCAATGATTGGAATGAGATTTTAGATTACCTAACCAATCGATTCTTTGAACCGAAGTTTTCGAACTTTGTTGATCAAGAGAAACGGAAGTATGGCAAGTGCCAAGTCCGCGAACTCAGTCCGCGAACTTCCGAAGTTCTCAAACCCGAGAATTTCTGCTAGAGTTGACAAACTACTTGCGTGAGCCAAGTCCGCGAACCCAGTCCGCGAACCGGAGAAGTTCTCGAACCCGAGAATTTCTGCTGGAGTTTGTAAACTCTATCCGGTGTCTTAAGTCCGCGAACCTAGTCTGCGAACTTGAGAAGGTTATATATCTAAATATGATTTCTAAACTTAATCTTAAAAGACTAAGGAATGCATTTGCAAACCGTGGATATTAAATTTCATGAACTGATTCGAGTGAATCAAATCATCTTTGCTCCAATTGTGTCTTGTGTAGTTACATAAGATTTCCTTGCAATTGAACAACTCTCTTAACTAGTTCATTTGAGTCAATTGAACTAGTTATGGTGAAGAAGAACATGGTTGGTATGAAACGTTCATATGGTTAACCTCTTTGGGTAGACTATTGTTGAACCAACAATGTACATATTTGGGTGCGGTTAACAAACCTAGAAGCGTACAGTCATTTGTGTATGACAAGCTAAGTTTCCGATCTAACGGTTGAGAAATATTAGCTTGAATCTAAATCAGGTTTTCATCTAATGGTGAATATTGATTGCTTTGTAACTAAGGCAAAACTCTGATTTGAAAGGCTATATAAAGGAGACATCTAGTATTGTGCAAAACTAATCCCCACACCTTACGTGTGATACTAGTTTGCGTACTAGAGTCGTTTATCCTTTAACCTTTGGTTTTCTTCTTCTAAAACCAGGTTAACGACTTAAAGACTTCATTGGGATTGTGAAGCCAGACCGATACTACTTTTACCGTAGTTGTGTGATCTGATCTTGCATCTTCTATCGTAACCGTACAATCATATTGATTGGCTTGAGATTGTTTGATTTCTCCGATAGGCAAGATATAAAAAGTAATCACAAACATCTTCATCTCATCGTTTGTGATTCTGCAACATCTTGTTTCGCTACCATACGATTAAGATTGTTGTGAGGTGATTGTTTAATCTAGGATGTTCTTCAGGAATATAAGACCAGATTATCAATTGGTTCCTGTTCGCCTTGATTATTATCAAAAGACGGAACAAACACTTTAGGGTTTTTCTATGGGAGACAGATCGATCCTTTGATAGACTTGTCTGTGTGAGACAGATTTGTTTATTGTTAAAGCCTGCGATTATGGGTCGTAGCAACTCTTAGTTGTGGGTTAGATCATCTAAGGGAATCAAGTGCGCAGTATCCTGCTGGGATCAGAGGCGTAAGGAGTACAACTGTACCTTGGATCAGTGGGAGACTGATTGGGGTTCAACTATAGTCCAGTCTGAAGTTAGCTTGGAGTAGGCTAGTGTCTGTAGCGGCTTAATACGGTGTGTATTCAATCTGGACTAGGTCCCGGGGTTTTTCTGCATCTTCGGTTTCCTCGTTAACAAAATTTCTGGTGTCTGTGTTATTTCAGTTTCCGCATTATATTATTTATCTTTATAATTGAAATAATACAGGTTGTGCGTTTAGATCATCAATTAGATTAGTTCAACCTTTGGTTGTTGATTATCATTGATAGATCGTTGGACATTGGTCTTTGGTACCGTCCAAGTTATTCCTTGTGTATGATTAGGACTCGCTAATTTCTATTAGCTTGAGTAAATCAAAACAAGAGAGAGATATTGTAGATGGTGGATTTTCTACAATGGCTAAAATCGTAAACTCATAATTATACGAAGCTCTGATTCAACAATCAGACGTGAGTATCGAGACACGAGTCTCTCATCGAATTCTCAACGGATAGTACTTTCTCTCAGAGTACATGTAGATATGTAGTCTCACGACTAGACAACGACATATCTCATGAATACTGAATGCTTTCAATGATTATTTCTATATAGCATCACGAGATGGACGGCTCCTAGACAGCTTGCTCTGCTAGTATAGAGCGATAACGTCTTCAGGAACAAACAACAAGTTTACACTGACTATATAAAGGATATGACTTACCGGCAAGCTCATATCGGGATAATGAATGCGCCTAGACAGCTTGCTCTGCTAGTATAGAGCCACAAAGTTAATTATTCCTAATTACAATTGCTCCTATTCCATGGTCGAATCCACGACTGGTCCCATGGAATGGAAATAACAATTGTTCTGATTCTATAATCGAATCCACGACTTGATCTCATAGAATATCAATAACTATATTATCTCATTACTTCGATTTCATGATCGAATCCACAACTGGTCTCATAAATGGTAATAGATAAATCTTAATTACTCTGATTCTATGGTCGAATCTACGATCCCATGGAATGGTAATGCTCACTTTATTATTCTGAATTTGTAGTCGAATCCTCAGCTGATCCTATGAATTAATAATAAGCTTCTTATTACTCAGTTTTGTGAATTATTCTCCACTGAATTCCACAACTAGTAAATAAATAATCAATAACCGGGCGTCTGAGCTACCTCTAAGAAAACCTCGATTCAAATGGTGAAGGTGTATTCAACGACGATACGCTAACAGTCACTGCACGAACGAGTATTTCAAAATACAATGAAACGATGAACCTAGGCAAAATAGGGAAGAAAATAATAAATAATTAAAAATATTGACCAAGGTGCTGGGAACACGGATACACGACCTACCGACCGTGTCGTGGTCAGTCCCACGCCAGTTTTATATTTTTAATGCATTTTTATTATTTTTCTTGATTTGATGAAAATTCTCTCGTTTTTATCAAATCTCCTTCGTCTCAAGGAAACTCCTCGGTTTCATGGTATTGTCATAAATCCATAAAAAATAATATAAAATTAAGGAAAGGAGTGTGGAGCGTGACCATGGGCCAACAGGCCGTGCCTTGGTCTCAGCCAGCCCCACACCTCACGGTTCCTCGTTATTTTTTATTATTATTATTTCTCTAATTTCATGAAAAAACTCCTTGATTTCATGGTATTTTGCACAAATCACCAAATAATAATAAAATAAAATAAATTATGAAAACTTGTGGGACCGGGCCCTGGCCGGCCGGCCATGCCCTAGCCGGTCCCACACGCCCCTTTGTTTTATTATTTTATTATTAGTTTTCCTTGAATTCGTCAAATTCCTTGATTTCATGGTATTTCTCTCAAATTAGGAAAAATTCCCTCAATTCATCAAAAATAAATGAAAAATACACAAAAATTAGGAAGAGCCGGCCGACCATGCCTTCCATGGTCCCACACGCCCTTGTTTTTATTATTTTAATATTTTTTGCTTCTCTGAACTCATGAAAATTCATGGAAACTCCCTAAATTCATCAAATTTCTCAAAATTCATGAATTTTCATAAAGTCATCATAATATTATAAAATAAAGGAAAAGGGACCACGGGACCGTGGTCACGACCGGCCGACCATGCCTTGACCATGGCGGTCCCACGCCTCCTCATTCCTTATTTTATAAAAATTTTTCAACATCTCATGGTGTTTTCCTCGAATGGACGCTCAATTGCACGCCAGAAAATATCAAAATTCTCAGGACTGAGACGCGGACGCCTTGGGGACACGAGCACGCTATCTTGACCGACCAAGATTGGCTCTTTGGCTCACGGAAGCCGGTCCCATCAATTTTCACAGTTTTGACCTAATTTGCACAATTGCTCGTATTAGGTCCAAAACTCTTTCAAAAACTTTGGATTTTCATGAAGTGATCGTCAGGCGGTCACGTGACAACCCAGGGCCGGTTTCATGACTCCATGGTCGGTTCCTCGCCTCGTCATAATTAATTAGGTTTTCTCACCTAAGGCTCAGCCGAGCATTTTTGAATAAATGATTAAGCCAACATTTAATCATTCTTCCACCAACAAATTGTCAACTCTTCAGGAGTTCTTCGTATTTTTCTCACGTGAGCATATGGACACTACATGGTTGATCCACGGTCCCATGTAGTCGCTCCCTCCTTCGTCCCATGGTTGAAATTCTGACGAACCATGAATTGATCATCAATTGATCAAATTAGGGTTTCTGAATCCAAGGATCATCATTCCAGATTCCAACCTTAATAATTTAACGACGACCTCATGGTCATTAATTTTATTAATTATGCTCGGTTCAATGACCAGTGTTCTAATTAATATTTTTGGTACGCTGCCAATAAGCCATCAGATGAGCAACACATGCTCAGACGATCAAATATTCAACAATTCATCACATGAGCAACACTTGCTCAGATGATAAATATTTGCTCAAACCAAGGAATATTGGTTCAACAATCAATATTCAATGATCCGTCGAATGAGCAATACCTGCTCACTTCATCATAAGAATTATACCTCTGTCTCATGACATGTTCAACTCATGAGTTTCAGAACATCATGTTTAACTCAGCAACTACATGGACTCATCGTCCCATCAAACAACGAAGTCATCAATTGACTAACAAACCACGAGACGTCAATCGTGTCACTTGGGGGATATCACTTAGGGTTTTGGTATGGCGGTCTACGACACGTGTGTTCAAACACACGATGAAATGTGAGCAATTCGTGCAATCAGTTGAAGGAATTCACGAGGTAGTGGGTGGAAAATCGACCAAGTCTCCACACGTTGAGCAACTGGTTTCAAACAAGATCTCCACTTCCCCACTCCTTGATTCCATCAACTGTCACACTTCATGGGGTCATGGTGTCTAAAATTTTAGCAATATAAATAAGTCTTTGAATCATGATTGAATCATTAGCATCATCAGTATCACCAATCTCACGTCAAACTGACAACTCATCAATTGAGCAACTACTCTCAATTGAGCAATTTCAATCACTCAGAGCTTATCGTATTCAGAATTCACACGCCCACAACCTTTGATTACTATTGATTCCACACGTTTCTCAGCTTCCCTCCTACATATCAACCCATCCTCTCTTGTGACTGAATTTACTCCGGAACGGTCATTATCTTGATTTAGGCCGGAGTAATACAGATTGATCTCTCGAATCTAAAGCACCCCCTTTGCAGCGGTGCATCTGTCTGAGGTTTAACATTTCGCTCGGTTCGAGGAGTCTCCTCCGTACAGTCGTCTCCTCAATCCCTTAAAAACCAGAAAATCGTTTTCCCCATCTACAGATATTAACTCTTTGAGATACTTTTACCTAGATTGAGTCTGACTGTCTAGTTGATTCTGACTGTCTAGTTGATTCTCTAGGAAGTGTTTCGGAGTTAGTCCATACAGATTGCTAAGCGAAATATTGGGTGGTGTTGTTAGACTCCCGCTTTTTCATCTCCTTGACCACCAGGGGAAATCTCTTCTTCGGTAACCCCACCATTGATTTTTCTTTGACCGCCGGAGGAAATATATTTCTCGCCATCTTCGTGATTGTGTGGGGAAGTATCTGTACGCTCCTCATCATCGGTAGCTTCTTCCTCCTCCTCGACAAGTTCATCGTTCACTGGGCTGGTAACCTCATCAGGAACTTCAGTCTCCGCAACAGCAGCGGTGGAAGATTAAACCTGACCTATCTTTTTCATCTTCGTTATCTAAAGACATATTATGGTGTTATCACGAAGGTAACTATCCTAACCAATGAATTACAAACGAAGGAAGTTGTTCCTATACTCTGATCAAATCAAACTAAGAAGAAAAGGGGCAAATATACACATTACAATCTCACAAAAAGCCATACCTTGACATTAGCAACATCCTTCGGAGGAAGGGTAGCGTCAGAACTTTCTTCTTCGTCTACGTCAGCAGCATCGAAGGCGTACTCAAAGTTCATACCATAAAAATTTAACTGCCAAGGGAAGAAGTTACCGTAACGAGCTGGAGCACTATCACGAGGCTGACTACCAGCAACAGGGCGTCATCATGTTGACCAGGTACTCAACCATAAGCCCAAGGACCGACGACCTCAATAACGATGGCGTGCCACTCATAGTCATGATCACGCTTGAGCCGCTCACAAGCAAGGAAAAGTTTTCGCTTAGAAGTTCCTTCAGTACCAGGGACGTATCGGATCTTCGAGTCACTCACCTCACTCAGGAGATGAACTTCACCCCGAGAAGCAGGAATAGTACGAAGACTAACGCTCCATGGCTTACGATTCCTACTATTAACGTAGTCACCGAAGGAAGCATTAAAGTTTTCAGGAGTATACAATTTCACTCTGTCGGGTTGGGAACGTAGCAAGTCATCGTCGTTTCCCCTTTACTCCGAAGGTAGCACTCCTTAAGCGACCGAAGGTAATTCCCAGTCAGCTGTACCACCGAGCGACAGTGAGTATGTGGAGTAGATCCCTCACGATGAGCCAAGACGTCATAATAAAAGGAGTCACCCGACTTATACAAGGGAAACATAAGGCCAGCCTCGAAGGCCCCCACGGTTGTCATCAGATGAAAGTCATCGTACTTATAATTCTTAATCAAGTCATAAGTTAGATCGTCATCGGGAGCATAAAACTTAACGTCGAAAGCTTCGAGCTCATGCTTTACCTTGAACGCCTCGAGATCTATGTGTTTAAAAGTAACCTTCTTCTTACCAACTGTGACGCTTCGTATAACCGGGGAAGCATCAGACTCATCGGCTTTACCCGGAGACGGCCTCTTCGGGGGACTCATATCCGAAGCTTTCCTCTTAGTTGGAAGATTTCTCGATGGGTCAGCCTTCGGCGCAGCACCTTTGACAGATTTCCCCTTCACCGGAGCAGTATATGGTGGGACCGAAGACTTCTGAGAAGACTTCATAGCAGGGGAAACAAAACGAAGAGGCAGTATATCTAGCGGCTCATCACGTTGAGGAGTAGGAGATGATGCACTCGTCATTTCAGCGCGTTGAGAAGCTTGAGGACGGTTAACAGCATATCGAGAACCCTGAAAACTCCTCGGTGGATCTCCCCTCTGGGTAGATGAAGCTCGGGGACCAGACGCTGACGAAGTTTTCTGAGCACGAGGATCTGGATGTGAAGATCTAGGTGGACCACCCTTCGGCGGAGATACATCAGGACTCTTGGATGGAGAAGATCTATAAGGGCTCGATGGTGGAGTCTGATATGGAACCCGATGACGATCAACCATATCTACGAACAAGACGAAGATTAAATAAAGAATGTAATGAAGTTCATAAAACGAAATTTTGTAGACTTGAGTATTGCACCAGAAATATCATCAGAAACTCAGAGACAAGTAACCCAATAAAACCTAAGAACCCTGAAATCCATAAAATCGAGGAATCCTAATCCCGTGGTGACCATCAGAAACAGGTTTTACTGATCAACGAGGAATCCATAAGTTTCGTGATAAAGAACAGGGGAAAGTATATATACTTATATATATATATGTTCTTCATCACGAAACCCAGGTACAGTAGCAGAGAAAGAAGATCAATCAAGAATGAATAACAGTTGGAAGAACTTCATACCTGGATCAGAAGTATTGAGAAGATGATGAGAATGGTCCGCATACGCCTGAGGAGCAGCAACAACATTAGAACGCCAAGAATCTTACAGCACCAGCAGAAGTTAATAGCTAAAGAACAAAAGAAAAGAATGAAGAGGTTCAGAGAATGAAGAATTATGAACTGACAAGAGAATAAGGAATAAAATTCATTCCAATGAAGCTTTCTCTCCTATTTATAGCACCAAAGATAATACAACCGTCCCATGATTCAAGAAAAAAGTTATTGCAAAGAGTGGGAAACGTTCCCTAAAATCTAGGGGAAGTTATTATGGAGAGATGAAGAAGGTGACAAGATAGTTTTCTTCTGACTTTGACTAACATCCAAATCAGAATAAAAGGGGCAAATTGTATACACATAATTTATCACTCGCCACGTGTCAGAAGATTTACACGTGGAGGGCACGCAGCTTGGGACATCAAGGCATGATGCCACGCCTCAACACCCAAGAGGCGTCTGTCATCTACATATGATCATCAGCGAATTCATCCGATGGCTATGTATCAAGGGGAACTGATAGAACGATCCACAGCGAAGTACTGAAGAACACCCATAGATCTGCTTTATTCCATCTCGAGGAAGATGCGAGATCAATGGTGAGGATTGGTCTCACCGACGAGGATGTGACAGGGGCATCAGACATCTTTCTGGCGCATGAAGGCGGCCCAAACACCCGCATTAAATACTCTAAAGCATAGAGTACGTGTCAACTAACCCGTGGAGGAGAAATAGGTGACCCATCGTTACCTCCCGAGACCGCTGGAGAGATCGGTTTAGAACGAAGATACCAGTGGGATCAACACAAAGAACAAGAAGATAAGGTTACAGCTGCCCCAGATAGTGGACCCCATGTTCTATCCCTATAAATACACCCCTCCACTGAGAGAGAAGGGGTCGACCAGTTTTTAGTAAGATAGAGAAGATATTAGGAGAGACAAATAAGAAGAGTAAGTATGAGCTCTATTTCCCCCTTAGCTTCGTTGTTCACACAGACTCATTTGACTATCCATGTAATTACTGAATACATAGTGAAACACAAACCCCCGTGGATGTAGGCCTTAGTGCTGAACCACGTAAATCATCGTCTTACTTACATTCAACACTCTACTTTCTGTCTTGATTATCATGCTTTGATTTACAATACTTCTCGAATGTCTGAATATCAAAATTATTCCCACATGACTAGACAAGGACGAGCCCGAAGGCTCTGAGTCGATGAGTCAACGTTTTAATATAGTTTTACTAATGGTTTACACTCTTTTATATTTACATGAGTAAGTGCGAACATTTTTGTGAACACATGGATACCATCGTTATTTCTGTGTTCACAGAAACAAAAGTAAAAAACTACTTTGGTGGCAGGCTAAGGGAGTCACAAGGTTCTTAATAGAGTTAATTATCTTATCTGATATAGAAAGATCTATCTAACTGCTAAAGTTGAGAGTTAATACAAGATAGAGAATTCTTAATGTAATTAACTACTGCATTGAAAGACTTAACTGCTTTAGCTAGGATTAGGGAGTCTGAGTTTCATTGTAGCTTTCCTAGGAAATGACTTACTCCCCTATCCGGTGTTTAATTTTATCAACTCAACTTTTGACGTAATCACTTGCCATCCTTCATGTCTAATAGCCTGGTTGGATGTGCATTTAGAAATTACTTTTTGATATTAAGAAGAAGAAAGCAACAAGTCATTTTAGGTGTCAAAATTCAAAACGATTTTTAGAAGTAAAAACAAAAGCACTTCTAATTCTGATATCCAAATGCACTATAAGCAAAAAACACAGACCACATTGTTCCAAATGGCTGATGATTCAGTATTACTTCTAGCACAATTCCATCAAAATACAAAATCAAAGAGCTTAATTCTTGAAAATAAATAAATCAAATGATGGAAAGATTGTATGTAAACCACATTTTTTGTTTAGTTTGGTTCAAAAGTTTGTTTGTTTTTTTTCCTGCTAAATCAAGGATTTTGTCTCTGCACTTGCTGCTAACACTTGTTAGATCTCATTGTAGCCTTTTGTTGCAGTTTTTTGTTGTTTTTTTTTTGTTTTTTTGTTGTTGTTGCAATTAGCTCTTTGTCTAGTTTTTGTCTTTGTTTAGTCATTTGTTGCCAATGCTTCTTTTTTGGAAAATAGAGATTATCAAGTGCATACATGGGATGGTTTTCCCCATTCTTCATCATCCCTCTATAAAATTACATAGAATTTGTTGTGTTTTGCCAAAAATGTATAATAAAAACAAAACCAAGCTGGTAAAAGAAGACTACATGAAATTACATGGAAAAAATAAAGCTGGACAGTTGATAAGGCACCTGCTGAAGCCTTTGTTCCTCTTTAAACGGCATATTCAAAAGTACATTTCTTCATAAACCATTACCATCTGGAATGAAATCTCTCCAGTGTGCATTGCTTTCTTTAATCTTTTTGATTTTGAGTGTTTCCTATTTCGAAACTGTCGTGTTCAAGGTAAATGCCTAAAAGATCAGAGAGCTCTGCTACTCCAGCTGGATCAGAGTCTTATTGTCGGGTCTCCTGATGAATACCATGGCTTTGCACCAAAGTTAAGTACTGATTCCGTTGCACCAAAGCTTAGTTCCTGGAGTTTAATCACTGATTGCTGCACATCTTGGGGTGGTATTGTTTGTGATAGAGTTGGACATGTCATCGGTTTAGATCTTAGCAGCGAAAGTATCATTGATAGACTAGACAATTCTAGCAGTTTATTCAATATTTATTACCTTGAGAAATTGAATTTGGATTATAATTCCTTGTATGGTAAACCAATTTCATCCGGGTTCGACCGACTTCCTAACTTGAGTTACCTTAATCTCTCTTCCTCAGGTTTCAGTGGGAAAATTCCGATAGGCCTATCACGCCTGATAAAGTTGTTATACTAGATTTAACTGACAATGTCTATGATACAAATTATGATACACCGTTGTGTTTGTGGGTGAAAACCGTTTCTGCTGATTTTGGTAAATTTGGGTGTGTGGATGAGAAACGAATCTAAACCCTAAACAATGCACTGCGCGGGAGTACTTTTGATTCGAGAGATCAATCTGTACAATCCTGGCCTAAACAAGAAATGGTCGTTCCAGGCTTTCTTCGGTCACAAAGTGAAGGAGAAAGGTTGGTCTTAGGGAGGGAAGCGAAGAGAGTGTTGAGACCAGAATAGTTGATTCTGAAAGTGTGGTTGTTTATGACTCGTATCTGAAAGTGGAACTGGCTAGCAGATTGGAAAGCTACCAGGTGATTTCTAGATACTGTGTTGTTGCCGACCAAAAACTTGTTGTTTTGTGGTAAATAGGTGAAACCTATTTATACAAGTCATATTGAAACGTACCATGGTCTCGTAGGAAATGAAAACGATTGAGTGGTGGAAGAATAGAGTAACGTGTAACCGTCAGGCATTATGCTTCCATGATGAAGGAAATGAATTAGTTTACACCGTTACTTTCATCACCACTAATTTTCCGACTTCATGACACTTTCTTATAATGGGCGTATTGCACGCCGCACGCTGTAAACCGCTAGACCAATACACTGATGAGTATCCCCCAGTTTGTGATATGTTTGATGTCTCGAGTGTTTTCGTGGAAAACGTGTAGCAGGTTGCTATGTGTGGCAAGTCAAAGTCAAGAGACTTTCCGTAGGAAAATAACATGTGATGCTATTAGGCTTGCCTTGGCCGGCCGCCTAAAATTTTCCACAAGTCTGTCAATTGGTGGCGAACTTGAATGGCTGAGATTGCATGTCATGAAGAAGGGCAGTCGTTGATTATGGCTACCTTCTGTTGGCGCCTGGTAATGTTACATTGGCGTTTTTGGTGTATGCCAGTGACATTGCAGCATGACTGGCATATCTCGTGTATGCCAGTGGCACGGTGGTGTAAGTGGCACCTGGCGTAGCCATGGCCACTAGTTGGTTGCCTGGAACTTGCCGCAAGTCCGTTAGTTCGGTCGCGAACTTGGATGGCTGAGATTGCATCTCATGAGGAAGGGTAGTCGTTGATTATGGCCACATCTTGTTGTATAGCAAAGTGGCGCCACTAGCCGTGGCAGCTATTTTGGCATATTGGTGTTAGACCCAAATATGGCTCTGGCAACGTTGGCCCTGTTGCCACGTCAATCTCAACGCTCTGGGAAACGTTATTTGGCTTGGTTGGCGTAGAAATTTTTCCCAAATTAGGGTTTGGCATGACGAAACCCTAATTAGTGCGCGTGGCATGGCTGCGACATGGCCGTGGCGCAGTGGTATGGTCGCGACATGGCCTTGGCGTAGTGGTATGGCCGCGGTACGGCCGTTGTGTGTAGATGGGAAAAAACGATTTGCTGGTTTTTAAGGAATTGAGGAGACGACCGTACGGAGGAGACTCCTCGGACCGAGCGAAATGTTAAACCTCACACAGATGCACCGCTGCAAAGGGGGTGCTTTAGATTCGAGAGATCAATCAGTAGTACTCCGGCCTAAATCAAGATAATGATCGTTCTAGAGTAAATTCGGTCACAAGAGAGGATGGGTTGATCTGTAGGAGGGAAGCTGAGAAATGTGTGGAATCAATGGTAATCAAAGATTGTGGGTGTGTGAATTCCGAATGAAATAAGCTCTGAGTGATTGAAATTGCTCAATTGAGAGTAGTTGCTCAATTGATGAGTTGATGATCTCGTGTTGTCAGTTTGACGAGAGATTGATGATACTGATGATGTCGATAATTCAATCATGATTCAGAGACTTATTTATATTGCTGGAATTGTAGACACTATGATTCCATGAAGTGTGACAGTTTATGGAATCAAGGAGTGAGGAAGTGGAGATCGTGTTTGAAACCAGTTGCTCAACGTGTGGAGACTTGGTCGATTTTCCACCCACTACCTCGTGAATTCCTTCAACTGATTGCACGACTTGCTCACATTCCATCGTGTGTTTGAACACACGTGCCATAGATCGCCGGACCAAAACCCTAAGTGATATCCCTCCAAGTGAAACGATTAACATCTCGTGGTTTGTTAGTCAATTGATGACTTCGTGTTTTGATGGGACGATGAGTCCATGTAGTCGTTGAGTTGAACATGATGTTCTGAAACTCATGAATTGAACATGTCATGAGATAGAGGTATAGCTCTTACGATGAAGTGAGCAAGTATTGCTCATTCGATGGATCGTTGAATATTGATTGTTGAACCAATATTGAGAAAATATTCCTCATCTGAGCAAGTGCTTCTCATGTGATGAATTGTTGAATATTTGATCGTCTGAGCATGTGTTGCTCATCTGATGGATCATTGGCAGCGTACCAAAAATATTAATTAGAATACTGGTCGTTGAACCGAGCATAATTAATGAAATTAATGACCATGAGTCCGTCGTAAAATTATTAAGGTTGGAATCTGGAATGATGATCCTTGTATTCAGAAACCCTAATTTGATCAATTGATGATCAATTCATGGTTGTCAGAATTTCAACCATGGGACGAAGGAGGGAGCGACTACATGGGACCGTGGATCAACCATGTAGCATCCATATGCTCACGTGAGCAAATATAAAGAACTCCTGAAGAGTTGACGATTTGTTGGTGGAAGAATGATTAAATGCTGGTTTAATCATTTATTCAAAAAATGCTCGTCTGAGCCTTAGGTGAGAAAAACTAATTAATTATGACGAGGTGAGGGACCGGCCATGGAGTCATAAAACCGGCCCTAGGTTATCCCGTGACCGCCTGACGATCACTTCATGAAAATCCAAAGTGTTTGGGAGAGTTTTGGACCTAATACGAGCAATTGTGCACATTAGGTCAAAACTGTGAAAATTGATGGGACCGGCTTCCGTGAGCCAAAGAGCCAATCTTGGTCGGTCAAGATAGCGTGCTCGTGTCCCCAAGGCGTCCGCGTCTCAGTCCTGAGAATTTTGATAATTTCTGGCGTGCAATTGAGCATCCATTCGAGAAAATATGCCAAAATTAGGGTTTCGACGAAACTGAGGAAAAACACCATGAGATGATGAAAAAATAATTATAAAATAAGGAATGAGGAGGCGTGGGACCGCCGTGGTAAAGGCATGGTCGGCCGATCATGACCACAGTCACGTGGTGCCTTTTCCTTAATTTTATAATATTTTGATGATTTTATGTAAAATTCATGAATTTTGAGAAATTTGATGAATTTTGGGAGTTTCCATGAGTTCAAGGAGTTTTCATGAGTTCAAGGAAGAAAAAGATATTAAAATAATAAAACAAGGGCGTGCGGGACCGTGGAAGGCATGACCGTCCGTCCAGGGACCGGTCCCATGATGAGTGCTAAAAAGTGCATATTTATATATATTTTTCTTGGCATTTAACTCATCTTTTGTGCTCTAATTCTCCATTTTAACCCATATTCTGTATTTTCATTGTTTTCAAGAATAAATATTTTTATTAATTAATTTTGCATTTTTAGGTACCAAATAAAGTTTGGATGAATAGCGGAGCGGAAAAGAGCAGAAAAGTAGTGAAAAGCCGGGAGGAATTATGCAAGGAAGCCGCGAAGAATGTTGTGCACAAGATCAAAAGGCTAGAAATGGATTGAAGAGGAAGAATTGTTCTTAAAGAAGATATGGGCTTGGCATACCCAAGGCCCAAAACCCTCACCCAAATCCATTTCCTATATCCATACCCGTTTCCCTTTCTAGCCGTCAGATTGAATCCATTCCATCATCCAACGGTCGCTCCATCAGAGTCCATCGAGTTTTGATGTTCCTGTCTAACACTATAGCACCTAACTCCATCTCAGACCGTCAGTTTTGATGTATCCCATATCCAAAGGTCGCTTCATATTCATTTCCATCGAGCCATTGGATTATTCTTTCATCTTTTCATCCTACGCCTTTCACCATCCAAACATCAAGACTTGATGAGTCTGCTCAACACCCAAGAACCCAAATCTATTAACCCAACCAAACACCCCCTACTCCAAAAATATCGAACCCATCTTCTTCTCCTCCCTTCTCTGCACAGCGACGCTGTCGCCATCACCACCACCTGCTCCGTCTGCCACCACCACATCCACCACCAAAGCCATCATGGCTCCTACCAACTAAACCCATCCCCTATATCACGTCCTATATCCCTCTCAACGACTAATTTCACCCATTTTCACACCTCTAATCCCTAGCTGTGGAGTTGGTGAAATAAGTTGATGAGATGGATGTAATTTCGATTCCTATTTCTCAACAGGAAACCCTAATTTTACAAATTGGGGATTCTTAGGAATTGATGATTACAACTAGAAATAGAGGCATGGGTGAGTGTTATTGAGTAGATTCAGTGACATTAGGTAGGATTATTTTGATTTAATTTTGATTTTCACCAAACCTTAATTGGACTGATGTGGTCCTGTTTTGGGGAAAGTTGGTTTGTGTATAAATAGGGATGATGGGTGTGTGTTAGAACGATGCCTGGATTAGCCAGAGCACCACCAAGAGGCCTGGAATAGCCAGGACCTCAACTGTTAATGTTGTTTCAATTTCAGTTCAAGTTCAGTTCAATGTTTTAAACAATTTCAATTCCATTGTCATTTAATTTCATTATGTTCTAACTCCATTTGCTAGGGGTTAGATGATACTCTTGAATTGTAAGCTAGGATAGTCCTTGTTCATGTCACTATTCTTGTAGTGCTGAAACTAAGTAGGATTGATAATTGGCTAGTTGAGTGAATGCACCTGTGATCAGCTGTGCTGTAAGAAGACAGCTGATTCTAGGGGTGTAAGAGTGAGAGTAGCTAAGGATTCAGTCCATTTGAAGGGCTGTGCTTAATTGAAGTAGGGAAGTTAGTAAACTTAGTGATCAAATGCACCTGTGATTGAGTGTGCTGTAAGAAGACACTCAATGCTAGGGGTGAACTAGAGAACTTAGGGGATTAACCTTCCACTAATGCGGATTGCTAGATAACTGGTTGAGCAAACAAGCATGTGATCAGCTGTACTGTGAGAAGACAGTTGATGCTAGGGGTAAGTTAGTAAGATTAGTTAAGTAAATCATCCATAATCTTCCTTGAGATGAAGCAAGAACATGATTTGATTAGGATCTGCCTTAGTTTAGGATCAAGAAGTGGATTCAAAAGCCCAAGCATGTTCCTGTTTACTTGCTTTACATTCTACTGTTTTTTTCAGTTCAGTCACTGCCATCATTTCAAGTGTGTTTTAACACAACCAAGACTCTTTGTTACAACTCAGTTTTAGTGAAATCTTAAGCTTCAACTGCACACACCTTGTCCCTGTGGATTCGACCCGTACTTGTGCACTCACTGCAACAACACCGTGCACTTGCGGTATCACTGTAGGCATCCATTTATTCATCTTATTTACACATCTATATTCGCCTACCAAGTTTTTGGCGCCGTTGCCGGGGACTGGTGCTGTGTAGTTGAAAGGAAAAATAAAAAAAAAATTGTGCTCTTGCTTTTCTGTTTTCAAACTTAGCTGTAACTTAGCTTGTTTAGTGTAACTTAGTATAACTGTTTTAGCTGCTTTAGCTGTAACTTAGTCTTTAACTTAGCTGTAAGCATATTGCATCATCGCATCATTGCATCTGCATTCCATTATCTGCATCTGCATATTAGTGTAATCATCTGCATCTTAGTGTAAGCATTGCATCCATACTGCATCTGCATCTTGCATCTGTAGCTTTTCTTCTTTGCATTCTTGCATGCCTTGTAACATACATGCAACTTTGCAAAGTGTCTGTGACTTTGTTCATTGCCTGTAGCTTTGCCCTGCCCTGTAAGCATGATGCCATGTAGCCTAGCATCTGTAGCCTCATGATAATGCATCTACAGCTGCAAACTGCACTGCTTTATGCAGTTTTCCATTTTTTTCCTGCCTTCTCTGTGTACTGATTACACACAATGAGTGTCAGGTGTTGCTAAAGCCAGCCTCTGGTGCTGCTGCTGTTTGCCTTCTGCTTCTGAGCTGAGCTGCTGTGGCTGCTGTTGCCATTTGCTGCTGGCCCTTGCTGTTGTTGCCTGCTGCTACTCTCTTGTTGCTGCTATGCTGCTGGTAATGAGCATCTGCTGCTACTTTCTTATGCTGCTGCTACTTTCTCCTTCTATGCTGCTGCTGGAGAGAACCAAGCCCAACTGGGCTGTGCAACTAAGAGCCCAACTGGGCTCCCCTTTTCAAAATGTAAGCCTAAACTAAAAGTAGAAATTCTGAAAGTGTAATTATTCTGGGCTTGTAACAAATTCTGTTTCTGAAAATTTTGATAACCCATTTCTAAAACTCACTTCTGGGCCTGTTTCTACTCTGGGCTTGACCCAAACAAAAAATTGAAAAACATTTTCAAGCCCAGATGGGCCTAAGCTCTTGGCTATTCTGTTATCCCAACACCAAATTGAAACTGAACTTCTGGGCTCCTGAACCCAAACTGTGGGCTTATCCCAATTGTTTTTGGGCTTGTTTAACTTTGTAGTGGGCTTATTTGAACTATTTGTGGGCTTGTTTAAATTTTCTTTGGGCTTATTGAAATCAAACTCTGGGCCAAGTTTAACTGAATTCTGGGCCTCATCCCAAAAAAAAAAAAAAGAAAAAAAAAAAAAAAAAAAAAACAAATGTTTCTAAACCAAAAATGTCTGCTTGCTCCCGATTTTAAAACCAAATTTTTCTTTTCAAAACCCATTAAAAACCAAATGTTTTTCTCCCTTTAAAAACCAAAAGTTTCCAAATGTCTCCCGTCAAAATCAAATGTCTCCCGACAAAACCAAATTTTTCACAAAAAGTCCAATCCCATTAAAAACCAAATTTTCTTGTATAGAATCTAGTAGATAGTTTCTTAGTTAAATCTTTTGTTTCTTTTGTACATATTTTGCTAATCCAATATGATCTCGACTGACATATGTTGGATTTTTGCCTTGAATAACGGAGTTCTAATCTTGCTTTCGCCGACATCCGGGTGTTCTCTTTCCTTTTTCTCTGCTCAGCATGGTCCTATTCGTATGTAGTATTATAATTTTATCCATCTTTTGAAACATTGAGGACAATGTTTAGTTTAGGTTTGGGGGTATAGAGTAGATACCATGATAATATGCCATAATTGAAAACAAGAACTCCTTCTTTTTGAAAAAATTGAAAAAAAAAATTGAAAAAAATATAAAAATGGAGCTCATTTACCTTGAAATGTTGACTCTTGTGCAAATATGTAATTTTTAGGATTCTTAGTCTAGATATTTAGGCACCCTGATTCTAGCACAATTCACATGTGATAAGAAACTTGCACACGCACAATCTACCAATACATGTATAGCCTCATCCTTGAGGTGTTCTATCGGAAGTCACGATTGCCAATCACTTTAGAATACTGAACGAAACTTGACTAGCTTGTTCTTTGGTTGGTTGGGATAGAAGGTGGAGGTTACATTAAGAAAGACAACCATCGAATTTAACTGGGTGCATCAAAAAGGGCTACCTCTTGCAAAGTGTCATGTAATTTTTTGTTTCTTTTTGTTATGTATCAAAAGAGATACCATATGTAAAATCAATTCCTTCTTCAAAAAAAAAAAAAAAACGATATATATATTCAGAAAAAAAAAATTAATATCAAAAAAAAATCAAAAAAAAAATCAAGTATTTATCAATTCCATTCTCTCTTGTCCAAAAATAAAAGAGAGTAGTCAATGTAAATAAGAGTCATGTAAAGAGTCATCTTTTGTGTTTTGTGTTATAAGTAAGGAAGGGTGTATTCCATTGATGTACAACGCGAGTAATTGTGAAATACCTCCAACTCATTCACAATTCTCGTAAAGTCCGGACAGCTAGCTAGATTTCGACCTTGGTTCTTAGCCTGAGAAACTATCTCTTGGTGATTAGTAGTCATAACATCCGATCTTTCTTTACACATGTGTAGATATACTTTACACTCTTATCACATGACTTTATTTGTTATCAGTGCTAGGATTGTGCCTTTGATAGCTAGATTGACATCTCCATTTTGCTGTGAGCTTCTACTGTCTTGCACATGTCACATTTCATGGAATCTGAGCTTATATTTTGGCCTAGAACTTTGTAGATACGTTCTAAGAAAACCTTCACGAGACTTCACTCGTCCACTAGGGACACTTAGTGGTTTAAAAGGCTTAGTGCATATGCTAAATGCATTCGAGAGACCAGCGACAGTGGTATAGTTAGGATTTCCTTAGTTTTGTTTTACTTGAGGACAAGTAAAATTCAGGTTTGGGGGTATTTGATGAGTGCTAAAAAGTGCATATTTATATATATTTTTCTTGGAATTTAACTCATCTTTTGTGCTCTAATTCTCCATTTTAACCCATATTCTGTATTTTCATTGTTTTCAAGAATAAATATTTTTATTAATTAATTTTGCATTTTTAGGTACCAAATAAAGTTTGGATGAATAGCGGAGCGGAAAAGAGCAGAAAAGTAGTGAAAAGCCGGGAGGAATTACGCAAGGAAGCCGCGAAGAATGTTGTGCACAAGATCAAAAGGCTAGAAATGGATTGAAGAGGAAGAATTGTTCTTAAAGAAGATATGGGCTTGGCATACCCAAGGCCCAAAACCCTCACCCAAATCCATTTCCTATATCCATACCCATTTCCCTTTCTAGCCGTCAGATTGAATCCATTCCATCATCCAACGGTCGCTCCATCAGAGTCCATCGAGTTTTGATGTTCCTGTCTAACACTATAGCACCTAACTCCATCTCAGACCGTCAGTTTTGATGTATCCCAGATCCAAAGGTCGCTTCATATCCATTTCCATCGAGCCATTGGATTATTCTTTCATCTTTTCATCCTACGCCTTTCACCATCCAAACATCAAGACTTGATGAGTCTGCTCAACACCCAAGAACCCAAATCTATTAACCCAACAAAACACCCCCTACTCCAAAAATATCGAACCCATCTTATTCTCCTCCCTTCTCTGCACAGCGACGCTGTCGCCATCACCACCACCTGCTCCGTCTGCCACCACCACATCCACCACCAAAGCCATCATGGATCCTACCAACTAAACCCATCCCCTATATCACGTCCTATATCCCTCTCAACGACTAATTTCACCCATTTTCACACCTCTAATCCCTAGCTGTGGAGTTGGTGAAATAAGTTGATGAGATGGATGTAATTGAAGCATGGGAAGGAGCAGAAGACGATAAGGAAGCATGGGTCAAGACTATTGGGAAGAAATCAGAGCTGTTAGGTGAGTAATTTCGATTCCTATTTCTCAACAGGAAACCCTAATTTTACAAATTGGGGATTCTTAGGAATTGATGATTACAACTAGAAATAGAGGCATGGGTGAGTGTTATTGAGTAGATTCAGTGACATTAGGTAGGATTATTTTGATTTAATTTTGATTTTCACCAAACCCTAATTGGACTGATGTGGTCCTGTTTTGGGGAAAGTTGGTTTGTGTATAAATAGGGATGATGGGTGTGTGTTAGAACGATGCCTGGATTAGCCAGATCACCACCAAGAGGCCTGGAATAGCCAGGACCTCAACTGTTAATGTTGTTTTCAATTTCAGTTCAAGTTTAGTTCAATGTTTTAAACAATTTCAATTCCATTGTCATTTAATTTCATTATGTTCTAACTCCATTTGCTAGGGGTTAGATGATACTCTTGAATTGTAAGCTAGGATAGTCCTTGTTCATGTCACTGTTCTTGTAGTGCTGAAACTAAGTAGGATTGATAATTGGCTAGTTAAGTGAATGCACCTGTGATCAGCTGTGCTGTAAGAAGACAGCTGATTCTAGGGGTGTAAGAGTGAGAGTAGCTAAGGATTCAGTCCATTTGAAGGTTTGTGCTTAATTGAAGTAGGGAAGTTAGTAAACTTAGTGATCAAATGCACCTGTGATTGAGTGTGCTGTAAGAAGACACTCAATGCTAGGGGTGAACTAGAGAACTTAGGGGATTAACCTTCCACTAATGCGGATTGCTAGATAACTGGTTGAGCAAACAAGCCTGTGATCAGATGTACTGTGAGAAGACAGTTGATGCTAGGGGTAAGTTAGTAAGATTAGTTAAGTAAATCATCCATAATCTTCCTTGAGATGAAGCAAGAACATGATTTGATTAGGATCTGCCTTAGTTTAGGAACAAGAAGTGGATTCAAAAGCCCTAGCATGTTCCTGTTTACTTGCTTTACATTCTACTGTTTTTTTCAGTTCAGTCACTGCCATCATTTCAAGTGTGTTTTAACACAACCAAGACTCTTTGTTACAACTCAGTTTTAGTGAAATCTTAAGCTTCAACTGCACACACCTTGTCCCTGTGGATTCGACCCGTACTTGTACACTCACTGCAACAACACCGTGCACTTGCGGTATCACTGTAGGCATCCATTTATTCATCTTATTTACACATCTATATTCGCCTACCATCCCACAACTTTCCCTAATTTTGTAATGATTTTATGAAAAATTCATGAATTTTGAGAAATTTGATGAATTTAAGGAGTTTCCATGAACTGAAGGAGTTTTCATGAGTTCAGGGAATCAAAAAATATTAAAATAATAAAAACAAGGGCGTGTGGGACCGTGGAGGCATGGCCGGCCGGCTTGGGACCCGGTCCCACGAGTTTTCATAATTTTTTTTAATATTTTTTAGGTATTTTTGATGATTTGAGGGAATTTTTCCTAATTTGAGAGAAATACCATGAAATCAAGGAATTTGATGAATTCAAGGAAAACTAATAATAAAATAATAAAACAAAAGGGCATGTGGGACCGGCTAGGGCATGGCCGGCCGGCCAAGGCCCGGTCCCACAAGTTTTCATAATTTATTTTATTGTATTATTATTTGATGATTTGTGCAAAAATACCATGAAATCAAGGAGTTTTTTCATGAAATTAGAGAAATAATAATAATAATAATAATAATAAGGAACCGTGGGTGTGGGGACGGTTGGGACCAAGGCATGGCCGGTTGGCCAATGGTCACGCCCCACACTCCTTTCCTTAATTTTATATTATTTTTTATGGATTTATGGAAGTACCATGAAACCGAGGAGTTTCCTCGAGACGAAGGAGATTTGATAAAATGAGAGGATTTTCATCAAATCATGGAAAATAATAAAAATGCATTAAAAATGTAAAACTGGCGTGGGATTGACCACGACACGGTCGGTTGGTCGTGTGTCCATGCTCCTAGCACCCTGGTCAATATTTTTAATTATTTATTATTTTCTTCTCTATTTTGCATAAGTTCATCGTTTCGTTGTATTTTTGAAATAGTCATTCGTGCGGTGACTGTTAGTGTATCATCGTTGAATTCACCTTCACCATTTGAATCGGGGCTTACTTAGAGGTAGCTCAGACGCCCGGTTGTTTATTATTTATTACTAATTGTGGAATTCAGCGGAGAATAATTCACAAAACTGAGTAATAAGATGTTTATTATTAATTCATAGGATCAGCTGAGGATTCGACTGCGAATTCAGAATAATAAAGTGAGCATTACCATTCTATGGGATCGTAGATTCGACCATAGAATCAGAGTAATTAAGGTTTATCTATTACCATTTATGAGACCAGTTGTGGATTCGATCATGAAATCGGAGTAATGAGATAATATAGTTATTGCTATTCTATGAGATCAAGCTGTGGATTCGATCATAGAACCAGAACAATTGTTATTGTCATTCCATGGAACCAGTCGTGGATTCGACCATGGAATAAGAGCGATTTTAATTAGGAATAATTAACTTTGTGGCTCTATACTAGCAGAGAAAGCTGTCTAGGAGCATTAATTATCCTGATACGATCTTGCCGGTAAGCCAATATTTAATCATTCTTCCACCAACAAATCGTCAACTCTTCAGGAGTTCTTCGTATTTGCTCACGTGAGCATATGGACACTACATGGTTGATCCACAGTCCCATATAGTCGCTCCCTCCTTCGTCCCATGGTTTAAATTCTGACGAACCATGAATTGATCATCAATTAATCAAATTAGGGTTTCTGAATCCAAGGATCATCATTCCAGATTCTAACCTTAATAATTTTATGACGACCTCATGGTCATTAATTTTATCAATTATGCTCGGTTCAACGACCAGTATTCTAATTAATATTTTTGGTACGCTGCCAATAATCCATCAGATGAGCAACACATGCTCAGACGATCAAATATTCAACAATTCATCACATGAGCAGCACTTGCTCAGATGAGGAATATTTGCTCAATACTGGTTCAACAATCATGGAGAACCTGAACCACAATGGGACATAGGTATCTTAATCAGGAAACTAGATAAGGGTATGCGGTACACGTTCATTTTCTTGGCTTGTTGCAGATTCCTTTTACTTGTGATAGCTCTATTTGGTTTCGATAATCCACAATTATTTAGGCTATTGATATATGATTCGAGGTGATTAAACCTTTCTTAGTCTGGCTGAAGACTATAAACTTATCACTTCTTGGGAGGTAACCCAATCTCATGCAACCCGGTAATATCCTTCCTTCACTCTTTTGCTTCAAATAGTAACTGTCTCTCCTTGTTCATGCTTTTAATTTCATCTTTAGAACATTGAGGACAATGTTAATTTTAAGTTTGGGGGTATGGGAGAAACTTTTTAGTTGTAATAAATAAACTCCAGAGCCTAGAAATTTACGCCTATTAAGGATAGCACTAACCAATCTAAGTGGATGGAAACATTTTTGTTTTAGGAGTTGAGGAACCAATCTGACTAGATGGAAAATAGAGTCTATTCATAAAAGCACAAAGCTCAGGTGTTAGAATTAACATGATAGTTTCGCCATATCTCGTCGAGTCCTTTTCACTTTCTATTTTTTAATTTTCTTTTATTTCAAGTGATTTGGTGGGGCACACGATTCAAGTTGTTACCTTTGCTAGGGTGAAATAGAGTGACTGAGTTATCTTTTCAAAAAAAATAAAAATAGACCAGACCAGTAGACCAACGGAATAAATACTAACACTTGGATAGCAATACGTGTGTGTTCTCCTTGTCTCCGTCGCCTAAACAAGCGTGGAAAACAGGATCCACGAGAATCACCATGTAATCTGCTGACAAGAAACATGCGCTTCGGTCCACAAGGTCCAATCATGTTGTTAGTTCTTAAATAAATGTGTGTTTAATAAAGTCGACCACTGGTACCCTTGTATATGCCAGTTGTGTTGACCTAGAGTTAGGATTATTAACCATTGGTTCCCTTGTATATGCCAGTGTGTTAATATTAGTCAGACCGGTATCTCAGTCATTTAGGTTAGGTTCATCTTGGCAGAGGCCTTCAGACAGATATGGGAAACACCGTTCGCTTTTCAACCATCTACATTTTTCTTTTTCCATCTTCTTAATCTTTTCATGTGATTAGTCTGACTCCGAGTATGATGTCCATCGTGAAACTATCTTAGTAGAGCTCTGTCACTTATATTGAATTTTAGTATGCTTGAGAGTGCAAACTCGTGTACATCAATTGGAATTTCGCATCAGGGTTCTTCCTCTTAGAGTCAATAATTGTATGCCAACCAAGGAGGTTCTTTAGTGATTTCCAAGGTTTGGCGTAGATAGATAGGGTATGGAGTAAAGGTTTTGTGGGTACACCTCTGGTAAACCCTCCGGAGACAACACTCCGCCACTAGGGCCACCTAGGGGTTCAAATGGTTTTCCTTTCTAGAATAAATTTTCTCGAGGACTAGCAAATAATAAGTTTGGGGGTGTTGATAGACGCATTTATGTGTCTAATATGCCTTTATTGTATGTATTGTTAGTGCTCAATTTTGTATTTATTTTGTTCTTTTATGTCTTTGTAGGAATTTTTAGAGAAATAATCCCTTGCGGCGAAATGGGCTCAAAAAGCAGTGTTTTACACCCCGGAGAAATGTATCGTAGGCACCCCAGAAATGCACCGGAAGCATCCCAGAAATGTCCCGGAGGAACCCATAAAAATTACTATTTCCACCCAATTGCCATTCGCACCCAAGATCTGGTTAAGGGGCATCCATCTTCTCTTTAAATTCAAAAACAGCTTTTTGGCGGGAAAAATATATTCAAAACTGGCAGATTTGTGATCGAGAAAATGAAGGTGTTTTAGTGCGATTCAATCGCTGAAATTTGGTGGGAAGTTGTGATATGGGATAGGGAACACATCGTGGGCATCAGATTCGATCGGAATTGGCTGTAAATCCTGGTTTGAGTCACGAGCTCAAAACAGAGCAACGTGTCCTGTAAAACGAGTTTGATTGTGTGTTTGCCATGCATGGAGTGTTTTGGAGGAGTTCGATGACTTCGTAGGCGTGGGGAAGGTTAACTAGAGCGTGCAGGATCAAAGTTTACGTGTGTAGAACCAAAAATGGAAATTATTGTTAAATATGGGCAGCGAGCAATGACGGGATTAATGGGAGATTATACGGTGTTATGGTCGGATATTTTTGTTCTAAAACACTATAAATACAAGGATAAAGAGTTTAGAAGAGTTGGAGAGTCTTTGTGAGAGTTTAGGAGCCGAGAAGAATCGAAAGAAAGTCACGCAGGAGAAAAGCTTGCTGCTGGTGCAAGGAAAATCACGAAGAACATAATACCCACAGGGACAGTCGTTGATTAGTGTCGCTTAATTTCGACAATACTCAATTCCTTTCCCCGACTTCGGAACAACAACACCTATGTTGTATCGTTCTTTTTGAACGCTCTATATGTGTCGCAAACACTGTTGTAAACCGTTTTTCTCCATTTTCTCTTGATTGTAAACAACTTTTGAGTATCAATGAATCAATTTGAGAGGTTTTTCATCATGAGTAGCTAAACCCAATCCCAGGGGTGACGGAGGAAGCCATTCTTCCAAAAGTTATGTGGTAAAATTTATTTATGCAACTCTTTTATGATTAATTGCACCGAATAAAAATGGAGTAAATGATTTTTATTAATCAATTGTGTTTTCTCTTGATGGAGTATGCTTAGTAAATTGCTTTTGATACTTCATACTCGCGATTAACAGTGGATGTTTTCAAAATCTAATTTAGGCAATGATTAAAATCACAATTTCCTTTGATTGGAGTTATATTTTCTAGAATTGCATGATAAGAATTGTTATTGAATCACATAAATTTTGGTGAATGGTGGAATCCTGATGCCCGGTAAAAATTCTCTCCCATATTTTGTTAATATTGTGCATATAAAATTATTTATTTATTTTTATTAAGTCTAAAAAAAAATTATCCTTCACAAATCCGAGAGTTTGAACCTTCACTACTACAACCACGAAAAATCATTAATCATTACATGCGCTAGTCTGGATAAATTTCATGTAAATATATTGAACAACTCAATAAATGTGCCAGTGGAGAGATTGACACTCATGGCTTCGTTTCTCGCAGAGTGACGTCACATCAGATACAAGGTTTTACAAATTTAACCCTGAGCTAAAAACCACCATCAACACGTTGATACTCAGTGATCCAGATTTCGGAACGCTTATTCACACCATTGATACTAGTAAAACTATTCATTGTTATACCATGTTCCTTGTTTGTCTTTACTTCAAAAATCACTCTCAACCCTTCTGGTACATAATCCATGATAATAACCATTCTTCTTCCACTGATTTGCTCCAAGTATAACCGAGTTTATTACAAACTATAACCCAACTTCTTTGCAACTTCGTATTCCATTTCCTTCGAAAATATCTCGATAAGATATTCTTATATAACCCATCAAGCCATGGCTTTGCCGGAAGTAAGTTTTGGTTCAGTTCAAGAGTGGTAGGGAAGACGGAGAGAAGAAGGAGAATGAGCAGTTAACAGATCCTAAAAAAGAGCGCAACTTTTATTTTCCTACATTTCCGAAGATAAACAAAAAAATAAAAAGCAAATATGGTTAGAAAACCAGATAAGAGTATAACAAACGAATCATTGGGGCCGGAATGTGCACCCCGGTTTTAAGGGGGTGCACAAAGTTGGACTCAAGAAACACTATTATCTCTTATATTTTATTTGTCTTTTCAATTTCTCATGTCAATAATTGGCTCTTATGTTGTGCATGGGTGCACAAAATAACAAAGTGAAAAATACTAGAACCCCCTACTATATGGGTTCAAACATATAGAAGCCCCACTATATGGATCATCCACTGTCAACTCCATACTTTAAGAAAATGGTATTACTAGGCCCAAAAAATCAAATTTTCTTCAGATCTGGCCTATAATTAATTAATACAAATTTTAATAATACCAAGACTACCCTTTAGTATTTATACAAGAGGAATATCAGAAGATATTTTCATTTTCTATTTCATTTTCTCTCTCCGTCTAAAACCAGAGCTGCTCTCATAGATTCATTTTCTAGGGTTTTATCTATTCGGTTGTACAAGATCTAATCTTCTGATTTGATTTCACATCAACAATTTGCAAGAAAATCGATCTGTGATTTAGAAAGAATCAATTATGTATAGAGATTTTTGTTCTACTCTATCTTATGCTAAAAGAATTTAGTGGTTTTCGATCTATGTCATCTATGGCTGCCGATGTACGACAAAGAGGAAAAAATGACATCGATCTCTACTTCTGTATCTGTATCTACTGATGATGTTTCTAGATCATCATTTGTTTGTGAATAAGTCGAAATCGAGATGCAGAGACAATGGAATTCGTCATCAACTATTAGATCTGACGATTCAACAACAAAAAGCTGAGAAAGATAAGTTTCTCCCTTCTAATCCTGTTTAATTCAATTAAAATTCCTAGTTATGTGATTCGAAAATAAAATTGACTCTAATTTGTTGTTTCGAAGCTACTTCAGGTAAGGTTTTCTATTTGATTCAATAGGTTTTCCTGATTTAGTAGTTCTACTTTCTTAGTTTGATAAGGTTCTGATTTTTGTTTCGTTGACTTTATTCAGATCGGAGAAGAACATTATTTTTATTGAATCAACAGGTTTTGAATCTAGGTATGTTTAGGTTTGTTGTTTGTTTCTGCCGATTTGTTGATAATACTAGTTAAATTCTCCATTTAATAAAAACGCTGATCTTTCATAATTCTAATGGAGCTAGTTGTGGACTCTTGTTGGTGTTTTTATGTTGCTTATCTTGACTACACATGTTGAGTTTGGTTAACGAATCTATGGTGGTGTTGATGGTGGAGATGCAGGTTCTGGAGGAGTATGAGGAGGATGTGGTGGTAGAGGTGGTGGTATCGGAGCAGGTTTGAAAGAGGATTTTGAAGTCAGTGGTGGTGATTTTCAGAATTGATGAATTGAAGGAGATGATGAGAAGATAAAGGATGAACTATTTTAAGTTTCTACTACTGGTGCTAGTGGTGACAGGTAATTAGCTGATTTCACAAGGTTCTCTTCTTTTTCAAATGTTTATGTTTTTGTTGTGATCAAGGTTAACTTGTTCTGATAAATTTACTACGGTAGCATCCCTGTGAATGATTGGTTTTTACTGTTGACTTATGCATCCTTGTAAAGGTAGTATATGGATTCTGTAATGTATATCAAAGGGGTCAATGCTTTCCGTTGAATAAATGTATATAAAAAGGTAGTATATGGATATAGGTCTGCACATTACATCTGTTTAACTGTACATTAGACAAGACATATGCATGACAGTTTGCACATTTAACTAGCATTGGCAGACTATATATGTGTAACTAGTAGTTACACATCTAATCAAATGTGTAACTTCTAGGTACACAAGCTAAATGAATGTGTATCTACTAGTTACACATGCAAATTAGATGTGTAACTTATAGTTACACATGTTAATTTGATGGGATATGCATATGTAACCTAATATGAAACTTCTATCTAACTGTAACATTTTTAATTTTACCTTCTTTTTGTAGAGTCTGTAACTCTGTAAGGGTGAACTATTAAGTTTTGTATACTTGCTCTAGTTTATTCAGTTATGAGATAGATTTGACTATTCTGTGTCCATTGGTTTTTTATTTTTGGATGTCCTGTTTTGTTCATTTGTATGAGAAGTGTTCTAGCTGCTATGGTACTGATATCATTTGCTTGTCATGTAGTTACTAAGAAGGCTGACCCCAAGGTGCTGGCTAACAAAGCTTCCAAGGCTGTCAAAGCTGGAGCATCAACCATTAAGAAGAAGGCTAAGAACATCTGCACATTAGTCACATTTCACAGGCCAAAGACATTGCAGAAGGCAAGGAATCCTAAGTACCCATATATTAGTGCACTACCAAGGAACAAGCTTGACCATTACCAGATCCTGAAATACCCACTCACCACCGAGTCCGCAGAAGATTGAAGACAACAACAAGAAGAAAACAAGGATGCTTTCAAGAAGATGTACAACATCCAGACAGATAAAGTGAACACCATTATCAAATAATCCTTCTTGATTACTTACGACTAGATACTTATTTTTCTTGAAAGGTAGTATATGGATATAGGTCTGGAATGGTTTCACTTAACTCATACATCTGTTTAACTGCACATCACACAAGCCATATGCATGAAAGTTTGCACGTTTAACTAGCATTGGCAGACTATGGATGTGTAACTAGTAGTTACACATGCTAATTAAATATGTAACTTCTAGGTACACAAGCCAAATGAATGTGTATCTACTAGTTACACATGCATATTAGATGTGTAACTTATAGTTACACATGCTAATCTGATGGGATATGCATACGTAACCTAATTATGAAACTTCTATCTGTTATAGTGGTTATATTTATGAAATTGAGGAAAGAACATCAAGTCCTAGTAGTAGGGAGTAGTAGTGGATGCAGATTAGACTAATTAGACGCAGGTTATACTTATAGTTACACATGCTAATTAGATGTGTAACTTCTAGTTACACATGATGATTGTATGTGTAACTTATGCTAATATGCATGTGTAATTATTGTTTACATATGACATATGCATGTGTAACTACTGATTACACATGCATTTTGTTTTCCTGGGTTCATATCTATACCCTGCTGAATCAGTTGTGTGATCATTTTTTGCGATATTAATGTGCTAGCACAAGGTTCTCAGGTGTTTGTATTATTCTGCCAGTATAATTACTGTCTGAAGCTTTACTTTTTGTTGCTTAAAATGTCCATCGTCATCGATAATATGAAAATGGCTTAGGTACATCTAGACTAGCGCTGTAAAACGTCTTTCTGTTAATACAGTGCTAACAGCGTCTTTCTGCTGAAGCAGTGATATCTTAATTAAGAGATTCTCATTCACTTGCAAGGTTAACTGTATTATGGCTGGTAATTGCTTGATAGTCACCTCTCGTTTTTGCTAGTGTTATTCATTTAGAGATGGATTTGTTGATTTTATGTTGACATATCTAAGTCTGATGCATGTGTAACTGCAAGCTACACATGCTAATTAGATGTGTAACTTTTACTTACACATACTGATTTTGGGTACACATACCAATATGCATGTGTAACTCCTAGTTACACTAGTCATATGCATGTGTAACTGCTAGCTACACTAGCCAGATGAATGTGTATCTCCTAGTTACACATGTTATATGCATGTGTAACTCTCAGTTACACAATTCAGATGCATGTGTAACCGCTAGCTACACTAGTCAGATGCTTGTGAAACTGAAATATACATTGTTTTATGTACTGTTCATTTTAATCGTATAAATATTGATTGCTTGTTGTTATATTTCAGGTTTTAGATAACTTCACAAAAGCTAATTGCTTAAACGTGGTAATGGTCTCGCTGGAACTGGAGTTGACGCTGAATACACAAGTCAGATGCATGTGTAACTCTCAGTTACACTAAATAGACACATATGTAACTCTCAATTACACTAAACAAACGCGTGTGTAACTTCTTGTTACACATGCTAAGAAATTATTGTAAATGAATATTAAAGTAATAATTGTATTTCTTTTTTGTGTTTTTTTTATGTCTATTTTTTTGCATATATATACAAGTGTAACTTTGCATTACACATATCATAAGGATGTGTAACTTCTGGTTACACATGCCATATGCATGTGTAACTTTTGTTTACAGCTTCGCACTGTATTTTAATAATTTCGGGCCTACATTTAATAATTTTGGGCCTAAATTTAAATTTTATTTAATTATGGACTTGACAATATGCATAAGGGTATCAAGGTCTTTTAAAAACTCGGGGCCTAGATTTAAACTTTTTTTAATTAAGGGCCTCATATTATGGGTTATCCATGGGTTGGGCCTGAGCCTAAGTTCCCCAATAACAAAACTCTTTTAGTTTTGACTGGGCTTGTTATGATTTTAAGATTTCAGCCCAGTCATGAATTTTGTTTTCTGGGCCCTCCTAGCCCTAGGTCGTCCTTGTCTCTCTCGGACTTGTGGATGAAGTGAATTACTGGATACATTTCCACTCTTCACAACTTTAATTATCACCTGATAAGTGAAGAATAATGGCCGCGTCAAGATCATATAATATCCATTATTATCCTTTCAAAGGTTTTGATGCCTGGATATGATCAGAATCTGGTAATTTCTTTTATCTATCTGTGTGTGTGTTTGTCTGTTTCTCTAGCTAAATTGATCAAAGGGTGGATTCTTCTATACACATTATTAAATTAATGAAACCATAAGCTAATAAATATGTTACGTTTCCATATATTTCAATTCAGACACCTTGTTTTGTATAAGTAACGGCCAGGTCCGACATTGATCTCTATTTAATACAGGTGGGTAAAATTATTTCTGTACGAGGCGCTCCCAAATCTTCCCACAACAAAATCACAGAGAAGCTGATTGATGAAGAAGGGGTACAAACCCTAAGGCACAGAAAGGTTAGAGTCTTCCTAATTTTCTAATGGAACATCTGTAAACTTTTTTTTTTCTTTTTTTGTTCGGGGTTTTCCTATATTTATATCAGTTTTCTTTGAATTTAATCTGAAATCCTATACAGTTTCTATTGCTTGGTAGATGTATATCTGAAATGTTACAATCTCATAGATTGTATTTGCTGTTGATTTATATATACTAGGTTTGTTATATCTATTTTTTGATTTACTGATTTAGATGAACATTTGCCATCAAATTTACTATTTCAAGAAGGAAAAATTTTCTACACAATTGGTACTTTGGTATAGTTGTAAAAACAAGTTAAGTTTCTTCATTCATGGTTTCAAAATTTACTATAACCTGTGCATTTGGATCTAGAAATTCTATTCGTAAGGGGAAAGGAGAGAGCTTTCCTTTCAAATCCAAAGAGGAATACAATGAAAAGAGATGGATACGACACCTAGGGACAGCGTGTTCGGTTCAGATTTTTCAAATCCAGGAATTCAATTCTGGGGTAATCCTTTTCCTCCGGAATTGGATTCCATTCCACCGGTCCGTCGACGTAATGGAAAAGGCGAGTTTTAAGGGAATTGGATTCCCACGGAATAAAAGTTTCGCGTCTGTTCGGTTCGAGGGAATTGGGTATATTCCCCCGGAATCCAATTCCTGGGCTCCCAAAAACCTAAACCGAACGCGCTGTGAATGTAACATTTTAAATGACCTTCTCAATGGACTAAATTTACGTTCTTTATGAGCAGTTTTAGTTCTGTTATTTTTTATCTTGTTCTCCAACTGGTTCTTTTTCTTTTGAGGGTTTAGTTTGATCAATGAAACAAATTTTTATCTCGTTTAACTTAATTGACGTCTGTGTTGTGGTTTTCGGATAGGATGTCGACAGCTGGAAGTTGCTTCAGTACTCTTGTTCTACCGGAAGATGTAGTTTTTCAAATTTTGATATGGCTCCCTGTGCAGTCTCTGTTGCGATTCAAATCTGTGTGTAGATCTTGGTATGCCCTCATTCAATCATCTCACTTCGTAGAAAGCCATGCCACTACGGTGGACAAGAACTCCAAGTTAGGCACCTTCATTTTCCAACAACAACCACCTGAACCTCATTTTTTATTGCTTTCTGGTGAAGGCTTCAAGGAGTTGGAGGATCTAGGCAAACAACCATTTTTTAAGGATGCGAACCCTAATGCCATAGACATGGTGGATTCTGTTCATGGAATAATTTGTTTACATAACCGGATGACCAGGGATATTGCTCTTTGGAACCCTGCTACCAGACAATGTAGACTTCTTCCAAAGTCGTCAAATGGAAACCCCAAGGTTGGATATTACCATCGTGATTTTGTTGGTCTAGGTTTTGATGTTGAAACCAAGGATTACAAGGTGATACAAGTCTCTTCTCTTGAGCCCCAAAAAAATAACATATGGTTAGGCCTTAACTGCATGCGCAAAGTTCAGATATACTGCCTAAGTACTGATTCTTGGAGGTTGGTAGACTCGGATTTCCGTACTCATTGTTCTGGCGGAGCATTAGGACGGAGTTTGAATGGTATTTATTTTCATCTAGGTGTGGACTACTCTGCAGAACCTAATGAGCAAGTGGTTTACTCTGTAGACCCTAATAAGCAAGTGATTTTGTCATTCGACTTAAGCAAAGAAAGATATCGAAGAGTACAGAGACCAGTTGATCACTTGCTTCAGCTAGAATCAATAGGTGATAAACTAGCTTGCATTTCAGAATGTTCTGGAATATACAAGGTATGGATGTTGAATGATTACAATACGGAGGAGGAGATATGGACTGAGCTTTACAGAGTTGGACCCCTGTATGACTACTTATCTGATTTCCTCACAATTTCTTGGAATGGAAAGTATAGTTTGTTATTCTCGTAATGTACAACTCTATTACAGATGAGTTTGAGGATCTTGGTTTTGGGGAAGGAACAGAAATGCGTACTATTAGGGCTAATATTTATAAGGAAAGCTTGTTGCTGTCGATGCAAATGGTACAGCAAGTAAAGCTATCTGAATGGGTTCATTTCTAAGGACTATGTATAGTTCTCTTTCCTTTGGGAAGATTTTCATTTTATACTTTTTAGCTACGTTCTTTGTCATTTTAATTAAGCAAAGCTTTATCATCCTTGTTAACCTATTTTAGAGATTATGCGCCGCCTTGGATAATTGTAAGAGAAGATTATTGTTAAGCCAATTGAGCACTTGCAATGTCCACAACAGAGAACCAACAGATTTTAAACAAAATGACTTGCATGCCTGACAATGATTTGACAGCCAGTTATTTGCAAAATAAGCTTTCTTATAGTATGATAAACACGTGAATTCTTAACTATGATGATAGGCATCCTGGGTTCTCTCACTATGACTGAACAAGAACGATTTATTCTCCTCTTCTTCTACACTATGCAAAACACAGCGGAACCACCACGTCTGCAAGCTGATAAGAGACTAACATAGGGAACAGAATCAACATCAACACAAGTCTCTTGCATTCGGGGTAAAAGTGCCACAGCAGCCTTGCCAACTTAATGTTCAGCATACCCTGATAGCATTACATTCAATGACACGGTCTTTATTTTTTTTATCTGATGGAAGTATTTCTCCCACTAATCTGTCCACATTTAGCGTACATGTCAAACTGAGACTAGATCCTATTGAGTTCATTAGAATTTAGATCCAATCCCAGACTCCCAGTATGAACTAAGCAAGCATGAAACACCATACCTTGTCTGACAGCTACTAAAAATGCTGCTACTGGAAGAATTCATCCTTGGTGAATTCAGGCGGAGTGGTTACACTGCTACTGTAGTCCATTCGGTCTAAAAGTTCTTCTCAGCAATGCCCGAAACAAAGACAAGCCTTCTTTTGGATATCCAGTTTGTACAAAAGCAACTATTACTGCAGACCGACATTGACAACAATAATATCCTTCTGAGGTATGTCCTCGGATATTTTGTTTCAACAGCAGCCAAAGTGCACTCTCACTGCTGATACCTGATTCAACTCCAATTTTTCTTTTTTTTAGATAGCCAGAATCCAGAACTTATAAACAAACTAGATGGCTTTGACAACAGGGAAAAGCCATCCCCCATTAGTAATAATTATAACAGTCTTTGATTACGGAAATGTAATGATTCCACTACAGGTTCCTAACCAATTGTTGATGTAATCATCTTCCAAATGAAATTGGTTATTGTAATATTCGAAGTAAAGACGGATTTCCAGGAGTTGATTATGGTTCTCGGAATCTCGATTACACTGGAAACTTATAAGAGGAAGTCCATTCACCTGGAGATCACGGCGTACCCTTGGCAGAGAGAGAGTCGCGTATTAGGTCCCGGAACGTATTTTGTTAAGAAATACCGCATCAGTGATTTGACGTCTTGACGGTCATACAGATCCAGTGTTTCACTAAAATAAGATGGTTCATCGAACCCTGAAATAAATCCATGCTCACTCCACTCGTGTTCCCAGAAACCGAAATCCACACTGGGTCGACTGCTTTGACAATTCAACCAAAGTCGGTGGAGATCATAGATTAGCAAAATTTCTTCTAATGGTCATGATACTTAAACCAAGTCTAATTAATAATACAAAAATTAATTGGCTTGGTCTTGATCCGACCCAAATGTTTTTGCCATTACAGTCATCAGAATAAGCTTTTTCTACAACGTATTTTCGTTAGGTACAAAAATCTCATAGTTTTCACCCTTTTCTTCTGATAACAAAATTCTTCACTCGAGTAGTCGAGCTTGACAAGAAAAATGAGAGACCTTGAAATATACTCAATCAACAATAGTTCAAAAATAAATACTAAATCTTATGACGAGATCGATAAACCAAGAATATATTTATACAGATGTTCTCGTTCCTTTAAAAAGAATTTGCTCAACTTATAGTTGGCTTGTTTAAAGACCCATTCACGAGCGAAAATAGTTGATACCTTTCTACTCCAAAGAGAATCAGCATACCTCCTCCCCGATAGCAGATACTGTTGAGGCATTATTCAGCGTCGAATTTAGTCGCAATGCATTAGAGCTTGAGAGAGCGATGAATAACAAGTAAAAGAGCAATAGGCAACCGCAGAATGATCTCATGATTGAAAACGTGAGAATATATTTGAATGTTGCAAGAGGTTGACAGAGATTACAGAAAGAGCTTAAGCGAATTGGGTTTGGAGGAAAATGCAAAGGACTTTGTCATAATATATTTATAATGACATTCCAAGTTATGATCCCATATGAGTTTTGAGTCGTGCTAGTCTACAGAGAACACCCTAGAGACGGTGACTGGCCATTAATCAAAGCAGTTGAGATCATAAATATTGCCTATAAGCTGTGGAATTAGAATTAGGGACTTGCATTCTTATTAAAAGACGGATATTGGGATGAAATATGATACTACGGTATAACACTGCCACGATTTCACTTTTTTATTTTTTATTTTGCTACAATATATCGGGATGAAATATCATTTTTTGTTTTCATTTTAGCCTATTTTCTAGAAACAAAAGGTGAGTATTAATAAGACTACTTTGGTGGCAAGCTAAGGAGTTACACGGTTCTTAGTAGAGTTATCCCCCAACATATAGAAGGATCTATCTAACTACTAAAAGTTGAGAGTTAATACAAGATGGAGAATGTTAATCTAATTAACTACTGCATTGAAAGACTTAGCTGCTTTAGCCTAGGCCTAGGGAGTCTGCAGCTTCATTATAGCTTCCCTAGATAATGACTTAGAACAACCACAGTCGACGACCAAAACCAAAAAACTGGACCAGATATCAACCACTATGGAACAAACCAGAGATCAAAAACTAAACTAAAACCAAAAACCAAACCATATTTGATCTTTAGTTTGGTTTTGGTGGAGCGTAAATTAGGACTACGCCAGAAATGAGATGCAAATCTTACTTGCGTTCGATGTGGGGCGGAATTTTATATCACAGACGGGTAGTGAGACGCAAATACAAAATGCGCCAATACGAAGCGTCATTTTAACCTACTCCTGGTGGGGCGTTACTTTAATTTGAGTCTGGTTTCAGACGAACATTCAAAGATCCGCTCCACCATATTTACTCCTACACCTTAACGCCACACCATGAACTAAATCCATTCATTTTAGTTCTTTTTAGTTTTTACTCTTTGGTTATGCTCGTTCCATTGCGGTTGCTCTTAGAGCATCCACAGTGGGCGAGTATAACCAAATTTATGGGATGAGATCGTAACACAGTGGGACGGAGTAAAGATCAAATTTGGACCAAAGATCAAATTTCAGACCAAATATGGTCGCGACCAAATCCCAAATTCTATTATAGTCGGGCGTAAATTTAAAGTACGCTTGTTGCTGGGCGTAAATTTAAAGTACGCTTGTTAACGGGCGGAGATTTAAATTACGCCCGACGAAATTTTAATTAAATAAAAAAAAAAGGAATGAGGCGGACTTTTAAAGTCCGCCTGTTAAAATTTGCAAAGAGAGGGGCGGACTTTTAAAGTCCGCCTGATGGAATTTTAGTGAGGCGGACTTTTAAAGTCCGCCTGTTAAAATTTATGAAGGATGGGGCGGACTTTTAAAGTCCGCCTGATGGAATTTTAATGGGGCGGACTTTTAAAGTCCGCCTGACGAAATTTTGATCATGTACCGTTGCGTCACACCACGGACTAAACCCAAATTTTGGTCTTTTTTTTGATCTTTGATCTTTGGTTTTGATCGCACCACTGCAGTTGCTCTTACTCCCCTACCCGGTGTTTAATTTTATCAACTCAACTTTTGACGTAATCACTTGTCATCCTCCATGTCTAATAGCATGTTTGGACGTGCATTTAGAAATCACTTTTCGATTTTTAGAGGACGAAAGCAACAAGTTAGTTTAAATGTCGAAATTCAAAACGACTTTTGGAAGTAAAAGCAGAAGCACTTTTAATTCTGATATCCAAATACACTATAAGCAAAAAGAAGAACACGGACCACATTGTTCCAAATGGTTGATGGATCAATATTACTTCCAACACAATTTCATCAAAATACAAAATCAAAGAGCTTAATTCTTAAAAAAAATAATCAAATGATGGAATAGTGTTACAATTTCGTGTAGTGTCAAAAACGATCCTAAGCGTCTTTTCTACTATCATTCGACGATAAAGATTTTTAAGGATACATTTTTCTTTTCTCGATATTATTATACTCTTTCTTTTCGAAAAAGATACGCTTGTTCCATTTCTAATTTGTGAATGAAACATGTATATCTTTTCGAGACGGAATAAATACCTAGGATGTATATTTAATACACCACCACGACCTAGTACCTAGGATGGCTAGCCAAGGGAATTATATAAAGTTATTACGAGGAGGATTATCTCATATTGGATCTATTTACCGAAAGAGTGAAAGTTGAGAGAATGAGAGCTAATAAAAGATGGGAATTACTACTCCACTTAATTATTAGTTAGGGAGTCCGACAGCTGCATTTAGCTTCCCTAATAAAATGACTTGCATCCCTAGCTAGTGCTTAATTTTATTAACCCACTTGGCATCCTCTATGTCTAAAACATTGTGTGGAAGAAGATGAGCCATTCTTATAATAATAGCCTAAGGGTTATTTGGTTCTTTTGCTTTATGACACACGGCCGGTTGGCATTTTTCTAATAAAACGGGATGACAAAGCCATTCCGACTGTACATTTATGAAAAGTTTTATTGGACAAAAATAAATAAATAGGGATTAAAAATGAGGAGCCTTTATTAAATGGCCCAAAATTTTACCATGATTACAATTGCGAGAGATCGGCCTCTGTCACCGACAAACACAACCATCTTATTACCGTGGAAACTGGAAAGTACTTAAATGAAGACGAACAACATGCACAACTCCTCAAGCTGACCAGTGGCCACTGCCTAGCAGCAAAACCACGTCCGATAATTTGCTGGTTTATTTAAGTGAAGGAAGGTTTCTGTATGTTACTACAACAACAGTAGCACTGCAATTTGGCTCCGGCAACAGTATCGCATTTGTTCTGTACAGTTGTGTATTTGCTTCTTCCACATTGACCGAGGCATCGGCTCTTACAGCTCGGGCAAGATATCGTGCTTGTTGCCACTTTCACCACTCCGATGTATCCACCCTTAAATCCACAAGTTGCCGCATCACCTGAATCAGTAGTCTTTGTTCATTAAGCAGTCATGGGATATTATAATTAAGTACGAGTCATCATTTTGCAAAAACGCTACGTAATTGTAAGTTGCAAAAAGGGGAAAAAAAGTGGAATGAAGAAATTGACTGCACAATTTTATCATTATTCTATAAGCATGATCTTAAACGTTTACGTACCGGAAGAAATGGATCCAGTAATCAACAACAAAAGATAAGCTGCAACCAAAACGAGTGAAGCACAAAATAGCTTAGCCATTATGATATTAACTAGTTTCTTTTTCTGTTTGCTGCAGGTTCAGTGCATATGTTTGAAGACTGATCGAACTTCCAAGTGAGAAAGCTTTTTTATAGAGATAACTAGATAAGAGAGGATCACACATTCACATCCAATGAAAATTAAATCCTTTGCTCAGAATTGGGCCCCAACAGTGGCCCCACATAACAAGCCCTTGGAGGCTGCTGGCTGCTGCTTTTAAAACCTAGTTTAATTGGACCCCAATAAACAATTAGGGGCCTCCCATTAGAGGATAAAAAAGGTCACTCAAACCTAATTTGAGTCACCCCTTAACCAAAATATTTTTAAGTGGCTAAACGGTCCCTGAATGATTAGTATTAAAACTTAATTAAGTTAAATTGATTAGTGTGGTTAGATTATGTTAGATTAAAGTCAGATTTTAGAATCAAAATTTGATTTTTTTTTTAGTTGAGTTGAGAGGAAGAAGAGGAGGTTTTAGAGGAAAAATTAGGGTTTTAGAAATGAGTAATTCAAGTAGGGGAAATGATGTTGGGGAAGGTTCAAGCAACAAAGATGATTGTGTTGATGGTAAGATTATTTTAAATTCTCCCATGGATTGGATATATGTCACAACATAGAGAAAGAGTCGTCAATGTCGAGGGATGTATACCCCAACGACTCTACAAAGTCGTCAATGTATTAACACCAAAAATGACGATTCAAACCTGTAACTTTTCCAGGTTATGAAAAATCGTCAGGGTAATATGATATACCCTGACGACTCTTAGTTTGGGTCAGAAAGAGTCGTTATTTTGTGTGTTTATACCAAGACGACTCTGAATTTTTTTGGGACAAGTTTGTTTTCACCTGGGGTCGTTGACGTTTAAAAAAGGGTCGTTCATAGAGGATCGTCATAGGTTTCTATATTGTGTTAACGACTCTAATCTAGGGTAAAAAATATGAAAACCAGAAATATGGTCGTTATCTTGATCATCATATACCCTAAGGATTTTTTATGGTCTCTACGTGCATATGAAAAATCGTTAGGATTTAGGCTTGTCGAATTGACGACCCTTTTACTGTAACTGAAATTTTTCGGGTGAAGATTTCTTTTTCTTTTTCTTTTTCTTGGAGTCGTTAATGGAGGAGAAGAGAAGAGTCGAAAGGGTGAGAGGGGAGGGAGTGATTTTTTTGTTTAGAATTAGAAATGAATTGGGGCTTAGGATTAAGGGTTAATAGGTTTTTAAAAATTATTTTTAATGAAGGGTAAAATAGTATTTTCAAAAAAAATTAATACACCTCTGAAAAATTTGGGACGCAAACAAAATGGGTGAGTCCCCTAATTGTATTTTGGGGCCCAATTAAACGAGGTTTTAAAAAGGATCTAAGAAAAGGGATTAGAAAATCAGTCAATGCTAGTCTTGAGTGGCTTTTTTTTCTTTTTCTTTTTCCTTTCTTTTTTCCTGCAAACATGACGACTTTCCTTGTTGCTAAGGAGTTTTGGTTTGAATTATCTGCAATTAGAGGAATCTAGTCATCACCTTGGGCCACGGTGATTTTGACGTAGTGTGAAGGTGGAAGAGAAAAAAAAATTTGTAACAAATATTTCCTTAAAATGAAATTTTTTTCTTCTTCTTATGATGGAAAAAAAGTTTCCGTCATTCTATTAATAGGTTATTAGAAAATCTCGAAAGAAAATTTCGGTGGATCATTATATCTTAGTCTAAGTTTGAATATTTTGATAGTTTAGGATTGCTCATAAGAAGTAAATCAGAGATAATATATGTTGAGTATGACAAAGGCTTTTCTTATTTAAAATAAATTAAACCTTTTTTTGTCGGGTTTAGATTTACAAGATCTGGATTAAACAAGTAACCAGATCAAGTCCAACAAAACTATCAGATTCAAATATTGAAGAGTACCACCAAATGATAACTTGTCGATTTAAATACTGAAAAAGCGGGGGTCTAACAACCACATCTAATATTTCGCTTAGAAATCTGTATGGACAAACTCCAATATAAATCCAAGAGAATCAACTAGACAGTCAGACTCAATCAATGGAAATATATCCAAGAGTTGTATCTTAATTTCTCAATTCAATCCGCAATCAAACAAATAGGAATTTGCGAACCCGATTGAATATAAGAAATAACTTGGACGATATCAAAAACCAATATCCAAGTGTCAATCAATTTAATCAACAACCAAAGGTTGGATTCACAATTGATTGAACTTACTCACAACCTGTGATATTTCAATTATATAAACAAATATAATGCGGAAAAGAAATAACACAGACACCAGAAATTTTGTTAACGAGGAAACCGCAAATGCAGAAAAACCATGGGACCTAGTCTAGATATGAACAACACACTGTATTAAGCCGCTACAGACGCTAGCCTACTCCAAGTTAACTTCAGACTGGAATGTAGTTGAGCCTTAACTAATTTCACACTGATCAAGGTTCAGTCGCATTACTTACGCCTCTGAATCCCAGCAGGACTCTGCGCACTTGATTCCCTTAGTTGATCTCACCCACAACTAAGAGTTGCTACGACCCAAAGTCGAAGACTTGATAAACCAATTTGTCTCACACAGAAAAGTCTATTGAATAGATAAATCTGTCTCCCACATAAATACCCAAGAGTTTTTTTTTCCGTCGTTTGATAAATCAAGGTGAACATGAACCAATTGATACACCGGACTTATATTCCCGAAGAACAGCTTAGTAATATCAATCACCTCACAATAATCTTAATCGTATAGTAGCGAAACAAGATATTGTGGAATCACAAACGATGAGACGAAGATGTTTGTGACTACTTTTTATCTTGCCTATGAGAGACTAAATATCGAGCAAATCTTAGAGAAGATAATACTCAATCATGATAGAAAACATCAAGATCAGAACACACAACTACAAAGAAAATAGTTGGGTCTGGCTTCACAATCTCAATGAAGTCTTCAAGTCGTTAACCTACAGGGTTTTGGAGAAAACCTAAGGTTAAAGGAGAATCGACTCTAGTCGCAACTAGTTGTTTTGGGGTAAAAACTGATTCTGCCCGTTTTTGGTAAATTTGGGTGTGTTGATGAGAAACGAATTCAAACCCTAAACAAATGCACTGCAGGGGAGTACTTTTAGATTCGAGAGATCAATCTGTAATACTTTGGCCTAAACCAAGAAATGGTCGTTCCAGATTCAATTCGGTCACAAGGTGAAGGAGAAGGGTTGATCTTAGGGAGGGAAGATAAGAAGGTGTTTAAGATCAGAATGTTGAATTATGAAGGTGTGGTTGTTTATGACTTGTATCAGAATATGATTTATGGATACTTGTGTTGATAACACTTGTGTCTCATGTTGTCGAAATAGGTTGAAAACCTATTTATGCAAGTAATTTGAGCGCAACCCTGATCTCGCAGGAAGTGGAGAAGATTAAGTAATGGAGTAGTGGGGTTGTGTAAGAGGTGGTGATCATCACGTGGTCACGCCTTCACCCACTACTATCATCTTTGTTAACAGTTCGTACTTTCCTGACACGTTCTCGTAATGGGCGCGTTGCACGCCGCATGCTGTAAACCGTCAGAACAATACCCCAGTAAGTATCCCCTATTTTGTGACATGTTTGATGTCTCGCTTAAGTGGGTCAAGTCATGGGACTTGCCGCAACGAATAGCATATGGTGCTATTAGGTTAAAAAACTAAGTTGTTTTATGAGGCCGATAAAATATCGTATGTATTCGATGCACGTAGAGCATCTCTTTTAAGTAGCTCAAAATAATTGATGTGCATGAAGCATCGTTGTTTTAGAGCTCGATCGAATAAGTCGCGGATTGGGCGTCTTAAAAGAGGTAGCATGCCGACTACCTTTGGGTGATCGTTTAGTGGCTCTTGGGGCAAGCTATTGCTTGGTCGATCACTCCCTGTGAAGGAGGGGTGGACGGTGATTGCAATGCTACTTTGTTGATTATCTGAAAACAAATCTGCATCATTCAACTAAGCTAGCAAAGTTGGATGGACGAGATGATTTGCGGCAGTTACATATTGTCGTTATGTAATTTAGGGTTTAGGGGCCGTGCGTCCATCCCTGTTTTGGTTAGTCGAATCAAAGCGCTGGGTGCTGATTGTGCAAAGACGAGCCACCGGTGTGCATGCTGACATCTCTTGGGCCATCTAAAGTTAGATCCAAGCCATCCAAATCGATTGGCGAAGATGGGTGGTTGTGATCGATTTGCGACAATAAGATGTTGCCGCAAACACCAATTAGGTTTTCAAAGTAGCCACGTCCACCCTAGTTCAATCGATCGATTTGGTGTGCCATTAACTTCCCATGAGCATGTCGATTGGTCGGGAATAATATTGGCCGGTGGTAAACGCATTGGTACCTCCTTGATCGTCTGGAACGCGATCTAAGCCGTCCAACCAGGCTGGCGAAGTTGGACAGATATCATGGTTTGCGATAATAATATACTGCCGCAACCCAAAATTAGGGTTTTGAAATAGCGTGTTTGTCCTAGTTCGGGCAAATGATTTAACGCCCTATAGGCTTGAAATGGACAGGTCGATCGACCAAGGGGGAAGTTGGGCTGCCAACAAACACGCTGGAACTTCCTTAATCACTTGTGGGAAAATCGAAGCCGTCCAAATAAGCTTGTGAAGTTGGACGGTCGTGAAGTTTCTGAGACCGTTTTGGCCGGTCTAGCTCGTTTGGGCTTATTTTCAAGTAGCGCGAACACCCATGTTTGGGTTAACGTTTGAAGCGCTTGTGAATAAACAAAATAGGACTCGATCGACTAGGGCACTAGTGGGCCCTCAGGTGGTCAATACAGTGATTGCCTAGTTCCTCCAGGAGTAGCCTAGGCTTGCTGAATCGCGCGGCCAAATCATGTGGTCGTGATCACTTCTTAAGACTGATATGGAAAGTCTAGATTTCCTTTAAGGAATTTAAACGCGTTCGATCGCGCTAACTTTCAGTTGAAAGGCGTGTAAACACGTTGATCTCCTTGTCAGAGAATAGTGTAGCCTATATGCAGGTCTCAATACTAACACTTCGGGAGATTTATGCTACTCCGTTGCGAGTGAACGTTAATCGTCATGTCATGCCAATATTGAGAGTTCGTCTGGGGACATAGCATAAGAAAATACTAGGCAGTCCATGCATTAGCGAATAATGCAATATGTTAAAATTTACAGAATATCTGGGACTGTTGCTTCACACACTATTCTGGATAAATTTCATATATAAATGTACTGAATTACTCAATACATATGTAAGTTGTGAGGTTTGAGCACTCATCACTTTTAAATGGTTCAACCTCTTTGCAGAGCGTTGGCGCATTAAATATACTGAATTGCTCAATACATATGTAAGTTGAGAGGTTTGAGCACTCATCACTTTAAATGGCTCAACCTCTTTGCAGAGCGATGGCGTATTAAATACAGGGTTTTACAATTTTATCCCTGAATTGAAAACCACCATCAACACTAGTATCACACAGGAGGTGTGGGGATTAGGTTTCCCAGTTGCTAGAGTTCTCCCTTGTATAGTCTTCAAATCAGGGTTTGCAATCAATGCTACCTTGGTAACAAAGCATTCAATATTCACCGCTAGATGTAAACCTGATTAGACTCAAGGTAATATCTTTCAACCGTTAGATCGAACTTAGCTTGTTACACACAAATGAGCAATGACTTCATTTAGATATGAGTAGTCGTACCTAAAAGTGTGCACCTTTATTGGCTCAACAATAGTTAACCGAAGTTAGCCGTATGAACACTTTCATATTAACCATATTCATCTTAACCATAACTAGTTCAAATGACTCAAATGAAACCAGTTCTAGAGTTGTTCAATTTTTTATATTCTCATAGAAGTATACAAGATAAAATTGAAGCAAAATCGATTTTGATTAATTCTAATCAAATCATAAACATTATAGCCACAGTTTACAAAAGATTGCATTCCTTAATACTCCCTCTGTTTCGGGAAAAGAGTTACTTTTCCTTTTAAATTTTGTATCAACAAAAGAAATACTTTCATTTATATTAAGTTGAACATCCAAGACTATCCTTCCCCATACTAATGATGATAGTGGCAATTGTTGTAATTAAATGGTTTTTTGTGGGTTTTTATTGAGGGCGGTTCTGGAAATAAATTTAAAAAATTACTCTCTCACATACTTGCCTTAAAAATTGTGCGAATTGGAAAAGTAACTATTTTCCAGAAACGGAGAGAGTATATAAATGTATTAGTTCATGAACACACCGATTTTAGAACATAACCTACTCAAGTATGCAAACATGTACGCATAACTAAGTGCCCGGACTAAGTTTGGGTTCGCCAGTATGCGAACGGGTACGCATACCTCCAAACTCAGTTGAATTCCCGGGACTTGAACCTCACGCCAGTACGCATACTGGTATGCATACTAAGTTCCGGGACTTTCACTAAACCAAGCAGTACGCGTACGGGTATGCATACCATGGTTCCCGGACTTGGAATAACATGCAACGGTTATCATACAAGTACACATACGGTGCTATATCCAATCATGGTTATTTTTTCTAAACTTTCATTTCAATCATTGAGACATTCTTATAAGACGACAATAGCTGTCTCACACAAACTATTAGCTTCAAAGAAATTTTCAAGTGATCGAATAATCAATATGAAACATTCTGAGTCTACATCAAATGACTGTCTCACATAAATCATGTAAGATATTACAAGGCGATTTTCACATGATCATGTTTTGACTTTCGACAAGAATATAAGATGAACTTGGTTAAAGCGAAAGCTTACCAACATATATTTCGAGAAATATGTAAGCGAGTTAAACTCAGCTCGAAATATCAAATGTGTATAAACGAAGTCAGTATAGCTATACGAATTTTGTCTCAAATAGAAGATATAGTAGATAAACTTTTGAGTGATAGATGAGTTCAAGTCTCCACATACCTTTTGTTGATGAAGTTCCACAAGCTCCCCTTAGTAGTTCATCGTCTTCAATCGATGAACGCCGTGAAGTCTAAATCTCAACTACACTTTCTATCCTAATCCTAGACTTAGCTATAAGTAGACTAGAAATCAAGACTTATAGTTTTGACAACTAAACTTGACAAACAATCTTGAGATAGCAACGCTTGCGAGTTCGACCGAACAATGCTCTAACAAATACAACTAGTCAATAATTAGTCTACCAAAAGATAAACCAGATCTAGTCGGATCCCAGCCGATCAAGTTTGTAGACGAAATAAATCACGAAAATATAAAACCAATACGAAAAATCTTCTTGTCTTCAATATTATTGTGCACAACAACAAATTTGATTTCTAACTTATGATCGATCACACAGAGAACGTAGTCTGTTAACAATGGATGATCACAGTCACGTTAAGATCTTGATCTAGTTTGTCTGAATTTATATCAGAAGAGAAGGTTCTCAAGAATAAACAAACTGGGTGCAGTCAAGAGTTAACAATTGTTAGTCTATCAAATCAACAATCGAAAATTAAAATAACAATATGATTCTAATTTCCCACCAACGATATTAGTATAAGCATCTTGATCCAAAGAAGTCTTAAAACTAACGGACGTAAGTGATTTCGCCTAATCAGGTTACTCTCCTCTCCAAGATAGTATTACGAGAATACTATTAGTCAGCTACACCAGAAACACCAAAGGTGAAGTTTGCCTGGCTCAGGATAAGTTTGTAAGAAGAACAAACTTCACTATTTATAGACAAGTTAGTTTCGACACCAATGAATTTCCATAACCGAAGATATTCAAAACATATGCAATAAAGCACCTAAATTCGGTTTTATGAATTCCAGCTTGTCTTAGAATTACCGCACTTTCTTTGGACGCTTACCTTTCTACTTTAGAGTCAGACTCGTCAGTAATATAAAAGGGATAACACTTATCAATATTTGCATGTTTCATGGGAACACGACGACGTTCATCTATATGCGAGATAGAAAAGTCTTTCTCTCTAATAGATTCCATAGAAACATAAATTTTATTCCTGGTGATGCATTTGTCAGAGATAACACTTATGTCCATAGAGTCATATTGCTACAAACACAGACTTATGAGGTCTTGGCGTGTTCCCCTGCTCTGATACCAATTGAAAATGCGGGGGTGTAACCACACTCAATATTTCATTCAGAAATCTGTATGGACTAAACTCCAATATAATTCTGAGAGCACCAACATAAAAGTGAGACTCAATCAAGAAAGATATCAAAGAGATTTATCTCTTTCTCAATACAATCAGTAAATCAACTAGATAGAAATCCGTGAGACTGATTTATATCAGAATAACTCGGACGGTACCAAAGACTAATGACCGAGTGTCAATCAATTTCTATCCAGCAATCAAGGTCGGATTTATCAACTGATTGATATACGCACAACCTGTGATATTTCAAACAAATATAATGCGGAAAAGAAATAACACAGACACCAAAAAATTTGTTAACGAGGAAACCGCAAAAGCAGAATAACCCCGGGACCTAGTCCAGATTTGAACACCACACTGTATTAATACCATGTGTATATGGAACCGATCCTTGTAACTGGTGTAACCAATCCTAGTGACTGGTATGACTGATCACAAGTATTTCCATAATTAGGTATAACCAATCCTAGTTATTGGTAGAAACGATTAAACCCATGTATGTGATTTGGTATTTGATCAATCACATAGTAGTCTTGGAATACAGGTGAACCATTTCTAAACTTGTTTTGAAGTGTGATATAACTGATTCCAAGAATGCAAATCCATGTAATTATGAAATAAGGATTTGCAGTGAAAAGATGTCAACATACTTTGAACACGAGCAGTAATATCTTACGACCGCTCGTTTAAAGACTTCTGTGGGATCAAGAAGCTCTACGAGTATCGTTGGTGGGAAACTAGATAATTGTAGTGTTATTAGTTCTCTGTGGATTTGATTGACTAACGGTTGTTGAAACTTTGATTGCACCTAGTTTGTGTATTCTTGAGAATCTTCTCTTCTAATATAAGATTCACTCAAAATAGATCGAAATATCGACGGGATCTTTAAAACTGTTTGTAGATCAAAAGACATCTTGTGATAATTTATTGTTAACAGACTCCGTTCTGTGCGTGATTGATCACAAGAGATTCAAGTGGTGTTGTGCAGGTTATTGAAGATTAAAGAAGATTTTAAGACGAAGAAGATTTATTATTGGTTTTCGTATCTTGTGAACTGTGTGCACAAGCCTTGATCGGCTGGGATCCAACTAGAATCGTATTTATTCGATTAATTAGTTACATGAGATCGGCATTCTCAATATCTTTTTGAGATCTATTTTGATTGAGTGTGAATCAGATTGATCTAACCGGACAAAGGAGTTTATTAGATAAAACGGAAGAGCCTTTGTCAACGACTCATCTATATCTTTAGCAAAGATTGAATAGAGTGGTTACCAAACAGATTCTTCCTTTGTTGTTTGGAATACGATCCAAAGGACTTGTTATTCATGTGCGTGACTCTAGAAGTCGAAGGCGCATGGATATTGGGGGAACTAAGTAGCTAGGGGTAGTCTGCTTGGTCTCAACTATACGAAGTTGGTTTATATTTTGTATAGCGGCTTAATTCTGAGAATATTCAAAACTGGATTAGGTCCCAGGGTTTTTCTGCATTTGCGGTTTTCCTCGTTAACAAAATCTTGCTGTGTGATTTACTTTACTTTTCCGCAATTATATTTGTTTATATAATTTAAAGTAAATACACATATACGTTAACTCAGTTATACTTGATAGTGATCCTATAGAGGTTGGTTATTACCGAACCTATTATCAAGTAGCACACTTTGTTTGTCATATCGTCTCGATCTTGTATCCATGGTCAATCACACATGTTATCTTGTTGTCATATTGTCTCGATCTCGTATCCATAGACGATCACACAAAGTGTGAATACCGAAATTGTTTTTTGTCTCGACTTTGTCCATAGACGATCACACTTGGTAAAAAGACTTATAGGTTGAAACAAAAATATTGTGGTGTATTTGTTGGGTACCCTCGTCTTTTCAAAATTCTTCAGGTCTTCGGAGTAATACTTGTATGTCTCAACATTCCTAGACTTTCTAGTCTAACCTAAACAAAGTTAACTCTAGTATTTAATCAAGCGACTCTAGATGAGTTTTGATACTAAAATTTGACAACCAAACTTGACATACCAACGCTTGGTGAGTTCAAGCGAGCTATGCTCTAACAATCTCCCCATTTGTTAATTTTAGTGACAAATTCTTATTACATATGGATAAAAAAATTACAAAAGAATTCATTTTACATACGCTTGATTCCAAGTTTCAACAACACAATAACATGCATGTATTCGGTCAATAAATGTCGTTGTTGACCTTTGAATAACAAAAGCTTTTACTTCCTCTAAAGGTAAGCTAGGTAAATATTCAATCCGAACATCTTTGTTATTCCCCTTTTGTAGTAAGAATTACTACACAACAATATGATATGTTTCTCCCCCATAGTCAATGCTTTACTCTTTCGTTAGGTATAACGTTTAAGCACAATCGTCCTTTTCTTAGTGATAAAAATCACTTGTTTACTCCATATATTTCTCCCCTTTTTTGTCACAAAATGACAAAGGCTCGAGCAAATAAAGGACAAACCGAAAGGATTACAAATCTAAAAGACTTGTAAGCAACCTATAAGAGTTAAGCTCGAAGGTTTCACATATCACTTTAGATAACCGATATTAAAACCAAATCTACAAAGTAATTTAGTTTCAATATGTTATCGAGGAAACAATTGCCCGAAGAAATTTTCCCTGATAGTTTAACAAATCGACTAAGAAACTTAATTCCCTTGTTAAACCGATTGCGCATGTACAATCGCTTATTTAGATAAGACCAAAATAAAGATCAGAATTAACTTTATTTCTCTCATTAAGCTCTAATTACTCATATAATAACTTAGACCTTTCTCCTTAGACAATACAAACACTATGTTAGTTAACTAGTTTTTCTTGGCAAGGCATTCTATTAGACTTGAATAACCGAATCCTCCAATTTGATAAGTCTAACTAAGATCGGAATTAACTTAGTTTCTCTTATCCGGAATCAATTGACTAAACAAATGATCCCGTATTTTTGTGAAGCCTGAACAATACATACAAACCAAAATAAATTGACTTGCACATTTATTTTCTTAACCGGAAGCAATTGAAACAAACATAAACATTATATCACCGCAATTTCACCGAATTTTGTTATGCAAAAACACTTGATATCCAATAATAAAGAAGATACCAAACAATAATCCAAATAAATTGACACCGTTTTTCTTAATTGGAAACAATTGAATCACACACACATCCATACACAATATAATGGAACATATCAATTGTACCGAAATTTTGTTAAGATAAAGCAAAATATATGCAATATAAACAGGCTTTTCTTAAACAGGAAAATGATTAACTAACAAATTCGTTACCTCAAATTCCGCAGCCTCTTCCTCCAGAAAGATATATCATTAAACGCAAGTTCAAATAAGAACTCTCCCCCAGTGTGTTGTCATCCTCTCGCACAACAACAAAAGCAACCTTTACCAGAGAAAGGTTGAATCGGTTTTAACTAATGCGTGCCAATAGCAAAAGTTGAAAACCCGAAACACATATGTTATGCTAAACACAACTCATGTAAACAAAAATTGATTCGTGACTTTTCACATATGAGTTTCAATCGGAACACCTTATGATCCTTTGACAAAGCCTACAAACATGGGATAGAACATAATCCCGCTAAATCAAAAAGCCACATAAACCATAAGGGTTACATCATATGAGATCGAATATTAAGGTTAATGAAAAACGGAAATCAGACATCCCATAAACCGAAACACATAGCAAAAATATAAGCATTCATTCACAGGCTATGGAATCGGTAACTATCAAAAGAAAAATTATAAAATAATAATTTTATTCATAAATAATGATAGTTTTTATTCAAAAATAGACCTTATACAATAATTAAATTAAATAAAAACATTGATGTCTATTTTTCTCTAAATAAGAATCTTTATTTTTATTCCATGAGCAACTTAATCCATCATATCAGTACTAGAGGAAGGAAGGTTATTACTTTCAGTCTTGAGCTTGTGAATTTCTTCAATAATATAACCTTGTTGCTTGACCAGAATTTCTTGCAGTTAGTGATGTTTTCGTGAAGGACTCTGGAACTACATGTAATTCTGTCTTTGATTGAATACAAAATGGTGTCAATATTTAAATATACACTGATCTTTCTTCAGTTTATTCTCTCTTTCCTTCTTGTTAAGCCAATCTATATTTTTGATCTTCCTTTTAGGTTTCTTAGCATCAAGAGATGGTGCAGACTTATTCTTAAAGAAATATTTTAGATCAAGCACCTTTGTAAGAGAAGACATCGGATCCTGACTCATAGTTCGGACAAGTAATGACCAGAGAATGAGAGATATCTTTTATATTTTTCATACTACCGAAAATATAATATTTTTATAAATACGAATATCTTAAAATATATTTTCAATTACTAGATTTTATTCCCATAATATGTGCCTTCATTTTTGTTTCCTCACACACATAATCGGCACACAAGGTGAGGATGCAATCTAATACCGATTAGGTGGTATTAGTATGAGATTTTCTCTAATCATGGGATTTAGAACAAACAGGGTGTTCTTGATCTAGTAAAGTATGATTCAAATAGCTTATCTTGTTACCTCAAACTAACGAAGTTTCCAGAGACTAGTTGGAATTGCATATGCACTTCTTAGTAATCCTTATTTTTGAGACAGTTTATCACTTAGATGATTTTTCAACATTGGAAAATATGCCCATTTTTAAAATGGTTAAATCACTAATGGAACGTGAGGGAATTAAATTAATAATAAGTACAATATTAGTTGTTTCCTCTACTTCAAAGTTATATGAATCAGAGGTCTCGTCTAGAGTTACACCTAATGCCTTGCTTCCAGTGTATTTCCTTAGATTAGGACAGTCTTTATCTGGATGACCAGAACCTTTACACTTGAAGCACTGTGGCTGATATTCATCATCTTCTTCTTGATCATTTTTGTTCTTGATTAGAACTCGATCATGGGGCCGAGAAGTTCGTTGAACATCTTTTACAAGTCTCTTATTTTTTTCTTTAAGAAATCTCGAAAATGTCTTGTAATCAGTGATAATGTTTGTTCTACATCATCATCAAAATCTTCTGCAATAAATTCATCAGAATCATCTAACAATCTATTTTTCTCCACTGGAGATTTTGGAAATTTCTCGGCTTTGAAAGCCATTTCTTTAGATTGAACAGATTGTGATTCAGGATCAATGTAGGATCCAAATATCACACAATAGTAAAGCTTGCGAGAATGTAGCACAACCTGAGAAATTGTAATGAGAGCCTGAGAGAACGTAGCACGGGATCCGAAAATGGGGGAATATGAGCTGTACCCCACCATATATGAGTTGTCATCCATTATGTAAATACCTATATAAAGAGAAAGGCAAGAGAGAGAAAGAATAATAATCAGAAACACATACACATTTTAGGATCAGAGAGGGAGACACATTTGTAGAGAGAGAGAGAGAAAATAGAATTTGTATTATTATTATTATCTCCTTCTTCTTTCATCATCAACCTAGAGATCCAAATATTCATTAATGGAATCTCAATTGTAATCCATATGTAATTACAAACAGTCATAGTGAAGATCCCTAACCCCGTGGATTTAGATCACATTGATCGAACCACGTAAATCTTGTGTCTTATTTTCTATTTTCATTATCTTTATCTTTATTTTCATATCAAATAAGTTTAGATCTAGAAATCATTGTCATGATAATACAAAGGGTGTGTTGTAGGATTTCCTGCAACTATATTTTGGCGCTAGAAACAGGGAGGAGTAAAGGATTTATCCCTCCTGTAGCTTGTTGGTTCAAGAAATTTCCATGAAGATTAGATATTGTTCATATTTTTCTAGATCTACAAAATTTAGGTTCAAAAATGGAAATTTTATGGAAGAAATCACACTTTCAGGGAGTAAACATCATCAACAATTCAAAGACATGAAAAGATTGAGAGAAAAAATTAGTTGTTTTGGTGAAATTTAAGGAAAAAATGGAAGTTTCAGTGGAAGATTTTCATGTTCAGGAGAAGAAGGCAAATGTGAAAGAAGTTAAGGAATGACGAAGAAAAGATAAGAGGCAGATGCTGCAATTTTAATCACAAACAGAAAATTCGCACAGATGGTTCAAGGCTGAGCGAACAACAAATAGGTCACGGGTTCGAATTCGCAGAGACACATATTTATCATTTTCTTCTCATTTGCATGGGAGAATAAAAGAATAAGGAAAAAAGTTATGCGCTAATTTCGCAAAGAGGTTCTTGCACAATTGGTCCAGAGAGCAGTATGTGTGTTCGTGGTCGCAAGTTCGAATTTGCCTGCGAACATAGTTTTCTTCTTTTTTACAGAGAGTGAAAAAATGATAATTTCGCAATATTGTTTCATTATTTCGCAAACAAGAGGCAGCACAATTGGTCATCTGCGAAGTTAATGAGTTCATGGTCGTGTGATCAAGTCCCAACACATGCGTATTTTTTCACACATATATTTCTTTGAATATTTCGCACAGAAGAGAGTTGATGATAATTTTGGCAGAGATATTTCACAAAGAAAAAGCTTGCACAGTTGGTTAGGAGGCATGAATGCAAGCAGCAGGTCGCGGGATCAATTCTTGCTTCTCGCATCTATTTTTGCTAAGCAACATTTATACTTCATGCAACGCATTTTTCGCGCGAGATTGACAACAACAGCGAATCACATAAAAGCTAAGTACCACTTTCCTTGAACATTTTACTTTTACAGAAAATAAAAGATTTTTGATTTGATTTACAAAAGGCGATATAATCGCAGAATTACAGAAATTTCAGAATTACAAAGATTCCACAATTACAAAAGAAACCGAGAAAAATCTCGCACAGATCAATTTATATATTTCTCTTGAAAATTTGCTTTGTTTTAAATGAGAATGATATCTAACATGGAGATTAGTAGGAGGCAAAATAAGACCTTCCATCAACAGGCTAGTAAGACCTTCCATCAACAGGCTGCATAAGACCTCATTAGGATCATTTCCATGAAAGATGTTTATCGGATGAGACGAAACAAGTTATACAAAGGAAATCAAAACAAAGAAAAACAATTTGAACTTGCAATTAAATGAAAATTTTTGATAAAAGAAATGTTGAATACTAATCTAAATTCTTATTTGCATTACAGCATTGCATGAGGCAGAGAACGTGGAGTATAATTTCGCAATACTTCTTATTCGCAATCAAGGACGGATACTTCTTATACTTCTCAAATGATACTTCATACTTCTTATATATTTCGAGGATTGAGTACTTCGTATACTTCTTCAAGGATACTTCATACTACGCATACTTCTTCAAGGATACTTCATACTTCTTATACTTCAAGGGTTAATACTTCTTATTTACTTCGCAACGCTCCGGAACTTCACAAAAAAATAGAGGCAAGTACGTACTTTTCAAGTCCAATATTCTTTCGCTCGTTCCTCCAACAACTACTACTACAAAGTTGATTTTTCCTTAAAGATCGCTCTTCAAGCAATATTCAAGGAAAAAGAGGCAAGATGTAGGATCCAAATATCGCACAATAGTAAAGCTTTCGAGAATGTAGCAGAGCCTGCGAAATTGTAATGAGAGCCTGAGAGAACGTAGCAAGAGATCCGAAAATGGGGGAATATGAGTTGTACCCCACCATATATGAGTTGTCATTCGTTATGTAAATACCTATATAAAGAGAAAGGAAAGAGAGAGAAAGAATAATAATCAGAAAGGGATACACATTTTAGGATCAGAGAGGGAGACACATTTGTAGAGAGAGAGAAAACATAATTTGTATTATTGTTATTATCTCCTTCTTCTTACATCATCAACCAAGAGCTCAAAATATTCATTAATGGAATCTCAATTGTAATCCATATGTAATTACAAACAATCATAGTGAAGATCCCTAAACCCGTGGATGTAGATCACATTGATCGAACCACGTAAATCTTGTGTCTTATTTTCTATTTTCATTATCTTTATCTTTATTTTCATATCAAATAAGTTTAGATCTAGAAATCATAGTCATGATAATACAAAGGGTGTGTTGTACGATTTCCTGCAACTACAATCAAAGATCTTTAACTTCCCAATAAGTGCGTTCGTGAGAGAGTTGAAAGATCATTTGCCTCTATGATTGCATGCTTCTTAGATTCGTATTTATATGGCAACGATCTGAGAATTTTGCACAGTATATCTTTTTCAGAAATAGCCTTTCCAAGAGAGAAGGAAGCATTAAATATCTCAGAGAGTTTAATATGAAACTCTGTCGTTGTCATCCATTCGAAGGTTTTCCCAATCAGAAGTGAGAGTTTGAAGCCTAGCTTCCTTTTCTGATGTATTACCTTCAAATACGATCTGAAGATTATTCCAAGCTTCCTGTGAAGTTTAGAATATGGATACATGATGTTGTAAATCACGGCTTACAGCATGTATAATAGCATTCAAACCATCTGAATTCCGCATTGTAGAATCCTTTTGTTCAAGTGTATAATCCACTAAGCGTTTAAAATCAGTTTATGAACCTTCCATTTTCGGACGATGATAACCATCATCAACTAATAGCCGGTATTAAAGTCGCGTGATTGGAGAAAAGATCTCATAGCAGATTTCCACCACAGATAGTTTGTTCCGTCAAATCTTGGCGGTACGTTAACTAAAATCGATTCATGAGAACTCGAGTTCATTTCTTATAAGTTGGATCGCACCAAATACAGATTGTTAGATCTTTTCGTATTTGCCTGCTCTGATACCAATTGAAAAGACAAGGGTACCCAAATACACCACAATCTTTTTGTTTCAACCTATAAGTCCTCTACCAAATGTGATCGTATATGGACAAAGTCGAGACAATACGAAAATTCGGTTCACACTTTACGTGATCGTCTATGGATATGAGGTCGAGACAATACGACAACAAGATAACTTGTGTGATTGACTATGGATACAAGATCGAGACAATACAACAACGAAGTATGTTACTTGATAATAGGTTCGGTAATAACCAAAATCTATATGATCACTATCAAGAAATGCGGAGTTAACGTATATGTGTATTTTACTTTATATAATAAACAATTATTATGAAGAAATCAAAGTAAAAGACGCAACAAGATTTTGTTAACGAGGAAACTGCAAATGCAGAAAAACCCCGGGACCTAGTCCGGGTTTGAATACTCTCAGAATTAAGCCGCTATACAAAATCTAAACCAACTTTGTGTAGTTGATACCAAGCGGACTACCCCTGGCTACTTAGTTCCCTCAGTATCCTCGTGCCTTCGACTTCTAGAGTCACGCACGTGAATAGCAAGTCCTTTGGATCGTATTCCAAACAACAAAGGAAGAATATGTTTGGTAAACATTCTAATCAATCTTTGCTACAAGATATAAATGAGTTGTTGACAAAGGCTCTTATGTTTAATATAATAACTCCTTTGTCTGATTAGATCAATCTAACTTTAACAAAAGTATAGATTCACATTCATCAAAATAAATCTCAAAGAGATATATTGACAATGACGATCTCACGTAACTAATCAATCGAATACATATGATTCTAGTTGGATCCCAACCGATCAAGGTTTGTGCACACAAATTCACAAGATACGAAAACCAATAAGAAATCTTCTTCATCTTCTTTAATCTTCAATAAAAACCTGCACAACACCACTTGAATCTCTTGTGATCAATTACACACAAAATGAAGTCTGTTAACAATGGATTATCATAAGATGTCTTTAGATCTACAAACAGTTCTAAAGATCCCGTCAATACTTCGATCTAGTTTGAGCGAATCTTATATCAGAAGAGAAGATTCTCAATAATAAACAAACTAGGTGCAATCAAAGTTTCAACAACCGTTAGTCAATTAAATCAATCGAAAACTTTACAATTATCTAGTTTCTTACCAACGGTACTCGTAGAGCTTCTTGATCCCACGGAAGTCTTTAAACGAGCGGTCGTAAGAGATTTCACCTAATTAGGATACTTTCCTCTCTGAATAGACGGCTCCACCAGAAACAACAAAAAATGAAGTTTGCCTTGTTCTTAGGATAGTTTGCTAGAAATTCAAACTTAGGTAATTATAGACCAAGGATGTTTAGACACCAAGGAATTTCCAAAACCGAAAACATTCTCAAGATATGCAATGAATAGAAAAATTCGGTTTTCATAATTCCAATAAATGCTTGTCAAATATTTCCGAAATCTCTCAATAGAAAATCTCCAACTAGTAAATGCACATTACGAATTTTTATTTTCTAGAGCTACACATTAATTGCTGGTAATTAATGTATATAAAATCGAAAACCTTAATTAAAAGATTCTTAATTTATTTTGGCATATGATCACCTTGAGTACTAAGGAATATCTTTGAACAATAAATGATAAGAGTTACTGCTCGTGTTCAAAGTATGTTGACATCTTTTCACTTCAAATCCTTATTTCATATTTACATGGATTTACATTCTTGGAATCGGTTAAACCACACTTCCAAACAAATTTAGAATTGGTTCACATGTATTCCAAGACTACTATGTGATTGATCAAATACCAAACCACATACATGGGTTCAATCGGTTCTACCAATCACTAGGATCAGTTATACCTACATATGGAAACACTTGTGATCGGTCACACCAGTCACTAGGATCGGATACACCAGTTACAAGGATTGGCTCGATCTACACATGGTATTACTTGTGATCGGTCACACTAGTTACCAGGACCAGTTACACCAGTTACCAGGACCGGTTACCAATTACAAGGATCGGTCACACAACATTCGTGATCGGTCACACCAATTACTAGGATCGGTTACACCAATTACTAGGATCGGTCACACCAATTACAAGGATCAATCATACCATCACATGGTGATTACTTAGGATCCGTTACACCTATTAATAAAAACTAGTCATACCAAATCATAAGTCAGGCATTGTGATTAGTTATTCCAAGATATATGACCTAAGTTAAGATCGGTTCTACCATCTCACACATATTGGTCATCCAAATATTTGCAATGAATAGTCGGACCAATAATCCTAATGATTTCCCTTTCGATTCAAGAAACAAGTTCATGAATGTACTTCCTTTAAACAAATGTAAAACATTGTTTCCTAGAATGAAATCTTTATTATAATCCATTCACATAATCATAACAATATATACAAGATTACGTCGATGTCATATCTACGAAGTTCAAAAGATAAGCATTATACTTCATAGTCTAATTCCCTAATACTATGATCATGTCACATCACTAGAGTATTATACAATATGGTACGACTTGAAAGATACGTTAAGAATGAAACAATTCAAGTCAATATTACTAACCTCAAGTGAAAGGATGATGTCGCAGTTGTAGTTCGCTACTTCTTCACATTGTTCAGGTCTTCGGAGTAATACTTGTATGTCTCAATATTCCTAGACTTTCTAGTCTAACCTAACGAAGTTGACTCTAGTATTTAATCAAGCGACTCTAGATGAGCTTTGATACTAAAATATGACAACCAAACTTGACATACCAACGCTTGGTGAGTTCAACCGAGCTATGCTCTAACACCAAGTCTAACCATTATAGTATTATTTATATATATCTTCGCATGTTATGTTTTTTAATATAATCCGACTTGAAAGATATGTTAGGAATGGAAACAAGATCAAGTTAATATTACTAACCTCAAGAGGAAGAATGATGTGGTCGTTGTAATCGTTACTTCTTCATATTCTTCAGATCTTCGGGGTAATACTTGTACGTCTCAACATTCCTAGACTTGCTAGTCTAACCTAAACGAAGTTGACTCTAGTATTTAATCAAACGACTCTAGATGAGTTTTCATACTAAAATATAACAATCAAACTTCACATACCAACACTTGGTGGGTAACCGAACTATGCTCTAACAAGATGGATACGGATGTTGGATTATGGATGATGTTAACTATAAGCTTAGGGTTCACGGGATGAAATAGGGATAATTAGAGCCATTATACGCGCCTCGAGGATAATATATGCTAGAATTATGGAGAATAATATCTCATTATGTTACCTACTTTGAATTAACATCATTATTCGTAATTATCGTAACTGACTCTATAATTGAATTCAGCGCCAACGAAAGGTTTACGTGTGTCATCTCCATTATCAGATCAACCTCCTTCCATGTACATTACCCCTATAGCAGTTTTCGTTCATCCAAGGACTCCGATTGATGCACATATATCGATTTTATTTTAGGCCAATAGTTGCTCTGATTTCCTCAAAATAACAAGCAATTTTTAGCTCATGCATCTATTGATAAAATCTTTGTGAATAATCTATTTCAAGTTCTTTACTTTGTCTTAACAGAGTTGGACATTCTCTCATTAGTTGGCGGAAAAAACCACAGTAAACACACAACTTTGGTAATTTTTCATATCTCAAGTGAGCTTTTATCATCTTCTTGGACGAGAGAGTAACAATAATGGATTTTGGCAGCTCTTTTGTGATATATATCTTAACTCTGACTCTCGCATACTTCACCAATCTTTTTGATTCACCCTTAGACAAAATTCCCGAGCAAGGAAGGTGATATCCTTTTCATTAAGAGCTGTCATGGGTAAACCATGTATCTGTAAGTTGAAATCTGCATAATGAAATAAATAGTCATTTGGAAGTTTCTTTTGATCACCCACTTTCATTAATATAAAAGGTCATCATTCAAACTCCATGACCCACCTTCAATAATAAAAATCGAACTTCACCATATAAATTCCTGCATCCATCTTAGATACTAGAATCCATCTTTTTCGTTTCCAAATTTTTACCACCAAATCATTTAACACCTTCAGACTACAGTGTCTTCCATTAACATTATTAACCAAAAAGTTGTATTTCGAGTCTTGCGACTCCACAATGAAATCTGTTAGGATCTCCACTACAATAGCTTCTGCCTCCAACAGACAAGCTATTATGTTAATTATTTCTTCAACCTCGCGTGGGTTTGATTTGTATGCAAGTTGAAGCCATGTTCTGAAAAATCCAAGCTGACCACCAATCAAATCCTAACTACGCTTGATGAATAACAAAAGAAGAATAATACATCCACCCAATTACTTAAAGAAATTATCCAAAAAGACGAAGAAAGGGTCACCCTAATGGTGAAGAAAAATCGTCCCTATTGCCGAAGAGAGAATAAATATCTGATCCTAAACTCTTTTTGTTTAAAATAAAAAAAAAAAATAGGAATATTTACACTCATTAAATGTGTATAGTTATATTCCAGTGGGTAAGTTACACTCATTCGATGTGTAGAATCATATCACAACGACAAAAACCTTGTTTATAGTGAAATTCTAAACAAAATCAAATCAGAAAACCACACAGCAATAGTATGCTTAATCAACATACAAATTTCATCCACAAACATAGCCCTATCCCCAAAGACTCTGCTATTTCTTTCCTTATCACAAGTGCCAAACAACAACACATGTCTTTTTTTTTTTTTTTGTTCTGAATCATATATATTATTGATAAAGGAAAATACCAAAAACTTGGAGGTTACAAAACAAGAAGAAAAACTAAAGAAAGCCTACTTAACAGGCCCAAGATAAAAGAAATCAAAAAGGGCCAACTGTATAGGCCCAAAAATCGACAATCCAGAATAAAGAACTAACTTTTAACAGAATCTGAAATACTCAGTTTCAGGCATCTCAACCCTTACAAGAAAGTAGGTTTTCCAATAAAAACTTACCTCTTACATGCATTTAGCATAGCAGCTCTTTTTGTTATTGTGTCAGCTGAGGAATTTACCTCTCTATAACAATGATGAAATTGAATTGAGGAGATTTTCTTGGCTTCTCTTAACCATCTCATTCTGATGAACCAAGAGGCCTGATTTCTGGTAAAATCTGATATCGCAGTTTTAGAATCTGAGCTAATAATGATATTTTTTTTCTCCCCATTCAACAGCCAGCTCAGCTGCACTAACTACTGCATAAGTTTCTGCAATATAATTGGTTGCAATACCAATTCCTCCAGCCATAGCTCCCACTACTTGACATAAGTGATTCCTTACAACTATGCCAAAGCCTGCAACTCCTGGGTTACCAACTGATGCCCCATCACAGCAAAATAGAGTAAAACCAATTTGAGGTGGAATCCAATAGCAGCTTTTAATACACTGGAACTTGCTTTGCTTGCATCCCAATTTGAAGAATTCAATTATATGTAGATCATAATTCTGATTCCATTCGGTACCCTTCATTCTCAAACCTCCTTCTGAAACCATTTGAATTATTCTCTTCTTAAACTGATGAATATTTGGTTTGATTTCCTCAAACAACTTGTTATTTTTTTGAAACAAAAATTCTTTGATAACAAAGCAGGCAGCTGTAATCCAAGCTTCTTTTATAATAGGATTTTTATTTTTTGATCTTTTCCAAATATTGTCAAAAGATTGAGGTATACTGACTTCAAATATATTACTGAGCCAACTCCAAATTTCAACACTAAAAGAGCAATGCCATAATAAGTGATCCATGTCGTCCTGATCTTCTTCACAAACACAACACCTTGAAGCTAATTCATATCCCCTGCCTACCGTGACAATATCATCCACATACATACCCCTAATGATTTTACACATGTTACTTGCTATGCTGGGGTGTAAAAATGAATTCCATATGTATCTTTATGTCTTAAGATAGATACAACAGAAGATGTTGTGAAGTTACCTTGCATAGTGCCAGTCCAGATCAGTAAATCTTGCTTCTCTCCCATTTCTGGCAAACTTTGTGCATTTAACAGATGCTGCAATTCTTCTGGTACATTCCATCTGTTGTTTTTTATAAGATCTGCCACCTTCATATGTAGATTTTCCTTAACATAAGAGTTAAATTCAGTTTTGAGAATAAGTGGAGAATCTCCAGTCCAGTTGTCATTCCAAACTAAGATCCTTTGACCATTACCAACACACCATTTAATACCATCTTTTAGTACTTCCCAAGCCCATTTCAATCCTGGCCAAATAGAAGACTGCTTCCAATCCTTACTCCATTGCCCTTTTGTGTTTATATATTTAGATTTAATGAACATTTCCCAATCTTCTTCTGAATTTATGATTCTCCACATCAGTTTCATGAGAAGAGCCCTGTTAATAATCCCCAGTCTTTGTATACTCAGTCCTCTTTCACTGTATGGTGTACACACTTTCTTCCAAGACAGAATAGTATATATAATTTCTCCATCACCTGACCAGAGAAAATTTCTTATAATTTTCTCACAAATCTTGATTACTGAACTAGGCCATTTATATATTTCCATGTTGTAAATTGGTATGATGTTTAGAACTGACTTGATTAATACCAATCTGTCTTGAAATGATAAAAGTCTTCCTTTCCATGTTGCTAGCTTTTTTTGCATTAGTTCCACCATTGGCCACACTGAAATTACTTTCACTTTGCTAGGATCAAGGATTACACCTAAGTATTTATCAAGAAAAGAACTCAGATCCATATGCAGAATTTCCTTTAATTGATTCTTCTTTGATAGAGTAGTTCCATCAACAAAAGTTTACTCTTAGCTTTGTTTATTATCTGACCTGAACCTCTTTGATAATCCTCTAACAACTTAGCAAGATTTTCAACACTTCTTTTTGCTCCATTACAAAATAAAAAAACATCATCAGCAAAAAACAAGTGAGTTGGATGAACCCCCTTTCTTATCACCATTGTACTGATTAACTTTTCTTGAACCATTTTCAGAATACATCTACTCAATACATCCTCCATAAGCACAAAAAGAGTAGGAGACAGTGGATCTCCTTGTCTCAGTCCCCTCCCCACAGAGAAAAAACCATGTGGACCACTATTTATTGATACATATATTCTTGCAGATTCAAACAGTATCTTTAACCATTGACACCAAGAGATGGAGAATCCATACCTGCTAAGTACTTGAAGTAAGAACTCCCAACTTACTGAGTCATATGCCTGAGATATGTCAAGCTTCACTCCTACATTTCCACCTCTTCTTGTCTTTTTCATTTCATTAATCATCTTTGAGGCCAACAAAATTTGATCTTGAATGCTCTTACCCTTGATGTAAGCTGACTGCTGTGGAGTTATAAATTTTGTCATAATAGAACTCATTCTTTATTTGAAAAAACGGGGGTCTAACAACACCACCCAATATTTCACTTAGAAATCTGTATGGAGTAACTCCGAAATACTTTTCTAGAGAATCAACTAGACAATCAGACTCAATATAGATAAAAGTATCTCAAGGAGTTAATATCTCTCTCTTGATTTGATTTTTACTCAAGATAAAAATAATAGCGAGTCTTTATCAAATACAAGGAATAACTTGGACGGTACCAAAGACCAATGTCCAAGTGTTAATCAATGAAATCGACAACTACAAGGTCGGATCTCCAATCGATTAAACTTTAACGCACAAACTGTATTATTTCAATTATAAGGATAAACAATATAATGGGGAAAATGAAATAACACAGACATCAGAAATTTTGTTAACGAGGAAACCGAAAATGCAAAAAACCCCGGGACCTAGTCCAGATTGAATACACACTGTATTAAGCCGCTATAGACACTAGCCTACTCCAAGCTAACTTGAGACTGGACTATAGTTGAACCCCAATCAGTCTCCCACTAATTCAAGGTACAGTTGCAATCCTACGCCTCTGATCCCAGCAGGATACTGCGCACTTGATTCCCTTAGCTGATCTCAACCACAACCAAGAGTTGCTGCAACCCAGAATCGCAGACTTGATAATAAACAAATCTGTCTCACAAGAAAAGTCTACCAAAGGATAAATATGTCTCCCACAGAAAAACCCTAGGTTTTTGTTCCGTCTTAAGATATGAAATCAAGGTGAACATGAACCAATTGATAATCCGGTCTTATATTCCCGAAGAACAACCTAGATTAATCAATCACCTCTCAACAGTCTTACTTGAATACACAAGAGGACGTCGAGGAATCACAAACAGTGAGACGAATATGTTTGTGACTTCTTTATCTTGCCTATCGGAGAACTCTCACGATCTCAAGCCAATCAATAGATTGTACTCGTACGATAAAATATGCAAGATCAGATCACGCAGCTACGATAAAAGTAGTATCGGTCTGGCTTCACAATCCCAATGAAGTTTTTAAGTCGTTAACCTGGTTTTAGAGAAGAAAACCAAAGGTTAGAGGAGAATCGACTCTAGCGAGCGCACTAGTATCACACAGACGTGTGGGGATTAGTTTTTCCCAATGCTAGATGTCTCCTATATATAGTCTTCAAATCAGGGTTTTTCCTTAGTTACAAAGCAATCAATATTCACCGTTAGATGAAAACCTGATTTAGATTCAAGCTAATATTTCTCAACTGTTAGATCGAAAACTTAGCCTGTCACACACACTTGTGATATACGTTTACTGGATTTGTGAAAACCGTGCCCAAACGTGTACGTGTATGTTGGTTCAACATAGTAACCAAAAGGTCAACCATTTGAGCATTTCATATTAACCTTGTTATTCTTTACCATAACTAGTTCATTTGAGTCAAATGAATTAGTTAAAGAGTTGTTCAATTGCTATGAGATCTTATGTAACTACACAAGACACAATTGAAACAAAGATGATTCGATTCGATTGCCACGGTTTTCATACTGCATTCCTTAGTAATTTAAGTTTCATGTTCATAGCACATCTTTAGATCATAACCCACTCAAGTACGCAAGCAAGTTCGCGGAAACAACCGGCAGAATGTTCCAAACTCAGTAGAAAATCTCGGCAAGGAGACTTCCGTCAGTCCGCGGTCTAGGTTCGTGGACTGAGTTCGCGGACTAAACACGCAAACGAGTTTTTGGAAAATCCCAGCAGAAATTCTCGGCAAGAGAACTCCCGTCAGTTCGCGGACTTGGAAAAGCTAATTCCTTCGGTTTCTCTCAATCAATAAAGTTCGCAAACTTCGGATTAATGAATCGGACTTATGCACATATGTGTTTCCACACAATGCTTATATCCATCATTGGTTATATAGACCTAAACTCTCATTCCAACCAATGAAACATTCTTAGAGGACGTTATATAGTTGTTACACTATTTCTCGTCAAAGCGATTTTCAAAATGATTGAAACATTATGACTTTCATCATTAGGTGAAGATGAACCTGATCAAAGCGAAACGCTTTACCAACACATGATTTCGAGATATAGATAGGCAAGATATACTCGGATCGAAATATCAAATGTGTATGATCTAGTCTATATAGCATACGACTTTTGTCTCATAAGAAGTAGTAGATAGAAGAGATAGACTTTTGAGTGATAGATAAGTTCAAGTCTCCACATACCTTTTTGTTGATGAAGTTCCACAGTTCCTTGAGTAGATCTTCGTCGTTGTATGATGAATCTTCATGAAGTCCTTGAGCTCAACTACACTTTTCTACCTTAGTCTGACACTTAGCTATGTAGACTAGAAATCAAGACTCATAGTTTTGATCACTAACATTGAAAAACATGCTTGATATAGCAACGCATGTGAGGTCGACCGAGCAATGCTCTAACAGTATTGATGATTTTTGTAAAAATCTTGAAAATGACATTGATGAGACCTATTGGTCTAAACTGGTTTGGATTTTTAGCTCCTTCAACCTTAGGAATGAGAATTAGAAAATTTGAATTAAGCCCTTTGGGAATGAATTTTCTAGACCAGCAATACTAAATAGTTTGAATGAGATCTTGATGTATAATCTCCCAACAAGCTTTATAAAATGCTCCTGAAAAACCATCTGGACCTGGAGAACTATCAGAGTCCATGCTAAATACTATTTCTTTGATTTCCTCTGCACTAGGAACTGCATCTAGCATTTGTTGATCTTCTTCATCTATTACTGTTGGGATGACATCCAGTAAATAATCCACCTTCTCTACTTCCTTGTATTGGAATTTCTGCTCATAATTTCTGCATTGATCTTCTATTAGGACTCATTCCCCCAACCTTTTCATCTGAAGAAGAAACAGAGTTGAAATCACCAATTGCTAACCAAGGTTTCTTGAAATCACTAACTGCTTCCATTTCTGCCCATAAGAATCTTCTTTGAGTAATTCCTACATGTGCATGGATACCTGAGATAAGAACTTCCCCAATACTTATTGTAATCATCTGGATGGACATTGATACCACTGAAGGAGTTGGAAGAGCTGAATTCCAGAAAATCCAAATGTTGCCCTTTTTGTTATTAACTGAATTATGAATTTCCATCTTCTGCATTCTTGGCAGATTTAATTTATTGCAAAAAAAAAAAGAACACACAACTTTTGGTTTTTCTACAAAAACAACTGAGGGTTGAAATTGATTTATTAGTGACCACAATTTATTCTGGGCCCTAGCTCTTCTAAGGCCCCTTAAATTCCAGAATAGAACTTTCATTGTTGAGATTGGAGGTTATTAGTACCTCCTTTCCCTTGATTTTTCCTAAAGTTGTATTTACTTGAAGGTTGTTGAGTATTTACCTTAGCAGCTCCAGGACCTTGTTGAGTTGAACTTTCTTTAGATGCTGCTGGTTTTTGTATAACTTTAGACCATGAAGTAGATGGTACTCTTTCTTCTGATACTGAGCCATCTTTACCATTAATATACTTGATTTTTTCCACTGTGTTGTCTTCTATTATTTGTAAAACTTTTGCAGGATCCAAATCTTGCTTTTCATTCATCTCAATAATATTTTCTTCATTAGTTAGAGAGCCAAACCTCCCTGAAGTTATTTTAATTGGACCATTAGTCTTCTGAAGTATTTGAACTTGTTGTATTAGAGTCTCATAAGTATCACAGATATCAAACTTCTCTAATGCTGAGGTAGTACTAGTAGCTGGTGAAGCACTCGTTTCTTTATTTTTATATGTATTCTTATCAGAAGAATTCATACTGATTTTTGGAGTACTAAACTCTTGTTGAACTGTTGGTTTACTTACTTCTGTGAACTTTGAAGCTTTACATTCTGATTGCAAATGACCAATGATTTTGCACTTATTACATAACTTAGAAAGATTAGTTAGTATCACACTTTGCATAAAGCCCCCAAACTTTGTCTTAATCCATAATTTATTTGGAACCTTCTTTACTAAATCAATCTTAATCAGAATTCTTGCATAGAAACCATCACATAATCAATGTTGCTTCATCAATTTTGATTGGATCTCCTAGAGCTCTTCCTATAGTAAAAAGAGTTTTCTCATCCCAGAATTCCAGACTCAGACCTGGTAATTGAACCCAAATCATAGCTGATGATGTTCTATGATTTTCTGGTGTAAAATTGGGAATCCAATTCCTTATCCACAAGGTTTGACGAAAACTTCCCAACTTCCTGATTTGATGTAGTTCTTATCATACTCATTGTCAAGTTTAATAGTGAAGAAACCCTTACCTAATGGAATCATCTTACATTGCCCCTTCAATTTCCATTGATTTTTCAAACATGAAACAACATCAACAAATTTAATACGAAGTAAATCAAGTCGACCAATTAGAGAAAATTTCCAAACAGCACAACGTGCATCAGTATCAGAGATTAAATCAACCGATGGTCTTTCTATTAGTGTATGAATTAAGTCAACCACAGAAGAATCCATCTCTGGATCTAGATTCGTTTCCATGAATTAAAAGAAATAATACCTAGAATTGAACACTAAGAACACCTGAAGAAGATTTTAAACACCAATCATTGAATGTATGTACGAAAATCACCTGAATTAATGGTGTTAACCGTTGAGAACGAAAAAGTAAATGAAGTTTTTGGAACTGAGTTTGTCACCGAACACTATGTATTGAACACTAACAACACATATGTTGAACACTAACAACACATGTCATCTTCTTCCAAACATATGTATTGTGTCTTTCAAACTAATAAAACTCCTTGCTTCAAAATTCCAAACCAACCACCCTAAAAGCTTTACCTTAAAAGTAAATTAAAAAGTAACAAGCAAATGATCAGCGGTTCCTATCTCATTCGGACATAAAACACGCACATCATTCTACACACTTCTAAGTTTACTCAAAGAAGGTAAATGAATTATGAAAAATTTCCCATAACATAAAGCTTACCTTTAAGTGGATAATTAAATAAGTTTGATAACTATTTTATCTCTAATTTAGGGTTCTTAAACGATTCCGTCAAATACCGCAACAGTAGGTAACGCCCACCTTGTGACTTCTAGTAACGTGAATTCTAGAGGAAATCTCAAACATAATCTGACATACGTTAAATATACCGCAACTGTGAATTTTATTGGCTTGACTAATTCGTTTTAGGATTATATGCAGAAGTAGGCCTGGTCTGGACCCTCACTTTCATTTCTAGGCCACTTTTTTTATTTCTTGCAAAACTAGGAAAGTTAAACGTATTCCATCCACTTTAACCATCTCGGTCAATTTATCGCGTTGACTTTTCAATGTCTCGCCAAAATATCATATAGGGAGATCTCATACATGTGGTAAGATTACTGAAATGTCCTTCACACGTGTGTGTCAGTCACATTAGATAAGATGTCCACCTGTCTCGATAAGATCTCCACGTGTTGCTATCTGAGAGCCTAAGCTAACTAACACGACATCTCGAGGATTAATTGAACGTCCAAGATAGTTTCTTCATTGTTATTATCGACAGCGCGGGAATGTGAAGGAATAAGAGAAGACAGAGAAAAATATTGATTCATTTGTTTCTAGTAGAGAGATTAATTAGTGAAATAGCGTTTTGTTAGTTGAGATTTGAAGAACAAATTGAAGATTTCCTGCTGGTGAAGATGACGAGACGGAAGAAACGTTCTAAAGAGAGGTAACAAAAAAACCCTAATATGTTTTCATGGTTGTTTTTAACGTTTCAGTGATAAACAGACTATGGGTTTTGTTTGTAAGGTTGATTTATTTGGGTTTGTGGGTGTTTAGATTTCTAGGGTTTTCTCTGTTTATAAAATTTTTATGAAGTTCGAATGTGTTCTGTTGCTAATGAAGTTGTACTGATAATTTCACAAAGTTTGTTAATTTCAAAATTGGGTTATGCTGATTGATTTCAAAATTTAAATTGATTTCTAGGGTTTTTTATGGTTTCTGTGATAATTGATTTCTAGCGTCTTTATGGTTCTAGATTAGGATGGGTTTTTCACGATTTGTCTGAAATGGGTTTTACATAATTTGCCTGATACATATTTTGTTGTTCTTAATTGTAGAAAGCAAGTGGTTCAAGAGGTTATAAATGAGTTTCAACATGGAATATTTCCAAACAGAGATATTAAGGTCAAGGATCTAATCGACACTTCTATGTGTTTTGAGTTTAAGGGTTTGTCCAGAGAAGGTATGGGTATAAATCAGTTAAAGTATAGGATTAGTCCTATGTTGAGATTAACCAGTAGGGAGACATTGGACCATCTATGGTTTGTTGATCCATGCCTACCATCAAACATCATTAATTATGAAGAGTTGTGGTTTTTCTGGGAAAATGCAACTCAAGATGAACATGGTTGGATTACATTGTATTTAAAAGTGATGCCACTAGATGACAATGGTGAGATAGATGTATCTCATGTTACTGTAGGTTCAATGCCTCCTCCACCACAGATGACACCCAAAAAGAATGTGACTCCAAAGAATCCAGTCTCTAAGACTCCACCTAAACCAGTTTTTACTAGCGCTTCATCACCTAAGAGATGGCATGACAAGTCAGTTAGAAGAAGTCAAAGAATACCAAGGATGAAGAAGAAGAATCCTAGTAAAGTATTTATTGATTTAGCTGGTAGTGAAGAAGATGTTTCTGATGAATATGTTGATGATGGAGGTGTATCAGTTCCATAGTTTACTTAACAAACACAAGCAAGTGTAGCTGAGAATGATGATGGAGATGTTTATATTCCATAGTTTACTCAACAAACACAAGCAAGTGTAGATGAAAATAATCATGTTTTGGAGGCTAGTGGAGCTGAACAAGGTAATGAGATACCTATATTTGGAGACTATTTCAATCATGACTTTTGGGTTGAAGCTACAACACAGGCAGAAGTGGTGGAAGATTTGTTTGCAGTTGTCCAAGAGTACAAGAAAAGTGATGAGTATGTCATGCACTTGAAAAATGTAGAAGAAGATGAATGTAAGCCTGATGATGAGGATGTCCTGAAGATGAATGACAATGACAGTGAAGAGAAAGATATCAAGAGTTACAATAAGTTTCTACAAAAAGTTGAGAATGGGTATCTTTCAGATGGTACTTCAAGTGAGAGAAGTGATGGTGATAATGTTGATAATGATGCTGCAAGTGATGTTGATAATGTTGATAGTGATGCTGGTGATCCAAACTTTGGGGAGGTGGAGGTTGAGAATGACAAGGAAGGTATGTGATTGCTTTTGTCTCTTTTTTAACTTTGTTGTGTTTGATTGTAGATTTTTTCAATTTATTTAGTACTAATGCCCTTGTCTCTGTGGTTTTGTAGAGGACCATTATGGGGACTTGGTCTCTGACAGAGAAGAAGAAGGTAAATTGTCATTTGTTTTGTAGTCTTTTGTTTTTCTTATTCTTTGTTTGTTTGTTATGTTTGTTTGAAGGGCTCTAACTGAATCATTTATTTTTGGGAATTTGTATCAGAAACCAACAAGACTGATGGGCTTGAACTTATAGTATCATAAAGCAACAAGACTGATGGGCCTAATTGTTCAAAGCCTAAATGTTCAAAGCCTCATGATAACACACAGTTTGATGAAGAGCATGCACAACATTTTAAGGATGAGGAAGATGAGGAGATGTTCCCTGAGGGATACTTTTGAACAAGTGGATCCTTACAGCCTAGTTAAGGGAAGCAAGTTTGTCAGCAAGAAAGCATTCAAGAAGCATTTGAGGGCCTACTGTGTGAAGCATAAACATCAGGTCAAGTTTAAAGATTCAAACAACTACAAGATTAGGGTGAAGTGCGTTCATCGTGAGAAGACCAAGTGTCCTATGTTCATTTATGGAAGAGTTTTGAAGGGTGAAGGAACTACATTTACTCTGAGAAGTTGGAATGTGAAGCGCACATGCAATGGAAATATTAAAGGGGAAAACAGATGTGCAAATCCAAAATTTGTAGTTGGCTGGTACATGCAAAGGTTGGAGACTCTTGGTAACAGAAACAAGGGGAGAACAGCTGCACGCCCGGTCATGTGCCGTCTTTCTTTCGAGGATTTTGCAAAGCAGTCTCTTACAATATCGATAGGTCGGCTTGGCATATAGGTTTTGACCAAGGGGTCCCACTTGTTCGTCATCTGGTTGTTCCAGAAGTCTCATTGTCAACGTTTCTCGATGCTACTGTTCTTGTGTCGGGTAAAAATCTCCCTTTCCCGCTTGCGGAACGAAATCCATCAACAACCTCCAAATATAACACGTTTTGGCAGGATGAGTTTCTCGTTTTCCATGGATTCGTGAATGATGTGGTAGAAAACCGTCGCGGTTAGCCTTCTTCCGCGGTTTTAGCGGAGCATCCACTGTTGAGGGATATTTCTTTGCCCAAGCGAAAATCCATTAGCCCGAATGCAGATAGTCCCCAAGTGAAGGAGCGAAGATCTAAAAGTTGTGCAGATGGTTCCCAGTCAGATTCGATAACCCTACCGACTTTCATCTCGTCTAATATGCGAGTATGTATGATTTTCCTCTTGATTTTAGTTGGATCGCGTATATCCTTGTTCCCTTTTCTGGGTATCCATCGTTGCATCTTGCCTAGGGTCTAAGCAGCGTGAACGCCTTTACCAAACATGCAAGTAGTCAGAAAACATCGTTTCTCGAGACGAAGGGTGGCGCTGCTGAGCCTATTCATGGTGATGGGGAACCCGAGAATGATGAAAGTTCTGAGTCCAGTGATGGCGAGAGTAGTTCTTCCGACAACAGTGCTGAATATTCCTCTAGTCGGTCTGAAAGAGAATCAGTGAGTCTCCCGCATGTTTTTTTTTTCTTTTGGAAAATATCTAATCCGTGATATTACAGGGGGAAGCCGTTTCTGAAGACGACCCTGAGATGGAGACTGGCGGAGATACAGCTTTGTCTCCAACTGTGGCAGCCGCACCGGGTGACCTTGAAATGGATGTTGATCGAGATGCAAACGCCATTGTGACTCATACAATGGAGAGTACTCCAGTGGCCGTGGGTGCAATTGTCGTTAGGAATTCCTTGCCGGTCGCTGATGCAGTCGCGGGCGCCACTTTCAATCCTCCATACCTGGTTCCTTATCCGGATCATGTGTTGATCGGGGGATTTAGCGTGCCAGCTAAACATGTGGCGCTATACACTAAGATATGGGGAAGCTACGGACATATAGCCACAACCAAGAAAATTACTAGTCGATTTGCGTTAGTTAAGCGTGTGGAGGAAGCTTTGTCTTTAATTAACGACATGTGCAACGTGACAGGTCACATTGTTTCTGAGGATGTAGTCTCGAGCTAGAGGTTCCATCGTGACGTGTGTGTAAACTTTGAGTTTAATGTTCCTTGGTTCGTAGAAGGTCTCTCTGAGGTTGAAAAGTTGTTGTCCGAAACAGTCGAAAGTCCTTCTGCGAATATGGTGAAGAAGCAGGAAGTGGAAGTTGAAAAGCTGTCCAGGAAACTAAACTTGAAGAGGGCGGCCCTTCAAAGCGCAAAGGAGATTCTCGCCAAGAAGAGCAATCCATTTTTGGAAAACTTTCCTTGAACACATTTTTGTCTTTTGAACTCCTTATTTTAGTTTTTTTTTTTTGAAAGGTGAATGAAACGCCTACTTTATGGTTTTAATTTTCTGAATTTTTGGGTTGATAGAAAAAGGCTACCTTGATGGTTTTGGAATATTATTCTGGATGAACTGTTTTAGGATGATGTCGTTTTTGGTTATGATTGTAAGTAACACAAACATCCCAGGGAAAATATGGAAACATGAACGTTGGGTGTCGGTAGATAACATGGGATGAAACATAACATGGCTATCGATTTTATCATTCCCGTGAAAAACTTGAAATAGTAAACCATGTATTTTGTCTAGGCAAGACTTACTCGGTTTTTTGGATCCGATACGAAAACGAATCAGGTGCAATTCCGACTTTCGTGGGAAATACCGCGATTGTGGAAAGTCCCATGTCGTCCCTGAGTCACTTTATGATCGAGTCGTTGATCCCTGAGCGGATCGTTTTGCTTTTAACCTCTGGGAAGTCCCCAATCGCCCCTTGCCGCGTCAAGACTGGTTAGATCATTCGCTTTTAAACTCTAGGCAGTCCCCAGTCATCCCTTGCCGTGTCAAGACTGATAATCGGGTCGTCTGTTAACTGAGTCGTCGATCCCTGAGCGGATCGCGTGCTTCTACCATCTTGATGTCTGAGTCGAATCATGAAATTGATGGTCGAAAATTGACATTGTAACCAAAAGATCAATCTCCCACTGTGGTCGCCAATTATTTGTAGGTGAACATGGTTTCTGCTGATTTTGGTAATTTCGAGTGTGTGGGTGAGAAAAAAATTTAAACCCTGAACAATGTACTGCAAGTGAGTACTTTAGATTCGAGAGATCAATCTGTACAAGTCCGTCCTAAACCGATAAATGGCAGTTCTAGACTTGCTTCGGTCACAAAGTGAATGAGAATGAGTTGGTTTTGGGGAGGGAAGCAAGGAAAGTGTTGAGACCAGAATAGTTGATTCTGGAAGAGTAGTTGTTTCACGACTTGTATCAGAAATTAGGAAGCTAACCGATGGAAAGCTAGCAAATGTTTTCTGAGTGTTGTATTGCTCCTGACTGAACTTGTTCTTCGGTGGAAATAGGTAAGACCTATTTATACAATTCGAAGTGAAACGTACTCTGGTCTCATTAACGAATGGTAAATGAGTGAGTAAATGAGAGGAGGTGATGACCGGTCAAGCTTGGAATTGATGTTCCATAAAAGAAAGCGTTTCACCATTACTTCCCATGTTTACTAACATCCTCATTCTTATTACACTTTCTTATAACGGGCATAGTGTACGCCGCACGCTGTAAACCGCCAAACCAATACCCAAATAGGATCCCCAGTTTGTGATATGTTTTGATGTCTCGAATGTTTTTGTGGAAAACATGTAACATGTTGTTGTTTTCCTGGAAAGTCGAGCTTGGGAGACTTGCTGGCTTGGTGACCTTCGACGATCAAGATTTTGCATCTTAAGAGGAAAGGTAGTCGTTGATCGCCGCACGCTTCCGTTCTTTGGTAGTCGCATAGGGAAGGCTAGTATGGAGGCGCGGCAAGGTTGGCATGCTATGGCGCGGTTTGGCGCGTCCAAATTAGGGTTTCGCGCCAAAGGTTACCATGCGTTGTCTGGTAACCTTGGATGGCTAGGATTTTCTCCTAGGATTGAAGGGCGACCGTTGATTGTTGCACGCCTTCGTTTTAGTAGCCGCATAGGGAAGGCCAGCATGGTGGCGCGGCTAGGTTGGCATGGCATGCCTTGGCGCGATTTGGCGCGGCCAAATTAGGGTTTCGGGCCAAAGGTTACCGTGCGTTGTCTGGTAACCTTGGATGGCTAGGATTTGCTCCTGGGATTGAAGGGCGACCGTTGATTATTGCACGTCTTCGTTTTAGTAGCCGTATAGGGAAGGCCAGCATGGTGGCGCAACTAGGTTGGCATGCCTTGGCGCGGTTTGGCGCGGCCAAATTAGGGTTTCGGGCCAAAGGTTACCATGCGTTGTCTGGTAACCTTGGATGGCTAGGATTTGCTCCTGGGATTGAAGGGCGACTGTTTATTGTCGCACGCCTTCATTTTAGTAGCCGCATAGGGAAGGCCATCATGGTGGCGCGTCTAGGTTGGCATGCCATGGCATGGCATGCCTTGGCGCGGTTAGGCGCGGCCAAATTAGGGTTTCGGACCAAAGGTTACCATGCGTTGTCTGATAACCTTGGATGGCTAGGATTTGCTCCTGGGATTGAAGGGAGACCGTTGATTGTCGCACGCCTTCGTTTTAGTAGACGCATAGGGAATGCCAGCATGGTGGCGCGACTAGGTTGGCATGCCATTGGCATGGCATGCCTTGGCGCGGTTTGGCGCGCCCAAATTAGGGTTTCGGGCCAAAGGTTACCATGCGTTGGCGCGGTAGCATGAGAATGTTAGGGTTTTGGACAGGTGATGTCAATCAATGTTAAGGGTTCTGTCGTGGAACATGACACATAGAAAGAAAAAAGGTAACCTAATAATTCTTACATAAGCATGCTGATCGGTTCAATAAATGTGCTAATGGTCATAATGATGTCATGTCAGATGTGCGGTTTTACGATTTTAAACCTAGGCTAAAAACCACCATCAACAGGTTCTTAAACGGTTCCGTCAAATACCGCAACAGTAGGTAACACGCTCCTTGTGACTTCTAGTAACGTGAATTCTCAAAGAAATCTCGAACATAACTTGGCATAGGTTAAAATAAAGCCTAGACAAATAAAGCTTCCAGTTGAACGTTATGGAAATTCTCGCTTTTTATTGGCAGAAATAAGACTTTTACGGAATGAGAGTTTTGGCATACGCTTATCAACATATGATCTGTAAAAAAATTTAAAAAAGGAAATCTTACCTTGCCATGTTTTAAACTCTATAGAAGTACAAATTCAATTCAGAAATAGCTAACCTATAATATGAGGACTCAAAACCATATTAAGATTTAGGAACCCAAAAACAAATAAATAAAAAATAAATAAATATTTACAACAAATATATATACATGTAGATGATATACTAATTTTTTTTCTTAAGGCACACGATACCAAAAAAAAGTTTAAAAGGTTTAGGCATTACAATAAACACAAAACAAACCAAAAAAAAAAATCATAGACCTTTTGTCAGTTGTTTTATATCATAACATGCAAACATATGTAAAGAAAAGTACCAATTTTGTTCATTATTATCTTTGATTATTTTCATCCAACGATTATAATTTTTATATCCCATAAAAACTACAATGCAATACTTGTATTGTATTAAAGCTCGGTGCTACTGGGCTACTATCAATTTTCATTCAAATTCTATCAAAAAGAAAAAAAGCTATGCTGGTGGATATAATGGAAAGACACGGGCACCTATCAGTTCTTAGGCCTATTCTTATGGATATGGCAAAAAAAATGTTGTTTGGCATGTCATGCGGCATGCCAAATGAGTTTCCTCAGTATGGTAGATATGCCTGATTAAAAACATATATTTAATTGTGTTGGGTGGGATCCTAATGAATAAAAAATATGTTTGTGTTTGTGTGGTGAGGTATTTATAAAAGTTTTAGTATTATAATATATTCAGTGGGGCCCGGTAAATATAAAAGTATATTAGAATAATGAAAAAGCAGAAAAGAAGGAGAATTTTTATATATATATATATATAATTACTTGGAGATAAAGAGAATATCGCTGGAGTTAAAGAGAAATCGTCAGCGATAAAGTGAATATCTCTCAGCAAAGAGATAGAATCTCTATCGCTCGATGGAAACTCTATCGTGTATGCCTATATGCCAGGAATAACATATATGCATATGAGTTTGGCAGTTTGGCATACCCATAGTGGGTGCATATATACCAAAAATCAATGTCTGGTATGTGCATAGAAATAGGCCTTATCATCATTTTATTTAGAGGAAAAAAATAACAAAAAGATATGGACTACTATTAACTCTCGTAAGCATTTTATTTAGAAGAAAAAGAGTAAAAATATGACATGGAAAAATATCACTTTTAAATTATTATTTTATTTAAAAAGTAAAAGAGCTTCGCTGAAGGGTATAACAAATAGGCATGACAATTTTCAATTTTGGACATCATTTTTTTGGTTTTCTTTTTTTTTTTTTTTGTGGAAAAAAATAATAACAGAAAGGCATGGATAACTATCAACTTTCATTATCATTTAGGAAAAAAGAATAATAAAAAAATACGGGCAAATACCAAGAATTTTTTTTATCAATTTTCGTCGCCATTTTATTAAGAAGAAAAAGAGTAACAAAAAGACACGTGCAACTGTTAGTTTTCAATTATTATTTTATTAAAATAAAAAGGAGCTTTTGCTTGAGGGTATAAAAAAACACATAGGAACAATATCAATTTTCATCGTGACCGGGAATTAACATTTTTGAACGTAAAAAAGCCTTTGATCTGTATAAATTCGTAAGGTGAAATTAGGCACCCCATTACATAGCGCGAGTAACAAATCTAAATTTAATGATTTCTCTAAATAAACTTTCTAAGCGGTTGAAATATGCACCATGTTGGGCGTATTTTAAGATTATCTTTTGCTTGAGATACTAGAATATAATGCAGATTTTTAATAACAAAATTGTTTGCGGAAATGATCCTTATTGCGAAAGTTTGATGCCGAAATTCTAATGCAAGACATCGACAGCTCCCACTACGGACCAACATAAGACAGTCTTATTTGAGAACGAAGTATTTCAACTACTAGTGGAACATTTTATTTATTTTTGATCCAAATAAGAGTGAAACATCGTGGATCCACTGCTTCAAAAAAAAAAAACAAAAAAAAAAACATGGATATACTCTCCTCACGTTGGCCACTTCCAACTACTACTAGGATCATGTTGGATTAATTTACTAATCTGATGAAGTGAAGGAAAGCTTCTGTACGTTACTACAACAGCAGTAGCACTGTAATGTGGCTGAGGCTATAGTATCGCATTGGTTGTGGACGGTCGTGTATTTGCTTCTTCCACATTGCCCCAGGCAGTTTCTCTTGCACCTCGGGCAAGATATTTTGCTTGTTGCCACTATTACCTGTCCGATATATCCACCGTCAAAATAGCAAACTGCGTTTCCATCACCGCTTAAATTGGTGGTCATTGCAAGATCCAAAATTGCATTTCCGTCGTCTGAATTAGTAGTCTGTGCAAGATCCCGAACTGCAACAACAAAAACATTGCTCAAAACCCTCTTTTTCTACCAAAATTATTTTTGCATATATATATATATATATATATATATATATTCCAATCAACTATCAAGAGATAACAAATGGCCTCTAAAGTACCGGTTACCAAACAGGAGGGAGGATCCCCTCACACTTTTGTTTGCATACTATCTCACACCTTCAGCATTATTTTTGTAAATAAAAACAAAACGGTAATGTATTTGAAGCTCATATTTTGAGAATATATTCCTTTTACGTAGTTCTATGTTCCTACCAAAAATCAGCATATTCCAAAACGTATAACACCATCATCTACTACCTTGAAAATAAGCCGTCGAAATCAATAGATTTTTAACCATTGAAAATTAGATTGGTAGATGGTGGTGTTATATGTTTCTAAATACGCTCATTTTCGATAAATATGTAGGGTTTTGTAAAAAGAACGTATCCCAAAATATCAGCTTCAAATCCAATACCATTTGATGATTCATAAATACAAGCCTAAAATGTGAGATAATGTAAGAATTAAATTGTGAAGGGATCCTCCCTCGCCAAATAAAAGGTTGCCTTTAACTCAAACCCTAGTTAGCAATTCGGGATTCGTCAAACGTACGGAACGGTAAACGTACGAGTATTATACGGTTTTGTAAAGTCCAAAATTCGGTCCAAAATTCGGTCAACGGGACGTGATTCGTCAGTAATTCGGAACGGCATACGTACGTGTATAATTCGATTTATAAATGTGAGTTCGGCTCTGAAAATTCGGTATCTATATATAACAAATAATTTGTATTTATAAGGTCATAGACCAATTTTTATGCATATGTGTGAGTTATTTAAAGAAAAAATAAACTTAATATGATGATATTAATAATATATACAACATTAGTTATCTAAGAGGACGTCGTATGGTGGTTTAGATGCTTGGTTAGTGAGTTTGAGATCTCTCTCACCTTCACCTTCAAATCTCTTCAGTCGTTTTTGTTTCATAAAAATTACAACACGTCTAATATTCGGTCGTGTATGTTCGGGAGGCAGTAAATCCCAAAAAGTGGAGTCTTTGAAAAGTAAAATCTAAAGAATTTATGGCGAATTAAGCGGACGTATCATTCGGGATACGTAAAATTCGTGAACGATTCGCAAATAATCCGGGAATGCCACATAATACGCGACTTGGGTTCGGAATTGCAAACGTACGCGAATAAGACGGTAAAATTCGTGATACGGAAAAATCATACATCTCATTTCAATGAAAACCGACCATGAGATCAAGCCTAGCCAAGCCCAAGCTTAATTTCCAAATGCATATAAAGGGGAAAAATACATGTGTATACGTACCAGAAGAAACGGATACAGTAATCAACAGCAAGATAGAAGCAGCAACGAAAATGGGAGAAGCACAAAATAGCTTAGCCATTATGGTATTAACTAAAGACTGTTTTCTGAATCAAAATAAAGCACAGTGGATAAGTTTAGAGACTCCAGTGATTGAATCAGCTTTAAATAGAGAGAAAGACTACTAGCTTAGCCATTATAATAACATTAGTCGGGAGTGGTGGCCAACTTATCATGCATTGCATCGCTGCTGGCTGCTGCTTTATTTTGCTTGAGCACAACTCGCAAATAAGATATAACTTAATATAAAGGTGGGCTTCTTTTGGCAGTTTCAGTTTTACTGTGCTTGTATCGACAACGCTGGTGTTATCTTTTTTATTTTTCTTTATAATCAATAACTAATTTTTTTTATTATGAAAACGATCCGTGTTAGATTGTGTATGTTTCCTTCGTTTATGGAAAAAAATTACTATCATTTTTGTAATTTAACCTGCTTTTAATCTACAATAAAACGTGATAATATCTATTTTCTAAAGAGGAAGGTAGTATATCTTAAAAAAGTTTACTGCATGTTCTAACATGATCCACAAAATAAAGAAAATTTTGTTGCCAAAACTCAGAACTTTTAATTGGTTGCCATGTAAAACCAACAACTACATAAGAGGGAATGGCAGCCTCCCCAATCTATAGAGATAAGAAAGAATCATATTCAATTTAATAACATATATCCTTAGCTCAATTTCAGGGCCGAATGGTTAGTGGCGGCTTTATTTCTTTATTGCCTCTTCAGCTCATGCAATAATATTATGACGCCTACTCAGACAGCAGGTGGAGTTGGAGTTGTCCTTAGCTTTGCCAATTGGGCTAAGAGTTAATCTAGATTCTAAATGCTATCTACTAAATTTCGTAGGATTTTTTTTCGACTAATGCTGTCAATTAGACCGGAGGTTCTCAAATCACTGGAGTAAACTACCCGTTGCCTGAAGAATTATTGTTGGATTAGCTCGTGTTGCACTGGATATATACAGAGTTAACGGTCCAATCTCAAACAACAATTCTAGAACCAAAAATGATGTCCAACATTTGTAACCAATATAGGACAATTCCCTTGCCAAAAAGAGAGTTCCAATACCAATCTCTTACAACAAAAACTTCGCTTTCCTCAAACCAATATGTAAGAAACTGTTATAAATTTAACAGCAAGGAAAATCCTCGGCTACAATCCTTCTTTTCTGTCACATGGGGGATCGTTTTCTGAACAAGACTAATTAAACTATACTTATATGCGCTTTAGATTAACAGTACGTACCAGAATATGGTATTATACAACTACAAAGGCACGGGATGAACCAGTGAAACGGCTGATTGACCCCAACAAGCTCTTTGCCGCACCGAAATGTCTTATCCTATACACACCTGAAACTGCTGACTCTGGAATTATCCAATCTATAGTTGCAAAACTATAAGCACTAAGTTTCTTAGGTCTCCACCATTTGAATAGCAAACAGAAATCATCGTCGTCATAAGCTGGGACCCATGTATCCTTGCCCTTAAGAATTTCAACTAGTGCAAATGTTCCTTCGGTCATCAGGTCATTCCTTGGACATCCTGTCCAAAAAGTAACACTTACATTGTCCCTCCTGTGGAAGGTGGAGTTTTGAGGAATTTCGGTTTTGACGTCCCCAAATTTGACACCAAGAGGAGTGAAATCTACAACAACTGGTGTGAGCAAGCTAATTTGCTTATTCAAAAGATCTGGGGGTTGTGGACCTGGATTGACAGTCAACCCACTAATGAGAGCCGTCGCCAATTTCTTGAACTCCTGTATGTATGCACTGAGTGTATGTGGGCCATATAGTGTCGAGGCACCCTGAGCATCAAGATAAAAAGCCAGAGAAATGGTTGAATAATGTAAGCTTATTCACTGATATAGAGCTATGTTCGAGGGTCTTTACCAAATAGAGGAAAATATAAGTTGAAGTCATTTGTTTGAACTATACTGACCTCATATCTCTGTATTTGGTACTCCTCAAAGGTGGTAACATACTGCGAATATGAATTTGTCAGGCCCGCGATAACAACATGAGTGTTGCTGTCAAATTCTCCATGACCTCCACTCGTGAGTACTGACTTCACAGCATCACGTAGACGTCTTCCAGCCATGGTGGTAAATTCTGTGGAGTGGGCAGAAAGATACTACATTCCAGTCAAGCCAGTCTAGACACTAAAAGGACTCGAAACTGAAATAAGAAAACCAGCTCCTACCTCCAGGTACGCTGAGAATGACTAGTTGCCCTATCCGCAAAATTTGAATCGGAAGTATTGAAGGCTACACAAGTCATCATAAATTTGAATCAGAGAAAAAAACAAAAAGATTTGGAATTTTGTTTCACACAAAAAATTTAGAGCAAAGAGATCCATATTTTAGAACTCACAGCCCAGTCATACGGTTCTTTCATTTCACCAGTATCGAGTAAAATAGGCTTTGGATGCTGACAATCTACTTGTTCCTGCCCTGGCTTTTTCAGTATGTTCCTCACCAACCGCCAAAAGGGATTACCCTAACACATTATTAGAGATACCCCAATCACACAAATACACAAGTCAAAAATATAATATGGTTAAAAAATGTGTATTTATCCATATCAACTCTCTAGTTACCTTGACGTCGCCTTGTGAGAAGTCAAAAGCTCCTGGCCCATCAGTGGTTCCAGCAGCAAAAGCAAACCCCATTGCAGCAGGACATGTTTTTACCGTCTGATGTCCTCCACCTTGTTTAGGAATATCAACCTCAAGCTTTGACAAGTCTAAGTATGTATGCCTGTAGTCAATCTTCCCATTCAACTTCTCAGATGCTTTGCTGAACAAATCAGCAGCCTTTCTAAATTGCCTATCCCCGATGATGCGAGTACTCTCAAATTCATCTGGGTAACTGCAAGGTACACAAAATGATATTTTTGGAATGTACATAGATATTAGATGCAGGAAATTAACCTAAATAGAAATTAAAGAGGCCAGAGGAATAGGTACCCTGGGCCACGACTGTAACACAATTCATTCTTCCCACCGCAGGTACTGTGATTAAATTCACAAGGTAGCCCAGTGTCTATGCAGAAAGCACCAAGCACATTAGGGCTAACGTCTCCACAATTTGACTGGCAAAATGCGGAAACAAAACTAGGCCTGTCAGCCTGCCGGATCGTACTACGAACACGGCTTACAGAACTAAGCAGTCTTGTAGCAGGTCTTCCACCAGAAGACTCGAAGGAGGCAGCAAGCACGTTTAGTTCGTCATCTGAAAGAAAGGTTTTACAAACATTAATGGAAAAAAAGAGGGCCAGATGAAAATGTTGTTTCTTTCACGCAATACCAACCATGACAACCAAGAATCAAATTGGTCCCTTGACTTGAGAGTACCACTACTACTTGCTAGGCAAAATGCGAAATGCACGAAGTCATGCCAAATTGGAGTAATAATCATTCCCCTCATAATTAGCTAACATTCTGAGGTTCCACAATCATTTTACACTACTTCTACAAGAAAAAGAAATCAACCCAACATAACACAGATATTTCTACCAGATAATCTCCTAACTGTAAATAGTTAACATGCTAGGATTGGTGGAACTTACAATTTCTACGCAGATGAGAAACTATGTTTGAGACTCTTCTTGGGATCCCATTAGATGAACCTTTCTTTTCGGCCCAGTCTTCCATGAACCTTGCAGCGGCACCTTTGTTGTCTCCACTGATCAATCCATTTGTACGACTCATCGAAGTCCCATGAGTTGGAAACCAATTGAAGCTGCCAACCGGGCCCCATTCATTATCCACAAACTTCAAGAGGATCATTTCTTTATCAACATTATACTTGTATTTATTCCGCTCAGCTAAGGGATTGTTAAGATAAGCACTAGGACTACGGCTTATACCAGCATCTAAGAGCTCGCCTGTAAGTGGACGTGACATTATAGATTTTATCTTTCTAGAATGCAACAAAAAGTCAAAACCAAGGGAAGTTAAGATACAAGTCAACAATCATACCTTTATTTACAAAAACTGAACCTGGTTGGAGGTTTTCATGAGCTATTATAATACTTTTCTCGATACCATCAACAACAGCATCAAATGACTGACGCACAAACCCAAGAGATGTCACAATGTAAACAACATACTGAAGATAACCACCAGGGCCTGCATGAGTGTGGATACCACTAATAGCCACATTCTGGTCGGTATACAAATCTCCGTACCTAAGAAAGGAAAGACATGACTGAGGTTAGCCCTAAAGTTAGACCAGGGAAAGCATTACTAGAAAATTCAACAAATAGATTAATACCAAGACTTAATGTAGATATAATGAAATCGAAGCTAGTGGGATTGTACTTCCAGCAGAATAACTTCTATTTACAATGAGGTCAGAAATCTGAATATCTTAGTTTGGCCAAACAACTTTGCCAAAAGTTCAAAGGTGAAGATAATAGAAACACCATAACATTAACCGAGGCATTTGCTATCCTTTTATTGTACTTTCTCAAACGCTAGATTGCAAACCAAAACCAAATTGCCTTGCAAGCTTTTTACTAACATAAAAATTAACTAACTAGTGAAAACACAGTTGTTGGTGCAAAATCTTGAAAGTACACCAGGAGTTATCTCACAGCCTTAAGCAGTTAAAATTTATAGACTAGATACTCGATTAGATGCCGGGAACAAAACAACACTAGATAAGATTACCTTGTCTTTAGTCTCTCAAGCACTTTAATTGTCACGATTTGTGAGGCCATACACGCATCAAGATTAACAAATACCACCCTCTTCCTCTTGGGCTCCGCGACAATAAAAGTACGAGCCCTCAACCTGAAGTGAACTCCAGAAGTAACCTGTTCCGTATTTGCATACCCCATCATGTTAACATCTGCTGCAGGTCCAGTTATGTCATAGCTTCCAAGTCCAATCAAATACTGGGAGGAGGAAGCTGAGAACGTTTCTATACAACACTGTGAAAATATCATCAAGGAGAACCAGAAGCAGATGCTATTGCACGGCTTCCGTCCATCGCCATAACAATGAGAGAAAATCGCCATACTTCCTTCTCTAACTGACACTAAAGGTCGTCACTAATCACTATATCCTTGACATTGTCCTTCAAACAAAGATCACCACGAAGAGACAAATTCACAGTCAGCATAGTTCAAAAAACAATTATCCAAACCATGAAGGAAAATTATAAGCTAAATCGCAAAGAGGAAGCAACCCTTAATCCAGTAACAACAACAATTTCAAACCGCAACCACTTGAAAACATACCCAAAAAATAAAGAGAAAGAAACCCATCCCACTGGTACAAGCAAACAAATTAAAAATCCAGTTCACGAAATTCACGAACCATTTTCGGAAATTAAGCCTATAAACAAAAAAACATCCCAACAAATTTTGTAATCTAGTTCAAGTTAGTTAGAATGTAGTTGTATTCCGAGAGAAGGCGATGAATAACACTAAATCAGTGTTAGAAATGAAACTCCAAAGCCGAATTCTAACAAGCATTTTAACAAAAACACAAACAAAATCTCATTTCCCAAGTCCTAAGCATTCAATTTAGCAAAATTTAAAATCATAATCAATCAGAAATGCAAGAAATTAATTTGGGGAAAAACATGTGTACCTTGTTTGAAGGAATAGTTTGATGTGTAGAGAAAATGAAGGTTTTAAGGAATGAATTTGAGGAAAAAAAAACCTAAAACCACACTCAACCAACCTGCTTTTGATCTGCTATTCAATTTCAATGGAGTAGTCACTCTCAAGCAAAGAAATAATCAATGAATGGAATATAGGAGTGGTGGTACTATATATGGGTAATGTTTTGGTGCTTGGACGTTTGTAGAATAATTGTAGTCCCGTTTTTTGACGCTAACAACAACTTCTACTCACTGAGTGAGTGAGGGAGGCAGTCGTCAGATTGTCCCACTACCTGTAAATACAGTTCGTGTTTAACTCTCGGGCAGTTGAGGAAAGTAATTATGTGACTTAAATACCCCTGTTTAGACCAAGAATATCAAAAATTTCAGTAGAATTTACGCAAAGAAAACTGTGGACTGTGGAGTATCATTTAGCTTCCATTAATGGGAACATTTTACTCATTCCATGGGAGAATAGTAACTTAATAAAAGAGATCAAATACTTAAATCCTGTTTGGTATAGTTTTCAAAAACAGTTTTCTGTTTTTAAAAACAGAGAAAAGAGAAAACATGAGAAAACGTGTTTGGTAAGGACATTTTCACAAAATGTTTTCTATCTGTTTTCTGTTTTTAAAAACAAAAAAATGAAAACAACAAATTATTGTTTTCTGTGTTTTCTCTTTTTTTCTTTTCTTTATTCTTTTCTTCTTTTGAGAACAAAGTAAGAGATGGGGAATGACTGCAAGTGAGTCATGGCTAATATCACTATCTCTTAGACGAATCTTTACATTTGATCCGATTTAGTTGGTTTTCCTTGTTTTCAAAAACAGTTTACCAAACAATTTTTAGAAAATGAAAACAAGGAAAAAAAAGGTATGTTTTTAAAACAGTGGAAAACTATTTTTGAAAACTGTTTTTCAAAACTGTACCAAACAGGCCCTTAATTTCTAGTTTTTCTTTTTGTGAGTTTAAATATGTTAGTCGAGATGACAATCAGGTCGCAGACGCTATTGCCAAAAATGTCAGGCAAACAACAATGCCCCTTGAATCCTCTGGAAATTTTGATCCAGCTATTTGTGGTCTTCTAGCAACTTTATCATCCTGGCCAAATTGGGGTATACCCAGATTAATTGAGGTATACCCATTTTGTTCCCAACCATAATAGAAGGTTAAGGGGTGTCTAATATGTGTAAAGTTACCTAATTACCCTTCTCCTAATAATAACCTAACCACCTCTTTTGGGTTTTAGATCAAAACCTTATTAATTTCTTTCCTTCTCCTTTATCATCAATGTAATGATCAATTCCTTTCTCCTACTCTATATTTCATCGTTTTCAAATGAAAAAATATCGTCGATTATGATCTTTTTTATTGTCGATTAATCCTTTCAAACTCATTCCAGTACTTTGTTTTGTTATTTCAATGAAAAATTAGATCAGAAAGTTTGAAATTGTTGAATTGTAGTTACACAGTCGGCATGGTCTTTGTTTGTCGAGCATGCCAACTTTTCATATTTATTTTTAGTCGGCAAGGTTATAAGATGAATAGCATGCCGACTTTTAAAAGAGTTTTGTTTCTGAAAGTAATATTTACAGTGTCGGTGTAGCGCCCCCAAAGCTAGCAGCTGACAAATCCAAGAGATTAACTAAATAAAGAGGCACTAAAAATCTAAATCATTTACTTAAGCATTCAATTAAGAAAACTGCATCAAAACTTAACCCAAAAAACTAGCCCCGCTCTGAAATATATGTATAAAAGAACTTTTCTCAAATGATACATATACAATAGTCATATGTTTTACAAATCGAATATACAACATAATAAACATAGACGAAGTTAACCAATTAACGAACTCAAGCCTTGAAGCTTTCGCTGCGCAACTTTGATCTGTCTCTGAAACTGAACGAGGGAATGGGTGAGCACATCATCCCTAAAAGGGGTGCCCATTAGGAATAACACCTAACTTTTAATCAATCATTGGAATGATTTGGAGAACAATTCATGTTTCCCCAAAACACTAAAAGACAACCAAAACACAAAAATAAACAAACATGGTATATGGAACTAACTTCTTCTTCAAAACAATGAATTATTGGATGTCGACAAATTCCTTACACATCCAATTGTATACATTGACAATGAAATTGTATTGGATGTCGACCAATTCCTTACAGATCCAATATTATGCATTGATGTCGACCAATTCCTTACACATCAATGTTGGTACCGACCAATTCCTTACACACCAAAGTAAAGGAGCCTATCCTATATACCTCATATGATAATGTTCATTTCCCAAACAATTCATAAAGACAAACAAAGCATTACAATTCCTTTCCAAGCAATAGAAAGATTAAAAGAATCAACAGTAGTTTCAGAATTTGAAAAGAACAATGCATGAATTTGTTAAACATAAACTTTGGTAAAAGAAAACAACAATAATCACAAAAGAGATAAATGTAAATTCCCACCTCTTTTGATGACAAGCCATGCATGCCTCGAGATCCACAATCCACATGTTCATCCTTTGAATCGATCGTTGTTAATATAAACTAACTGTTAATCACACAAGAACTCTAAGAGTTTAGCCAAAATGGCTCATACAAGAATCATACAAGTCTATCTAATGGTTCTAAGCCCAAACATGACTTTACATCTTTTTCATTATCTATTTTAAGCATATCTAAGGTTTACTAAATCAATTAGATTGGTTTTATACTCCATTAGCTAAGTCTTAAGAATATTTACAACTTTATAGAAGAAGCCAAAGGATAATTCAGACTATAAGAGGCCCAAAACATCTAAATAAGAATACAAGATACTAACCCAAGTTCTCTAAACAAGCCCATTAAACTAAGGTCCAGTCCATCTGAGTCAACTAACAGTCACTAACGGTCAAAGTGTTGGTTAATAATTAACTAACAGTCAACGTCCATAGTCAAGTCAAGGTCCTTGTCAAATGGTCAAAGGAACTAACTCAGTCAAGGTTCACTGAGTCAGTACTGGGTCAAACCGATTCAGTAGATTAACTGGTCGACTCAGTCAGATTGACTAAGTCAGCTATACAAATTGAGTCAGCTAAACTGACTAAGATGTCTACAGGAATACACCCTATTGAAACTACAAATTCACTACCAACCTGATGCTATAAACCTTTAACATTAAACAAATTATTCACTTAAACAAAATTCTATAATTCAATATACCAAGCCACACTCCTTCTACACTCAGCTAGCTACAAACTAATCCAGATAACAATAACAACACAAGGTTTACAATCTGCACCTACAATTGCCCTTAACAAAACCAAGGTCTTTCACCCACCAAACCAACATTCCACCAACACATTTTCTGAATCAAACAACCACCAAAAATTATCCCCTTCAGTTCAGCAATTACAACTCCAACTAAGACCACCAACCATTAACACCGCAAGAAGATTATAACTACATTCAATTCTACACAGAACACCAACTCAATTACAATTACTTCATAACCGCAATCTTCACAGATGCAACAACATTCATCTACTCTAATCACACACAACCAGAACCTCCATTAGCTCAATTAAGCTCATCTAATCTCAATTCTTATTCAATAACAACTCATAAATTCAATAACTAAATCAGTTCAGATCAAAATACTAAAATTAATATTATTTAGAAGCTTACCCAAAAACATCATCCTCAGAATTGCTATAACACTAACCACTTCCACTGAAACCCTAGAATAATCAACCACCACCATCAATCACTTGTAAATTCTACTATAACCATTCAATCACTGAAAACCCACCTCAAATCCTTCTCATAGAACGTCAATTACATTTTTTTTAATTCTTCACTGAGCTTTCCCGTGAAACCCCAACTTTTAAATGGAACTAAACTTCACTGCTAGCACAACTCAGCTTCAATCACTACTCTAATCCACGTCAAACCCATTTCTAATCCCTTCCTTAAACTCCCAATTCATCTTCCAATCATTCTTCTAAATTTCCTACAAAACCCTAGTTCTTTAATTTTTTCCTGAAACTTGAAATTCGACTATCAATTCTTCTTCCTTGTTCTCAATAATCAAAACCCATCACCAGTTACTTAATTTCATCCTCAATATCACAAAAATTTTCAAACGAATCTATAAACTCCAATTTCTTCAATTCTTCACCGATCAACACTTCAAACAGGAACCCTAACAATCCCTACTTGTTTCGACACGTGCAGCCACCAGGGTAATATTCAAATTACTATTTTACCCTCCATAAACAAATTGATAAATCTTCTTCACTCAGTGTCCGAATGATGCGTGCGATAGTCCATTATGCATAACTTTTCGAGACCTATTTAGTGATACTAATTTCGTATCTGGTTCGTTGTTAAATTAATTCCCAATAATTAAAGTTCGTGTTTAAACTAATCGAGTTATTATCGGATAAATCGATACTTGACTATCGCTAGATTATTGCTAAATCATCATTTGACCGGTCTAACAGGGTTGACGAGCTTGATGGTCTTTACAGTCGGCACGGTATTCATCCTTATACCTTGCCGACTAAGAACTTGAAAATTTGAACCTTGCCGACTAATTATGCATTTGTAACACCTTTCTCTGTATGTCAAAAATCCTATAGTCGGCAAGGTATTTTTTTTCGACCTTGCCGACTATAAGGTAGCCGACAAGGTAAAAAATCAATAAGATGCCGACTAGTGAAACATTTACAACAGTCTCTTGTGTGTCAAAAATAATAAAGTCAGCATCTTGTTCATTCATCGACCTTGCCAGACGGATATAGTCGGCATGTTATTCATCCGTAGACCTTGCCGGCCAGATATAGTCGGCATGTTCTTCATTCTCGACCCTGCCGACTTTTCATAGTTTCAGAACTGAAAATGTTGATTTCTTCTTTAATTTTGAGTATGATTTCACATCAGCTTTGCAATCCCCTTTTTATAAGTTTTTGGGTAGTATGTTTTCATTTCTGTTGCAAAAAAAATTTCACAAAACAAATTTTTTCATCAAAAATCTTCATACATGAGTTCAATCAAAAAGAAAATTTGATAACTTAAATTCATAAGTTTTAATCTACTTAATTAATTCATCTAAACTCAATTAATTAACCTAATTAGAATTTTTAGTGTTAATTAAACAGGAATATATTAACCATTTAGAAAATACAAGGTTAAGGGTGGCCTGTTTTACTTCAAAATGACCTGACTTTTGTCTCATTAGGTATAACCCAATTAATTTGAATATACCTCACTCAAGCCGAGTTTACCATATTGCAATAAAATTTAATTTTTATCAAAAGTAAAAAAAGAGTTGCAATTCCAAATTACGTTTTTGAACCCAATTTAGTTTTCATGCTTAGACTTTTTCTTTTATGATCTATTCCAAGTGATGAGGATGCTTATGAAGAAAATCACTTGGGAATAAACAAATTTTACCGTGTAGTATTTTTTTCTTAGAAAAGTTGTTGCAAAGTGTTTTTGTGGAAAACTAAACCTTATTTGCATAACAACATCTCTTTAATCCAAAGTCTAACTTAGAATCCAAACTAAAATGTCACTCTAATTATTCCAAGCTGTGCTCAATTTTGGGGCCGATTATGTTTTTGACTGTCGCTTTCTGGCCATCGATTTTGCCCAAAATTGAACGCAATTTAGAATAACGTCAAGGGTAAGTTTTTGAACCCATTTTATCTTCCAAACTTATTTTTCCATGATCTATTCTAATCGATAATGTGGCAATGAATTTGAAAGACAGAAATCTTCCATCATAAGCCACTGATGATGAGATGTATAGTTTGCGTCGACGTGGTGTTGATGGAAGAAAGGTGTTTTACTTGATTAAACTTAAGCAAGAGATCAAGGAAGATAAGAATTATGAACTACCACTAGTTTGTCACCAACACTTATATCGTGGAAGGCAAATGATTCCACACAACAGATAGTCCAAAACACAAAAGCCACGTGAGTGATTAGTAGTAGTGTGTTGGTTGTAGATCCAAGTCCAACAACAACAAGACCAAGCGTGGAAAACATCCATCATTATTTATTAATTAACATCCCCAGTTGAGTCCCACTCTCTAGGTTTCTCCCCTGTACCAGAGAAGTAGTAGGTACACTGAACTATACGTCAAGTTTTAAATGAATATTGTCGTTCTAACCTATGTACAGTGTAACAGTGAGTGACTAACAAAGGCTTCAGTGATTGGGATCACCAGTAATCGTTGCATGAACATGTACCTTTCTCGAAGTGGTGGAAACGGCTTGCATCCCTGACAATGATTTTGCGGCCTGTTATCTGCGAAATTAGCTTTATAGCAATATGACAGTCCAAGCAAACACGTAAATTCTTAACTATGTTGATAGGCATCCCTGGTTCTGTATTAAGAAGAGCAAATGTAATAGCAAGTCTCTCACTATGACTGAATAAGAACGATTCTTTCTCCTCTTCTTCCACATTATGCAGAACACAGCTTGTATCCGCGACATAACCAATCCTCTCCATTTTCTCATGTAAATCATTCCACAGTCGGCGCATTTTATCAAACTGTGGGTGTGTTTGATCACCCGCCTTGAAAGCGTGAACTACGTTTTTAATCTCAACCCAACTGCATCCTGGAGTTTTCTTCAGCCCCATGCTGCTAACACTTTTTCTCATCTTCCTCACATCACCCCATCTACCGGATTGAGCGTAAATGTTTGAGAGCACAACATGATGAGTGGCGTTTTGAGGTTCAAGATTAACTAGGTGAACCAATGCTATTTCTCCTATCTGAACATTAGAGTGCATTCTACTTGCACCTAATAAGGCACCCCAAACAACAGCATCGCCTGCCATTGGCATTTTCTGAATGAAGTTCAAAGCTTCATCCAGTTCACCCGCACGACCTAGAAGATCCACCATACAGGCATAGTGCTCTAGTTTTGGCTCTATTTGGTGTTCGAGGCTCATAGAATGGAAAACCTTTCTCCCTTCTTCTATCAAACCACCATGTCTGCAAGCTGATAGGAGACTAACAAAGGAAACAGAATCAACTTCAACGCAAGTCTCTTGCATTCGGTGAAAATGTGCCACCGCGGCCTTGCCAAGTCCATGTATAGCATACCCTGATAGCATTACATTCCATGACACAGAGTTTTTATTTTTCATCTGATCAAAGTAGTCCTCCGAGTAATCCAACCGCCCACATTTAGCGTACATGTCAATGAGACTATTTCCTACGAGTACATTAGATCCAAACCCAGTATGAACTACGTAAGCATGAATTGCCATACCTTGTTTGAGAGCTGCTAAAAACGCTGCTGCTGGAAGAATAGTTATAATAGTGACTAAATTAGGCCAAACACCCTCAGATCTCATCTGGCAGAAAGCAGATATAGCTTCCTTAGCCCTCCCATTTTGCATATAGCATGAAATTATTATATTCCAAGATATCTCATCCTTGGTGAATTCAGGCTCATTGAATAAATATTCCGCAGTGGTTACACTGCCACACTTTGCATACATGTCTATGAGGGCATTCTTTACATGGATATCAGCTTCAAACCCAAATTTAATGATTTGCCCATGAATACAGGTGCCTTGCTCTAGCGCATTCATAGTTGCACATGCTGGAAGAACACCTACCATGGTTCCCGAGTCTGGATAATGACCTGGAAGTAAGAAAAATATTATGAGCCAAAGTTAATGAAAACAAGGATCCCAAATTGAAGGATGCTAAGAAATATAGGGATTAGAGAGATAGAAGAAAGAAATAAACCTGCAGCTCGTAATTGATGGAACATCTCCATAGCACGATTACAGTCGCCAAACTGGGCATACCCATTTATCAAAGCATTCCAAGTTATAACATCTTCCTGTGGCAATCGACTGAATAGTGTGTGTGCAAAAGAGAAGAGTCTACACTTGGCATACATAGCTACTAGAGCCGTTCCAGTTGACACATCCAAGCCAATTTCAGATTTCAACACGTAACAGTGTACGCTCCTACCCAAGTTAATATCTGATGTTTCTCCACAAGCTGGAAGAACACCCATCACAGTAACTTTATTTGGTTTAAGATTTCCTCTTAGCATTTCCCGAAACAAAGACAAGGCTTCTTTTGGATATCCATTTTGTACAAAAGCAGCTATTACTGCAGACCAGATGACAATATCCTTCCGAGGGATGTCCTCAAATATTTGCTTTGCCTTCTCCAACTCCCCACACTTCGCATACATTGTCATAAGAGGAGTAGCAACCAGAATATCTGAATCAATTCCAGCTCGAACAGAGTAATCATGAATCTCTCTCCCTTTCTCTAAATCTCTTATCTCAGCGGCAGCCAAAAGTGCACTCACTGCTGATACCTGATTCAACTTCAATTTTTCTCTCTTTATGCAATCAAATAATTCTAGTGCTTCAGCGAAACAACTATTACGAACAAAACCAGCCATCATCGTTCCCCATGAAACATCATCTCGACCAAACATCCGATTAAATACCAACCGAGCCGAATCTACATCTCCACATTTCGAGTACATATCAATCAAACCATTCAAAACAAAATGCGGAAACCTTTTCCTGATAACAAAACCATGGATAGCTCTACAAGAATGAACAGAAGATAACTTAGAAACAGCAGGAAACAAGTTTAACAAACTCACTAAATTAGGTTCAATTCCAGCTAATTGCATCTTATAAAAAATCCTCAAAGCTTCAAAAGGTTCCAAACTTTGTGAAAACCCCGCAATCATTGCATTCCATGCAACAACATCCAAGTCAGGAATTTTCTCAAACACTTCCTTGGCAACATCTACCTTCCCCACTTTACAATAAAAATCAACAAGACCAGTCCCAACAAAAACATCAGATTCCAGTCCCTCCTTGGCCAGTTCTTCATGTATTCGCAAACCCATTTCTAAATTTAAAGTACCAGTACAAGCTTTCAATACAAAAGTGAAGGTATACTTGTCTGGTTTTACACATTTTTCTCTCATTTTTTGATACATAAACAGAGCTTCTCTGTTCTGATTGGTTCTTGTGTAACCTCTGATCATCGAATTCCATAATACAACACTTGGGTTTTCAGAAAAATCAAAGACTAACCGAGCAATGTCCGGTTTATGAAATAATGAGTAAGATTTTACTAAATGGGTATTAATGGAATCATCAAATTTGATTCCTGAAACTAGCAGTTGTGCATGGATTTGAAGGAGAGATTTTAAATCTTCGCATGAACGTAAAAGTTGCTTGTAATTATGGTTAATTCTTGGGTTCTTTAAGCTTATGGAGGGAAAGTTGTAAGGCCGAGTGGCCGCATGTTTTATCATAGTAGACTTGGAGCTTGGCTTGGCTTGGCTCGGCTCTTGGACAAGGCCCCTCGCTTTTGCATACTACATTTTAAGGCTAAATAAAACCAAAAAGGGCGGATATTTCCCTCTTCCTTCTTCGCAATGACTATCTTAATCAAAAGGGTAGTCTCTCGATTCTTGGCAGCGCTGCCTCATTCTACTGTAACCGCAACTGGCAGAAACTATGTTTTAACTGGTAAAACCCCATTCGAAATCCAAGTGTGCGATCAGTGCAAGTCTGGTGAAATTAAAAAACTTGATGATGCGTTAAGTTACTTTAATATATTAGTTTACATGAACCCTGTTCCGTGTATTGAAACATTCAATCATCTTTTAACTTCAGTCTCCAGAATAAGATGTTATCCTCAAGTGTTCCCGTTGTATCAGAGGATGAAGTTGGCCGGAATTCAACCTGATATTTATACGTTTACCATTTTGATAAATTGTTGTTGTCACTTAAGACAGGTGGATTATGGGTTCTGTTTGGTTTCTGAGATTTTGAAGAAGGGTTTTCATCCTAATGTTATAACTTTCACTTCTCTGATCAGAGGACTGTTTCTGCAAGGGAGATTCCGTCCTGCCATTCAACTGTTCGATAAAATGATTGATAATGGGATTCAGCCTAATGCAGTCACATGTGGAACTGTTATCACTGGGCTATGTAGAGTGGGTGAAGTAGGCCGTGCGCTTGAGCTGCAAAGGAAGATGGAGAAATGGAATTGCAGGCCGAATGGTGTTTCCTATGGTGTGATCATAGATACTTTATGCAAAACAGGGTCGGTGGACAAGGCATTGAATCTCTTCTTGCAAATGACAACTGATCGGAAAATTATCCCAGATGTTGTGGTTTATAGTTCTGTGATTAATGGACTTTGCAGTTCTGACCGCTTAAGTGAGGCTATACGACTCTTTGATGACATGTCTAGTCGAGGAATTTCTCCGAATGCGGTTACTTATAATTCAATGATCCATGCTTTTAGCCAACGTGGTTGTTGGAAGGAAGCAAAGAGATTTTTCGATGAAATGGCGGACAGAGGGATCTCTCGCACTGTAGTTACTTACAATATATTAATGGATACACTGTGCAAGCAAGGGAGGATGGAGGAAGCTGGTGGGTTGTTTGAGGAGATGATCAACTTGGGGAAACAACCTAATGTAGTGACATATAACTCGATGATAGATGGCATGTGTCTGACAGGTAAGCTAGAGGAAGCACAGAGATTGTTTGATTCGATGGCGGGAAGAGGCCTGGAACATGATGAATACAGTTTCGACGTATTGATTAATGGGTATTGCAAGAACTTTAGGCTGGATGATGCTTTGCAACTCTTCGAGAAAATGAAACAAAAGGGGTTGAAAAGAACACAGGTTACTTACAATACGCTACTGGATGGACTATGCCGAGCTGGAAGAGTTAGTATTGCGCAGAGCTTGTTTGAGGAGATGCAGTCTCTTGGCGTCACTCCAAATATAGTTACATATGGTGCCATGTTGGATGGATTTTGGATGAACCGACGTATTAATGAAGCAATGGAACTATTTCAGTCTATGCAAGGCAAGGGATTAGCTCCTAATGTCATAACATACAACATAATGATCAACGGCATGTGCAAGGAAGGTATGTTATTCGAGGCTGAAAAATTGCTGTTTGAAATGGAAAACAATGGTTGCATACAGGATGCTATCACATATGCAACCATGATTAAAGGTTTTATCGAAGGAGAAAATGTTGAGAAAGCCGTAGAGCTTGTTCAAAAAATGCGCAAAAATTCACCAAGCAAGGCCACTATTTCGCTCTTAGCTAATTCTCTAACTGTGGATCAGATCAAAAGGTTAGAATTTGTTAAACCTAGATGTAATAAAGGGGAATTTTGGCCTGATTGACGACTAGTCACAAAATGCTTTTGTTATCTGGAACAGCTGCTAGGATTCTTGTTCTCGTCTTACAACTTACTAATGCATAAGTAAAACATGGAATTACTATTACATTGCCAGATCTTTTCATAATCAACCAATCACAACAAAGGATAACATTTAAGCCAATGACTGCAATCAAGAACTTTCGGGACTTGCAGCTTTATTCTGTAGGAAACATTGCGAATTACATATCAGCAACTGATGCAGCTTTGTTCTTGTTATCAATGACGTACTTGGCAGCAACTTTAGCCATGTTTGTGAGACCCTCGATACTGATGAGATGAGAAACATTGGCAGCAAGATCATCAGGGACTTCATAGTTTATCATGGATTTTATGATACATGAATTAGCACCTTTCTTTATGATCTGGAAACTCTCCATGAAATATGTCACACCCATATCTAGATATCCTCCTTCAGTCTGTACTACCTCCTTGAGACGTCTGCGATTATCAATTGTCACGAACTTTTCCAAGTTTGTTAGCGGCACCTAGGGGTGCACATATCCTACCCTTACCCGCCACCCTATCCTACCCGTCACAATTTTTACTCGTATCCTATCCTACCCGATAATTGACGGGTAGGATGACGGTTAAACTTTATCTTATCCGTCGTCAAATGGGTATGGCGACGGATAAAACCTGAAATTATCCTACCCTACCCGCTTACCCGCCTGATATATTTAAAAGACCAAATACTCTCTATCTTTTATTCTGTCTCGTGTCCATTGTACCGTTATTTTAAAACAAACAAGGGGTAAAATGTTAACTCCATTTCTTTTGTCAAGTCGATCTAAATCTAAACAGAAAATTCATTTCTCGTTTTCTCCTTCAACCATTTCTTCCCCCGTGTTCTTTTTCAATAGAATCTCAGATAAATTTTTGAAGTACCCGAAATCAGCCATGGCTTTGAGATTAATAGCTAGGGTTTTAGGATGATTCTTGTGAAGCCATAATGCAGAAGCATAAAACCCTTTTTATCTGATTTACCAGTACCTCTCACACCTCTCAAGTTACATATCAAATTCAAAGCTGTTAACGGATCTCGTTTAGAACCCTTTAATCGGTTGATTCAAGATAAGATCTAACTTCAAAGTTGATTTTGTTTCAACTTTTTTTTTTGTGTGTTAAATTGATTGAAAAATCATAGGGTTTTACTAGGGGTGCACATATCCTACCCTTACCCGCCACCCTATCCTACGCGTCACAATTTTTACCCGTATCCTATCCTACCCGATAATTGACGGGTAGGGTGACGGTTAAACTTTATCTTATCCGTCGTCAAATGGGTAGGGTGACGGATAAAACCCGAAATTATCCTACCCTACCCGCTTACCCGCCTGATATATTTAAAAGACCAAATAATCCCTATCCTTTATTCTGTCTCGTGTCCGTTGTACCGTTATTTTAAAACAAACAAGGGGTAAAATGTTAACTCCATTTCTTTTGTCAAGACGATCTAAATCTAAACAGAAAATTCATTTCTCGTTTTCTCCTTCAACCATTTCTTCCACCCTGTTCTTTTTCAATAGAATCTCAGATAAATTTTTGAAGTACCCGAAATCAGCCATGGCTTTGAGATTAATAGCTAAGGTTTTAGGATGATTCTTGTGAAGCCATAACGCAGAAGCATAAAACCTTTTTTTATCTGATTTACCAGTACCTCTCACACCTCTCAAGTTACATATCAAATTCAAAGTTGTTAACGGATCTCGTTTAGAACCCTTTAATCGGTTGATTCAAGGTAAGATCTAACTTCAAAGTTGATTTTGTTTCAAAATTTTTTTTTTTTTTTTTTGTTAAATTGATTGAAAAATCATAGGGTTTTACGATTTCATGCATGTTGCCGGATACGATATTAGGTAATCTTAATTGATTAGGACAGTTCCAATATATGATTGATTAGACATAGTTCCAATCATAGCTAATCTTAATTGAGATTATTGATGTTCATTGTTTGATATGAATTTGTTGCAGAATACGAGGAATTTGAGTGTGCAAAGCTAATGAAGGGTTTAATAAGTGGTTCTTCCTCCTCCTCCTCCTCAATTAATTCCTGATTTGAAATCTAAACTAATTTTCAGGTGAAAATTCACTAAACCCAGATTTCCTTTTCCATTTTTTTACCCAAATACTAGGAGGGTTTTGTGTAGTTGAAGTAATTTTTATGTGGGGTTGCTCATTTTGTTGTTAGGAAGTTAAGCTACTTAGATTGAAAGAAAATTTACATATTTGTATTTGGAATCAGTCAGTGTGTTTGTATTTGCTTGGATTGTTCCTCTCTGAATAACTTTTGAGCTTAACTTATATAAGGAGTATGAGGAAAGATTTATCGTTAACATATATCTGATTTTCAGTCGTCTGTAGTTTGTAATTGTTTTGACTATGGGTAATCTAAACAAGGATTATCAGTGGAGAGTTGGTGTATTGATGAGTGTGGTTGTTTTCTTAATTCTTCTTCCATTGATTTATGTAGTCTTGGGGTCCAATTCATCACTAGCTAATACAAGTATGTGAGCACACAGTCCATGATCCATGCCATCTCTCTTTGTTCTCTATTTTAGCTTTTTAAGTGGAACGTTTTTTCATCGATTACTAATTGGCATTAGTGGTTGATCAGTTTCAAGTAAAATGTGTCTTATTACTGAATAGTTAATTTACATTTGGTTTTTCTAATAGTGTTACTATTTTTGGATGGAATTTTAGGAATCAACAAAATTGATGTATAGTTGAACATAAACGGTTTTGCTATGCCTTAGTTGAGATCTTGTTCCCTTGCTTATATACAACTCATTACTCATTGCTTAAATTGGAGAGCCAGTCTATATTTTTTCACTCTATACGTATTCATACGAAATTGATTCGTTTAGATTTAATTGTGAGAAACATGGGGTGAAAATGATGCAACATGGACAACAAATTATTTTTGCACTCTATACGCATTCATACCATTGCCTAAATTTTCATGTCTTAGACTATGACTCTTAGTTGTGAGGACAAAACAGTCCAACAAATCCGACTTAGTTGAGATCATCAGGAAAAGTCACTAAACATGGTTTAGTTTGTGCAGGCTTAGTGTGAGGAAACATGGTTGAGATTACAGAAGTGATGTCAATGAGACCTCCTATTCCGTCTCAAGCTGCATCTCAATCTGTGCAACGAAGGGCTAGTGCGGTTGCATCTCCGCCACCTCCACCTCCACCATCTTCTCAACCTGAGGTCAGAGAAAGTATGAAGCGGAAGAGAACATCTTGGGTATGGGATCATTTAGAAAGGAGTGTTGATGAAGCTGGTATCACATGGGGGAAGTGTAACTACTGTGAAGGTGGTAAATATAAGGCTGGTGGTAAGGATTATGGAACATCTAATTTGAACTGGCATTTGACTAAGTGTCAGAAGTATTTGGATACAGTAGAATCTGCACAACCTAGCAATCTGGGAGATCAACAACGTATGGTTGGGGCTACGTTTTGTTAAGAAGCATGTAGGAGAGCCTTGATAAATTTCATAATCACAGATGAACAATCTTTCCGAATGGTTGAGGGTGAAGGGTTCATAGCATTTTGTAGGTATCTTGAGCCGAGGTTCAAACTTCCATCTCGGATGACCGTCTATCGTGATATATGCAGGTTGTTTGTGACTGAAAAGGACAAGTTGGTGAACTATTTCAAGGTGAACAAGGTTAGAGTTTGTCTCACAACAGATACTTGGACGTCCATTCAGAACTACAACTACATGGTAGTTACTGCCCACTTTATCGATGACCACTGGAAATTACACAAAAGAATCATATGTTTTTGTTTAATCACTAGTCATGGAGGTGAACATATTGGAAGAACATTGGATAAGTGTTTGATCGAGTGGGGGCTTGAGAGAGTGTTCACCATCACTCTCGATAATGCATCTGCAAATAAAAAAACAATAGAATATGTCAAGGAGAGAGTTGTCAGTTGGGGATCATCAATTGTTGGAGGTAAAAATTTGCATGTCATATGTGCTGCCCACATATTAGCTTTAGTTGTTAAGGATGGGTTGAAGAAGTATAATACTTCAGTGGCAAGAATCAGGTCAGTGGTTAAATACGTCACAGCCTCTCCTGCTAGGATGAAGAAGTTCTTAGAAGATGTATTTGACGAAAGAATTGAGTATAAAAAGGGATTAATATTAGATGTAAAAACAAGATGGAACTTCATTTTTTTGATGTTGGATTCCGCGGGAAAATATGAAAAAGCCTTTATAAGGCTAGCACGGTCAGATAAAGCATTTCGTGAGAGGTTTATCTTTGATATTCCCGATGAACCAGAAATGTGTGTTAATATTGATGCAATTGACAGTTAAATGTTCCCGGTGAATATGAATCTACTTCATCTGATTCTGATGCTCCTGAAGAACCCGTAGCTGGTCGGAGAAAAGCCAAGAAGAAAAAGCCTCGTGTGCATGCTCCTGAAAAGTATGATTGGGCTAATGCTCGAGTCCTAGTTCAGTTTTTACAGGTATTTTATCTTTCTTTATCAACCATTTTAGAACTGATTGCATGAAACAAAAAAAGGTCTGAAACTTAGAACTGATTGCATGATACAAAACAAAGTCTGAAACCAGTAGATGGATTGTAGACTGCGATAGTCAAGGTGGTTAGTCTTAACTTTTGTTGATTACTCGTGAATCTTACCTCGTTTGTCACTTGTCAGTAATACAAGATCTTCAAACTAGTATCACACTGGGTCCATTCCTATGGTCCATTGTAAAAAAGAAATGGACTTTTGTTGTTTATTTCTTTCATTACCTTTACTGCAATGTAGTTAGTTTTGTCACTAAGGTTGAATTTATCACTAGGAATAACCCTATCTCAATATATGAGTTACTGTAGTGTTGCTCTTTACACCATCGATGACCTCTTTAGGTATTAGTTTACATTGTGGATGCTTAAAATGTGAATTAATTAATTTGCTTCTTTTTTCATGTATGATTTTTGGAAGTTCATGAATTATTAATTGCGTTCAATTTGAAGTGCAATGTACTAATTTTGTTGTTTGTTCATGTTTGGAATGTCCAACATTGCATTTATCTATGCTAGTATGTTCTGGAACATATGCTTCAGAGTATGAAGTGTAATCATTTGGAAACTCACATTTGACGTATGCTCATATCCTTGTAATTAAAATTGCTACATGTATTTTTTGAAGCCACTGTTGAGTTTTCTGGTTCTACGTATGTCACTTCGCGTACATTTTTGGCGGAAATTTGTGATGTACGTGGAGAGTTAAATGAATGGAAAAAAGCTCATTATGATCCTCACTTAAGCCATATGGGAAAGAAGATGTTACTTAAATACAACACGTATTGGGGTGAGTATAAAAGCATGAATCCTTTATTGTTTATTTATGTGCTTCTTGATCCAAGAGAAAAAGAACGTGGATTGCAAGTAATACTAGAAGACTTGATTATGCATGATATTCCTTGGATGAAACAAAGATTGGTAAAAAATTGGTTAGATAAAGTGAAAGAGGATTTTAATGAATTATATACAACTTATAAGGCAGAATATGCAGGTGTAGGAAGTGTGTTAGCCTCGTCAGAATCTGTAGGTGAAACTGGTGGTAGTCCTAGTCAAGAGAGCTCTAGTTCTAGTTCTACGTTACATAGAAAGAGAAGATATAAGTCCCATAGAGAAGAACGTAAAACCCAGTTGTCTACAATGGAGGATTTTGACAAATCAGAGGTGGAAAGATACTTATCGGAGCAGATTTACTCACCAACAAAAGACATGAAAGAAGGTTCAAAGTTTGATATATTGACTTGGTGGAAAAGCAATGGTGCAAGGTTTGATATTCTGTCACTTATAGCAAGAGACATACTTGCTATTCCCGTATCTTCAGTTGCAAGTGAATCTGCTTTCAGTACTGGAAAGCGAATACTTGGTCATTTCCGTAGTTCTTTAAGACCCCGAACTGTGGAAGCATTGATTCTCCTACAGAACTGGTTGAGGACGCCGATTGATATGGATCCATCTACACTAGGAGCTGAAGAGAAGGAGGATGACGTCTTAGAGTCAGGTATGAAACTTGTTTTTAGTATATTGCATGAATAAATGTATGAATTTGAGTGCATTCAATCATATTCATTATCAAATGGTAGTTTCAGGGTTTATCAAAGATACATATGCATCAAGTAGACTCGTACATTTTTTCTCAACTGCTCAATTCATCCATTCAAACCATCTGTTTCACATTGTAAATCAGATTGAAAACTCAAATGGGTTTACTTGGAATGTTGTTATGAACTGAGTTCGCCTAATATTGATCACTGTAGCAATATAACAGGTATTGGCTTTCTAGGGTGAGCACAGTCCTTGACCCTTCTTGAAGCACGCGGGTGCGAACTTACACCAGAAGGGTTTCATTTTATACATCTAATGAATAGTTTTTTTTCTGGATTTTAATGAATTGTCACAGGGGCTTTACCCCATACATTTAGTTAAACTTTTCCCCCTATGCTAGTTTAGTGTACAGCAGGCACCAGGCACATAGTATAATTTCAAATAGAACATTGGTAAACATTAGTCTGCAGTTCATGTACCTCCTTGAGAAGTTTTCAGGTCTATCTACCTTGTCAAAATTACTGTCTCAATTTTTTTTTGCAATTTGTACAATTAATCACTTCCACATTGTGTTTCATGCTTCCCTTGCTTCGGCCTCTTGTTGTTGATGGCCTTTGGATAAGCTGCAGTGTATACAATGCAAAAAATTAGAATCTCTCTTAACTATGAATACTTAGCCTTAACCACTCATGTTTCAACTGTTGTTATGCAGATTTATTTGGTGATCTTAGTATGTATTCCATCCTCGTAGATGATGATTGAAGAAGAAGGTCATATGAAGAGCTTTTGGTGATGATACTGCTATATGAAGAACAAGGTTACGTGAAGAACATGAAATTATGCTGGGATTCATCGTCGATTTTGAAAAGAATGGATCTCTTGTTTCTTGAGACTACAAATGGATTTGTGCCTGGCAGGATGTTTTTGTCTGTTCATTTTTCCCTAGTTAGATTGGCAGTACCATTGGGTACATATTTAATAGGCTGTTGCAAGATTATTCTTTTTCTATTTTGCTTTTTGGGAAACACTTTTTGTATACACAGTCAAGGTAGTAACTATGAACCACAAAGTCCAGAACATAGTAGAAAGTAGGAACCAGAACATAGAAGGGGGAAAAAACGATTATACCCGCTACCCTATCCTACCCGACCCGCCAAATAATAGGGCGGGTAGGATCTTACCCGTTTAATGGCGGGTAGGGTGGCGGGTAAAAAATTTCTTACCCGCCATTTAGCGGGTAGGGTGGCGAAATAGGTCATATCCTACCCACCTTACCCGTTGTGCAGCCCTAGCGGCACCGACACTGATATATCAATCATAAAAGAAAATGTAATATACATGCAGATCGAGAAGGCGGTAGCTCGTCAAAAGAGGAGTGCGGTTTATATAGGTCAAGGATGTTTATACATACCAGCAGGGTATACAATGCGAAGAATGCTGCCTTCACCACCGTCGCCTTCAAGAATCTCTATTCTTTCAAACACTCCTGGAAGTAGTTGCACCAAGAGTTTTGGGGCGTCGTTTGAGGCAAAAAGAGCCCATACATCATTAGCTGAAGCTGCAACTTCCAACTCATTGATAAGTCTATACCTCATTGATTCTCCAGTATGAGCTAAAAATACCAAACAAAAGAAAAAAACAGCTTGGTTCTTCATTATTTTCTCTATAGGCTGCAAGTTATGTTTAGATTAGACTTGGGACTGCGCTATGGACTTGTTTTGATGCTTGTTGGTCAAAAAATTTACTGCAATTTATAGAGATTCTTTTCCAAATAGTGAGCCCAAATAATTGATAATCACATGTTTGTAAACTCGTATTCCGAATGGAGAGAGATATCTACTGGCATGGTGGGTGTCTAAATGAAAGAGAGTGCTCTTTTGTGCATGTTGCACTTAAATGTTTTGGGACCTAAATGCATCATAATGTGTACGCTGGACAGTCTATTTTCTTTACATTGTAATACTCACGGGATTCAAAGTTGTACATGAGAATCAAACTGTACTTTTCTACCTACATCTAAAATTTTGTGCGGTCCATATTTGCCACGCATTTCACGAGTTCAAACTTCACAGTACAGTTGTTGTTTTCTCCTTTTACTATGATAGCTAGTCTTGGGGTCTATCTCAATTTATCCTGGCTAGTTTATCTCAATTATTTGAGTAGTATCACTGAAAATAAAAACGGATCATTATTTAATTGTGTTTTATATTAATAAATTTTTTATTAAATAATCCGATTACTTTTTTTATGTAAAAAACCAATATATTAAACCAGCATATTACATGACTTCTTAATTATCTTTCTTTCTTAATCATAAACAAATTTTATGATTTATTAAATAATCCAATTACTTACGGGATAATAATAATTTCCTGACCAACTTGTAATGTGTGGTGGAAATAAATCATAAAATTAAAAGATATTTTGGTTCTTTCTAGCTTTCTTTTTGCTAGAGAATGAGCTACACATTCGCCAACCGATTCACCTGTTTGCAAAACCAGAATTTATTTCTCGCCATATTATCCTTAGTTCTTAAAATAGAACAGTATAACGACCAGTCATACTAGGTTTTTCGTCGTTAATCAATTGAACTTGTGTTTTAGTCTGATTCAAACACAACCTTCTCCAATCCCAAGCTAGCTGCCCAAATAACTGCTTCCTCCGTAGCCCTGCACTCCAGCTACTCAGGTCCAATCTCTGGGTTCAGTCCTCCATCATAGTAGACTCATTTGGCTCCTGTGTAGCTTTTGTGCACATCTCTGCAAAATTTCTTGAAATTAGTCCAATACTACCTATAGATGTAATTTCTACATAAGAAGCATCTACATTTATTTTTATGAAAATCTTTATTCGGAAGTAACCATTCCTTCATGATGTTATTGTTACTTCTAAGTGTAGGATTATGCTGAGTAACATAAAGACGGAAAAAAATTGCTCACACAGTGCGAGAGCATATCTTGAACTAATAGCATTTAAATCACTAGATATACATGATATGACATAAGTAAACTGCGAGTTAACCACCGTTATCTCTTTTCTTTTATTGAGCAACGTGTTACGTTCTCTCTTCCATATTTTTAAAATAAACTTAAAGTGCTTATTCGTTTTGAAGATTCATATTAGTTTACTCATATACTAATATTCCGAAAACACCGTCTTTTTCAGCAATGTTCAGAAACAAGTTGTAAGCTTGATATAAATTCTCACATGCAATGTACAATTGAATCAAGAATTGAAGAATGTAAATATCAGAATCAAGCCAAGCTTTAATAGGGCCATCTGAAACAGTTTCTCCTCGTCTAAAGTCCGAAACGTCCGAAACTACTTCAATCAAAAAAAGAAATTAGATCTTTCATGATGTTGGCAATCTTCTCGATCTTATTTGATATATGTGTACCTTGTAGATAACTTGCGCTGATGCATATGGGTTCTGATCTAACAATTTAGAATATTATTTACAAAATTTTGATCTCACAATAATAAAAACTATTACAACTCTTGGCTCGAGAACATCATCGATCAAGAAGCACCCGCTTAACCTGTATGTGATAAACGCAAATAAGATCCAATTAGGGAAATTGGAAAAGAGCTTTTGTATCTAATATTCATGTGTAAATATCACAGTAAGATACATCGTCTTTACTAGGTTAGAGAAAATTCAAAAACGCGAGGAAGATAACTGGGGTTAAGGTTGCAGTTTGCTTATGTCATATCTCGTGCATCTAACGGTTTAAATGCTACTAATTCAAGATATTATATCAATGCTAAACTGCGTATTAGGCTTAAGGTTTTGAAAGATTTGAGAATACATGTTCTCCCAGATCATCCAAACAATAATCGTGAACCTGTAAATAAAATTCTCATTTTGAAGTTGAGAAGAAGAAATATTATTACTATTAACAGAAAACCAACTAATCATCCAAACCATAAAGTTAGGAAACTTATAAATAATTTCCATGATATTTATGTTAAGACCTATCCTAACAGACCAAACATAAGGTGATCCATCGTTACTTCACTAGAGTTACAAAAATGACAAAGAGTGTCAATGTTTTGCTTGAATCTCGAAATTTAGATCTAGTGGGGATTATGTCTTTAAGACCTCTCCAAATTGAAATTTGAACCCTATGGGGAGCTTTGGTTTTCCAAACTTCCTTAGGTAAAATAAAAGGAGAGTTAGAGACTCGGTTCTCAAAATTGCAAATAGTATCGTAAACATTTTTCACTGTAAATTCTCTTTTTTTTTAATCAGGTTTCCATATGAGGGTGTCAATATATTACCAAAAAAATGGACTCTCATATCCAGAAACTTAGCAGCGGTATCAGGGGAAAATAAACTATTAACTAGGTCCACAATCCATTTCATAGTTCATGAAATAAACAATTCACACATATAAGTAAATTGAGAAAAGTTAGATGAACCAACAGTTGGTTCAGGTGGACTGTCTAAGTTCATAAGGCATCAATCTAACCAAATTTTTATCTTTGAGCCACATTAACAACACCAAAAAAGTATTGCTTCACAGTTTCCACACCAATAAAAATACTCCTCTAAATGCAATAACTATTATCCTTGAGTTTATCCAAAGATCATCAGGATAGTTACAAACTTTCCAAACAAGATTAAGTTTCTAAATTCCTGAATCCTTGTCCCCCTAAGTCTTTAGGTAAATTCAAATGATGCCAACCAATAAACTTGAGAAATTTTCCTTGATAGTGACCTTACCAGAAATTTCTTTGTAAAAAATCCATTTGACGAATCAAAGTTTTAGGGATTTTGAAACAACTCATCTGATAAGAAGGGAGGGAGTTAAGAACATGCTTGATAATAGTTGTTCAACCAGCAACTCATATGATAACAAGGGAGGGAGTTAAGAACATGCCTGATATAGTTTTTTAACCAGCAATATTCAAGGTCTTACCTTTCTAGTTTTAAGTCTATAGCCAAAAGATTGGAGGATCGGCTTAAAAGACTCATTCTTATTTCTGCCAGAATAAGAGGTGCTCCTTAGTAATTTCCAGTATCCTTTAGAACTGACATATTTAGAGCCTTAGATATTACTTTTGAATTAAAATAAAAAACACCATAACCAATTATTTTTCTTAATGTTTAATTTATCCCCGATTAATTAGTGTTAATTCGTTGATTAATGAATGTTTAATCTCGTTAACCTATAAATCAACTAATGTTAATTCATCATAAAACATGTTGTGAACGCAAGGGAAACCAACTACCTGTATAGAAAAACTTAACAAAATTTCAAGTAGACCAACTTAATGTTCCTTGAAAATATCTAGAGAGTTAATATATCAACCTTTACTCAATCAGTATGTATATAAACACAAGGTCATGATTGTTAAGCAGAGTACTTGGACGATCTCAAAAATAAACATCCATGATCAATCTAGTCGTATCAAAATAATTCATTCGGAATTCTGCCAAGTGATTAAACTTGTCATCTATCTTTCAAGATACGAATTGTACAAGAAACTAGTCTGGTAATCGATTATAATTAAGTGGGCGTATCTCCTTAGATTAAACATGTACAAATTTGTGTAAATCCAATTATAGAGATAAACAATATAATGCGAAAAAGGAAAAACACTAGACACCAAAAATTTTGTTTACGGGGAAACTGCAATATCAGAAAAACTCCGGGACCTCGTCCAGATTGAACACCACACTGTATTAAGCCGCTACAGACACTAGCTTACTATCATACTTCGGACTGTAATGTAGTTGAGACCAAATCCACCCTACAATCGGTTGGTTATAGTCGCTCTTATTACGTCTCTTGAACCTCGCAATATTCTACGAACTTCATTCCCTTAGCTGATATCCTTTACAGTCTAAAGTTGCTTCAGCCGAAGTGAAGACTTTTGATACCAATCCACCTCTAACGGAAAAGCGCATTTGATTTCCGTTTATATCAATGATCAAGGTGTGGAAATATGTTTGAAATAGAAAGCTAGCAAACCTCACAAATCCGAAACTTAAGACTCCCAAAGAGCAGCCTTGATTCTTAACCACCTCTCAAGAACAATCGTCGAAAGATCAACTAAGCTCGGTCTTTAGTGTTAGAGCATTGCTCGGTCGAACTCACAAGTGTTGTTATCTCAAGCTTGTTTTCAAATTCAGTTGACCAAAATTATATCTTGATTTTTAGCTAGTCTACATTAGTCAAGTCTCGGATTAGGATAGAAGTGGGTATTTGAGAATCGGGTATCATTTGCGTTATGCCGTTTGAAGGCGAAGATCGACTGAAGCTCTGGAGAACTTCTTCAACAAAGGTAAGTGAAGACTAAACCACATATTTCTCAAGTTTTCACCTTTCTATCTATGAGACATTGTCGCATGACTAAATTATACAGTTTATGCATAATAGAAATTTCGAGTCAAGTTTATCTTGAATATCGTTCTCGAAATATGACTCACTATGCTTAAGAACATTTGTTCATACTTAATGAACTTGGTTAATAACAATTTATTGTTTATGATCCAAATTATGATTCAAGATTTAATCATTTGATATATCCTGGAACAGTGATGTGTCATTGATGTTATTCGGAAATGTTTCGAATTGACTACTAGAGAGGTACATAACTACTGTTAATCTGGATATAGAACAGTATGCATACCAGTTCAGATACTGGGAGAACTGTTATAACTCCGGAGCCGCAGTAGCTATAGTTCGGAAACGACTTTTTTGTACGCGTACCCGGTATCCATACCACAAAAATTTTGTTGACCCGTGAACCAAGAAAGGTACGCATACCTAGTATGCAAACCGGAAAAGATCTGTTGGTTTTAAACCCAAAAAGGTACGCAATCCCAGTATGCAAACCATAAGATATCTGTGAGTCCCTAAACCCGTTTTTGTCTTTAAGGATACTCATACCCAGTACACGTACTATGACAAACATATTCACCAACAGGTAGAATACATGTATTTACCCCGTCGAATAGTTTCAAATGCATTATAATTATTTCTATGAGATGATCAGCATTTGAACAACTCTCTAAAAACACGATCTAGACATTTTTTGATCATATGTGTGATTCAAGATTAAAGTCTTAAAGTGTTATATGAAAATGGTTAAGCACATAGTTCAATTGGCTAGTTTCAGCTAACCTTTCATGAAAAAGTCATTTTACACGGTTCAATTATGGTCCATCTTAACCAGGGTGTATATTCTACTATGTTAATCTCAAACTCAAGTTTTTCATCTAACGTTACCTATTGATTGCTTGATTCCAAAGTTACCTTAATATATATAAGGAGAACCTCAAACAACTAAGATTTTTGAATTTCTGACACTATTCTTATGTGTCTTAGTTGTATCTAGAGTCATCATCTCCTTCAAACCCTTTTAAGGTTTAAAGACTAAAAAGGCTTCACTTAGGGATTCGTGAAGCCAAGTCCAATTATCGTTATCTTGATAGTTTGTGTAATCTGATCTTGCTTTCTTTGTTGAGCTTGCTCTAACAAATAATATAAATAGAAATCACAAACTGTTTTCGTCTCAGGCTTTGTGATTCCGCAATTTTATACTTGTGAGGTGAATAATAATCTAGGATGCTCTTCGGGAGTCATAAGACCGGATTTTGAGGTTTGCTAGACTTTGTGTTTTGCAATCGATTTCCTACATCACCTTGTTCTTTGATCAGAACGGAAATCACATATGGGCTTATCTGTGGGAGCAACTCTTAGGCTGAAAACGACGTCAGCTAAGGGAATCAATTTCGCGGAGTCCTGCTGGGATTCAAGAGGAATAAGGAGCGTGACTGCAACTGAATTGATGTGACGGTTTAATTCGGTCTCAACTATATTCCAATACGAATTTCTGATAGTAGGATAGTGTCTGTAGTGGCTTAATATAGTTTGGTGTTCAAATCTGGACTATGTCCCGGGGTTTTTTATGCATTTGCGGTTTCCTCGTTAACAAAATTTCCGGTGTTTATGTTATTTCCTTTTAGGCATTATATTGTTTATCTTTATAATTGAAATATCACAGGTTGTATGTAAATCAATCAAAGTAGATATATCCATTCTTTTTTGTTGGATACGACTTGATTGATATTGGATATTGATCTTTGGAATCGTCCAAGTACTCTCATACATAATTAGGTTCACGGATTTGTTTTTATAAACATTTTGATTATGAGATAAAGAGATATAAGATCTTCATATAATTCCTGATTGAGATTCATTAAGTTGAACCCTCAGAATTATATTCGAGTTTAGTCCATACAGGTTACCTAAAAAAAAGTTGGTGGTGTATCTTGGTACCCCCACGTTTTCATTTAGATATCTATCTTGAGGAATCACAAAGTCTGAGACGAAGAGAACTTTTGTGATTACTATTTATCTTGCCTGAAAGAGATCACGAAAACCTCTATAACTAAAACCAAGATCAGGATTCACGAACTATCAAGGTAAAGATAGTCAGACCTAGCTTCACGAATCCCCAAGTGAAGTCTTTTTAGTCATAGACCTGAAAGTTCAATAGAGGCGACTCTAGAATCAACTAGGATACAAAGTGTTAGGGATTGATTTTCCCAGTTGACAGAGATGCTCTATTTATAGTTTTCAAAGACCAGGGTTAGCTTATACTTCAAGCTAAGATAACTTGAGAATCAAGCAAACAAAATAGGTCTTTAAACTACAATAGAAGACTATACATATAGGTTCAGTTACTGAACCATGTTAATGATTGTTCGGTTTGGCAAGTTATCCAAAAAACTAAAAGCTACTTGATGTTTATTTAAATCAATGATTCAAAGACATAAGTGTTTAATAAGTCAAAAAAGTCTTAGAAGTGTTTAATAGAGTTCTAGCAATGCTAAACATATTAAAAATGATAAGTCTTTGAGCATCTTCTAAACATTGTCGGGACATTTGGTACAACGGTTTGACAACTGCAAGGCTTTTTCACGAGTCGGGGTGCTACGGTTCGCTAACCCTACTAGACTATCAAACTCATTTGACCTCGGTTCGTGAAACCGGGTCGCCAACTTCTATCCAATTAATCTAACTTATAAAATCCAGTTCGCCGACCGGGTTCGTGAATTGTTCCCAACTGAACTTGTGGTTTGCGAACTGGTTCTCTAACCTTCATGTATTTCTGAGTCTCAGATATCCATGGTTTGCAAACTGAGTTCGGCAACCTACCCTGAGCAAAAATTCAGTAAGTTCATATTTCTCTCTTTTGATGTTTGAAACATTCCCAAGCGATATAATCATTTGCATTGGAAATTTTCAATTGATTCACAAATTAATTCACTGAAATAATATTGTTAAGGACCTTTGAACATCCAATCGCTGAATCATATTTCGATATTTTTCACAAGACAAGCTTGACTCGAAACATCTTCTTTGTTAATCTAATATAAGTCATACCATATAATCTCAATAGATAGAATGATGATATAGTGAGTAAAATAAAATGGTTCAGTTTTCACATACTTGATACAAAAGTTCTAAAATATGTCTTCATCGATCTTTAGTCTTCAAGGGTAATCTCTGATACTCAACTACAACTTTAACATATCCCAAACTTGATTTAGTATAGTACAAATCAATATATAGTTTGATCACTAACATTGACAACAAGCTTGAGATGACAAAACTTGTGGGTTCAACTGGGAAATGCTCTAGCACATGTTTTTGAATTTTTAGAAAAATTACGAACCATTAACGATATTCATGCCCTCGTAGACTGATCTGAGTCGATATTTTAATTCACGAAGAATACCAGGAACCGATGTATATAGCTTACTACATATACCATTTTTAGGAATCGGGGTCTATGGGTGTACATATAGACCGATTGTCTCATACTTTCATAAAAAAAATATTCATTCTTAATTTTGGGAAATCAACACATATGAGAATGTATTCTTGACGCATCAATACGTCGCCAATGAACCTCCGAGCATATTTGACCAACACATAAAATTTCTTCGCGTGAATGAACTTCCTTTACCCATGTCGTATTCGCCATAACCCAGTTGAAATTAAATGAATTACAAGTTAGCGGTACAAATATTAAACGATGAGATATGTATAAAAATGTCGGATTACTCACTTTTCACTAACAGAAGCTTGTGGATGATGGTCATTCACCATTTTACTAACTTTAACAAACTCTCGAATTTCACTTTTGATGTATGCGAATCGAAACGCTAAGTATCTCCATCTACGGTTCTTGGGATTTCCGGTGCGCTCATAATTGAGCACTCTCTTTTACAAATTTTAAGTACAGAATCAGTAGGCATGGTACACACACATAAAACGATTTCTGACGACACACTTACATAATCGTTTTATGATTATGTTAAAAATTATACATAAAAGTTGGATATTTTCCACTAATGAGCTAATTATAGGATTAACAGTTTAGAATTCACAAGCTAGATAACCATTTTATGTGAACATTCACAGAATTTGACTCTATCAGATATAACCAATAAAAAACGATCTTTTCTTCTGCTGAGGAATCGTTCGATGTGGGAATGAACATCGGCCGATGATGGTTCAACCAGAAAATACATCTAGAGCAGCCGGACGTTATGGGCATGAACAATGACCTTTTCCTGAAGCAATCGCTCCACAAGTACATTAACGTAGACCGATTCTGGTAAACCCGGACAACTTTGATTTCATAAAATTTAATTTTTGAGTCCATGCATATTAAAACACAATTTAGAGTATTGAGTTCATATAGAAGTGCCTAATTGGAGCCGCTTTTGCTTGTATTGCTCCAAGAATTTGTTCGTCTTCTGTAACCGTTTGCGACGTCGATTGTTTATTTCAAATCACTTTCAAAAATCCTAGATCTCCCTAACTAGGATAAGTAATTCTAGTGGTTTGCTTCATTCGTGGATGATTCGTTGTTATGTAGAAGAAAAAAAAATGATTAATCGTCTTTTGGATCGTCGATATTTCGGTTTAAAGGAAAAAAAAAGTGAGAGATGAAGAGAAGAAGAATCGATTGATGAAGGATTAAAAATGAAAGGGAATTGAAAATATTATATTTTTAGGTTTTATTATTAGGATTTAATAGAAAGTAATTAGGAAATTTCCTCCAATATAGACACCTGGGCCTCAAATAATTGAGACATTGTCCCAAACTGGCCAGATTTATTACAGATGATGATCCAATGATAGCACCTTAACCCTTTTTGTAAATAAGAAGTATGGCATATCCTTGAAAATCAAACAAAGTTAAGAATCTGAAGTGCTTTATCCAACAATCAATGGATATCCCCCCTAATGAGACCTGATTATGAAGTGTTACAAACTAATTGCGAAACTGTTATGCCTTTCCAACTAGTGGTAACATGGTAATTAGTATTGCAAGCGGGTCTAAATATGAGGGGTGGTGAAATCATGATAAGCATTAAACAAAGGTGTTGGGTGGACTGACGACGTATCAAAGGAAAGACTTCCAATATGAAAGTTGTTTTGAGATTTTAATAGTGTTTCCCAAACATAATGCAATATATGTTTTAATTTTTTAATTGTCAAATTATAAGGTTTAATATTTGTCTTACTTTATTAGTTAAAATTAAAATGTAACTCTAATTAAAATGTAATACTTTATTAAGAATAAAATATACGCTTAATTTTCAACAATACGAGTCAAATTTTCAAATTCATTATACTTCGAAGGGATAATTGGTATTTAGTACTCGGGTTTTGATCAACACTAGGCTTTGGTCTAACATTTTTCCAACGTTAGTGCTTGGTACCTGGACTGGATGTTGACCCAAATTGACTAGGTTAAGCCCTAACTTCTGTTTAGTAATTATTGAAAAGTTTATATAAAATGTCATTATTAATGAGTTTACTATATTACCCTTCAGTTTTCTTGATATTTACAAAACTCATGTTTCATACCCATCTTCAATTAACCCTTTATCATCACCAGCTTCAAATCTCAGTTCAAAAAACCGATCAAAACTGCACACATAACCTTATCAGAAATCCATCTATCCTAGCAGCTCGGTAGCAACCAATCCCTACAGCTCATTCTTGACTACAACACCAACAAACCCCTAACCAATTCATCATTTCCTGCAACTCAATTTCATTACACACTCGTTCTTGCTATCCCATTCAATTACAGACCAGTATATATAACTAGACTGCCACCATCAACACCAAATCTCATATCAATAACCTCAAAACCCTATCTGTCTTAGCTTCAGAGAATAACTCAAATGCCACCATCAACACCTTCAGTACCTAGCTCTCAGCACCACCATATAATTTCAGTACCACCAATTCAATAACATCATTCTAACATTCCCTGTAGATTATAGAGCCTCTTAGACAATTCAATTCACCTGCAATTGCATTATAAACCAAACACCCATTCTAATTTCTAATGTAACTCCTGGAACTCAATCAACACCAATTCCAGAAACATAGAACCAACACAACAACCTCCAATCTTCTCCGCAACACCACCAAACTCAACTTCGGTTCAGTTTTCTTCAACTATGCAATAACAACACAAATTAGTTCTTTCTCGACAACAATGTTCTATGAAATCCATCAGATACATCAAACCATCTTTAGTTCAAGACTACATTTGCATATTCATCTTCATAAACCCTGTCCTAACATACATCTAAATCTGCAATTCATGTTATTCTCTGCATCAAGAAGACTGAAATCGCCCTCCTGGCTCCCTTAATAAAATCGGCCGTTAAATCAACTACCATCTTCGATTTAACCATAATTCTCCAACTCGACAGATTTCCTCTTTCCATTACCGCAATAACCCATTACTCCTCTCTGCTTGAGTACCCTAATTTCACAATCTTCTCATAACTAAATTAGAACCCAAAATTAATGCAAACCCTATTTTCATCCTCCTGTTAAAGCTTATAATCACCATAAATTTCCTCCAACCACTCAAATAACCAACCCCTCAAATCAGTTTAACCTATTCTTCAATTAGTTTTAGTCTCTACAGAAACACCATTTTCTTGTTCTTGACAAGCATTAAAACCCATCAATACTTGCTTTTTCTTCATCTACAATTTCAAAATCATTATCATCACCCAATTCTTTCTTTTCTGAATTTCAGGTGGAAATGTTAATTAAGGAGAGAATTCTCGATCTAGCTGGGGTTTGTTAGTATTTATGTGTTTTGCGCAACAAATCTCCATTTGGTTAAACTAATTCTTGTTTACTATATTAAGTCGGATTAGTCTTAATCCGCATTAAGGCATGTTTATGGTATTAATCATGCACTAAAGACTATCTTAAGTTTAATGCTAGATAAGGTTGAGTCTAAGCATCAAATGTTTTTTAGCTTGACATGTAATGTGAGATGTCCAATGTAGCCATGAGGTGTCCTCCAAGTCATGATGGAAAGGTTGGAGTGACATGTGGCAAGCATGACTAGGACTCTCTTCTAGCCTCACAAGTTTTCTTTAAAAGAAAATATGTTTTCATCCATCAGAAAGTAATGTGAGAAAATAGAAGTTGATAATAAGTCATGAAGGTTTAAGTGTCTCTAGTATTTCTATTTCCTTGTACTACAATCTGTTTTAGTATGAACTACATGTAGTGTTCTTGCTGCATATGGTATTGTTTTGTGTGTTGTTGAGTATACTAATACTAGGTTCAAGGTCTGATTTCAGCATAAGGTTGTTTTCCACAATGTTTAGGTCTTAATTGTAGAGTTAATGGAGCTGAAATTCCAACATTCAACTTCTATTTCACCTAGCTATTAGGTACTTAGCATCTAGAGTGATTGTATGGTCGAAGTTTTGGACTGTTTTCCCTCTAAAGTTGTAGTTATTTTTGTATGTGGTGGTTTGGTACTTCATACTTGATGATGTGGGGCTGAAAATTCAGGACAATAAGTATTGGAGCAGTTGTAGAAGGTTTGTGTATCACAATCAAGGTATGTTCACATCGTCAGTACATTTGGACTTCTCAAGATGGCGGTTTTGTTGTAAGTATAAGTCTGAATTTTTCTGTTTTGAAAATTGTAACTTGTAACTTTTAATAGTTTGTAGCTTTCATTACTCTACTAAGTGTTGCCAAAGTGATGCTTTGAGAGTATGTGGAAGTGTTTTAATGAGAATACATGTGATTGTGGTGGTTTGTTTGATTCATTCAGAAATTATAAACACAAATCTTGCCCAAAGGTGTTTTGTGTTTATGAAAGTTGATGTGAATCAAGTCTCATATGTGTGAAAGATATTCATATGAGAATTTGTCTTAAACTTATTAAGACTCATTGTATGTCGTATTTCTGCCCAAAGGTGATTTGCGATGATACGAAGTCTTGTTTTGAATTTAAGATGTTATATTTCTTGCTTATTGGGTTGCTATCTATATGGTTTGTTTGCATATCTAAATAAAGAGATAATAAACATGTATGTGTTGTGTGAATCTGAGTTTCAGTGGAATTGTGATTGTGGTTTATCATCAAGTTTATTCAATGTTGTGTTTGAATCTGAAATTCAGTGGGAGTGGTGTTTGTAGCTTGTTTATCATCATTCTCTTATTCTTGTAAGGTTTGTATGCTTATAAAGTAGTCTCTAGTTTGAGATGAAGCATAGTCTGGTTAAAGTAAATGGGATATGATGTTATGGATTTATCATTATATTCGTTTCCTTACTTTTGTAAGGTGTTATATGCTCATAAAGTGGTCTCTGGTAGGATACATAGTTCTCATTCGATATCGTTAATGTCCTAAAGTTTTTGGTCTCATTAGAATACGATCATAGTGCTTAATTCGAGCAAGACAATGGGGATATCATTAAGGAGAAAAAACGGGTGGCGTAAGAGCATATGTGGTGCTGCTTGTATGGCTTCAAGCTAAGCCAATAAAGTTACAAGTGCAGTTCAGTTGGCATACGGATAAGCCAAATGAAGTTTTCAAGTTCAGTTTGGTTTTGGCGTAAAGCTAAGCCAATAAAATGTTTTCTGTTTTGAAAAATAAAATGTTTACTTGAAAATAGTAGACCGTCTAGTTTTCTGATTGTAGAAATGTCTTACGCATCTTAAATATGACGTGTAGGTCTCTATAGTCGAAGGCTAGTGTGCTATTTGACTCAAGTGTGCGGCTAGGATAAAAATTCTTTTATAAAGTTTTTTAAGAAAATTTTTGTTGCTTAAACAAGTGGGAGATGTTAGCATTTATGTGTTTCGCGCAACAAATCTCCATTTGGTTAAATTAATTCTTGTTTATACTATATTAAGTCGGATTAGTCTTAATCCGCATCAAGCCATGTTTATGATATTAATCATGCACTGAAGACTAGCTTAAGGTTAATGCTAGATAAGGTTGAGTCTAATCATGACATGTCTTTTAGCTTGACATGTAATGTGAGATGTCTAATGTATCCATGAAGTGTCCTCCAACTCATGATGGAAAGGTTGGAGTGACATGTGGCAAGCATGACTAGGACTCTCTTCTAGCCTCACAAGTTCTCTTTAAAAGAAAATCTGTTTTCATCCATCAAAAAGTAATGTGAGGAAATAGAAGTTGATAATAAGTCATGAAGGTTTAAGTGTCTTGAGTGTTTCTATTTCCTTGTACTACAGTTTGTTTTAGTATGAACTATATGTAGTGTTCTTGCTGCATATGGTACTTTTTTGTGTGTTGTTGAGTATGCTAATGCTAGGTTCAAGGTTTGATTTCAGCATAAGGTTGTTTTCCACAATGTTTAGGTCTTAATTGTAGAGTTAAAGCTGAAATTCCAACAGGGTTAAGATTAGGGATGGATTATGATAATGGGAAGGTGACAGTGGTGCGGGATATGATGATGGTATACAAGAAGAAAACGATGGAGGTGGAGATTGAGACGAATTTGTATAGACTATGTTGCTCAAGTTCTAACAGTGGAGAGGTGGGAGGAAGAAGAAGAATGAAGAAGAGAAAGAGTTAGGTTTAGAGTAATGGAAAGAGAAGGGGTAAGATAGTAAATTCAACTAATAATTTCATTTTATTTTATTTTTAATTAATATCTAACTGAGTCAATTCAAGTCAACGTCCGGTCCAGGTACCAAGCACTAACGTTGGATAAATGTTGACCAAAGCCTAGTGTTGGTCAAAACCTGAGTACTAAACACCAATTAATAGTCATTTTACAAGACATAAAACTAGGCAATAATAATTAAAAATATAGACTTTAAAAATAAAAGTATGGGACAATGTTCATTATCTTGTTTATCTTCTTCATTTCACATTACTTCCAATCAATGCACTCATGAACAGAGTTTCTTTTGTTTAGTTTCTTAATTTTTTGGCTTCAAATTTACTTTGCCTTGATTTTCCTTGCTTTTTCTTAGCTGCAAGTTTGAGTTGGTTAATATCCAAAACTTAAAGACTTCTTTACTTTTTATTTTTACCTATGTTTTATAATTATCACATATCTTCTTAGGTTAAGTCCTAATGTGTTCTAATCTAGCATCTAGATTGGCAGCTAAGTCCTATGGTCATTCCAATATAGCATCTAGATGCGCGGAATGAAACAACCAAAAGTATGTGCGCTAAATGGAACAACGAAAAGTAGAATTACGCTGCGTTGAACGGAACAACACCTTGCGCTGAAGGGAACAACGCAATCATCTCAGTCGTCCAACTATCTCAGCCGTCGTATCAACTGCGCTGAATCATTCAGCGGAAAGGTGATTTTGGCTGCGGTGAACCATTCAGCGAAACTATCTCGTTACTAATTCACATGCGAATATATCTAGAGAGAGAAGTAGTGTTCACAAATAGACAATATTTTTTCTTTTTTAATCTACTATACTTTTTTGCTAATCTAGCAGCCAAATCTAGCCCATATGACTCAATTTCAACAACACCTTCAAGTACTACATAAAAACAAAGCTGCATTGCTGAATTATTTTGGAGTTTGAAATTCTGACATTTGCGCAATTTTTAAAAATTTAGATTGAGAAACAGAGAAAACTTATGTGTAAAAATTTTGGTGAAAATATTTAGTTTGAAAATTACCATACGTAGACGATAAAAGACTAGCCGTTGGCGCTAGTCATTCCGCCGAGCGTTATTCAAAAAATTGCCATCAATAAATATTCATCGTTGGAGCTATTATCGAGATCGTTCGCCAGAATTACTGTCACTCAGTTGTTTTCCCATAATGGCACAACTGATTTGTCATGCCACCTGGTATAATAAACCGATTTTTTTTGACATGATACATAAAAAATATGCCTTATTGCAAGAAAATTTTTAAAACTTATTTAACCAGGTACCTATTGCTAAAAGAATTGATGGAGAGACTCATCCGAAAATGGGTTCTATTGACTAGTCTTTGTAGTAATAGTATATTGAAACTTATTGCTATCTAATTTTTATTAGGAAGTAACAATCACATTGCCAGACCTTTTCATAAGCGAAAGAGTACACTCAACAAATAGTGGGACTAGCAACTTTATTCTGTAGGAAACATTGTGAAATTACATATCAGCAAGTGATGCAGCTTTGTTCTTGTTATCAATGACGTACTTGGCAGCAACTTTAGCCATGTTTATGAGACCCTCAATACTGATGAGAGGAGCAACATTGGCAGCGAGATCATCAGGGACTTCATAGTTTATCATGGATTTTATGGTGCACGAGTTAGCACCTCTCCTTATGATCTGAAAACTCTCCATGAAATATGTTACACCCAAATCCAGATATCCTCCTTCAGTCTGTAGTATCTCCTTGAGACGTCTGCGATTATCAATCGTCACGAACTTTTCCAAGTTCGTTAGAGGAACTGACCCTGATATCAATCATAAAAATAAATGTAAAATACATGCAGATCGAGAAGAGGGGGGTACTAGTCAAAAGAGCAGTTAAACTATACATACCTGCAGGGTATACAACGCGAAGAACGCTGCCAACGCCGCCGTTACCTTCAAGAATCTCTATTCTGTCAAACACTCCTGGAAGTAGTTGCACAAACATTCTAGGGGCGTCGTTTGAGGCGAAAAAAGCCCATACATCATTAGCAGATGCTGCAACTTCCAACTCACCGATAAGTGTATACTTCAATGATTCTCCGGTATGAACTAAAAATAACAAACAAATGAAAAGAACAACTTGGTTCTTCATTATCTCCCTCCAAATTAAATAGCAAGTACTAATATTTAGATTGAACTTGGACTTCGCTAATGGAATTGTTTTGGATTGGTTTCTTTTGTCAAAATATATCCTGCAATTTATAGAATTATTTTTCTTCCAATCAAGTGAGTTCAAATAATTTAATTTTGAGATAAGTGACAGTCACATGTTTGTTAACTGGCATGGTGTACGTAGAGATAGGAACTAATAATAATCAAAGACAATTACTGGCTGCTAAATGAAAGAGAGTCTTATATGGCTGCTTCAACGATATATACCCGATAGGGAATGCTTCAACGATATATGCACAATGTTTGTAAAAACTCACGGGGAGCAAGTTGTACATGGTACCTGCATCTGGCTAGTGTGCGGTCCATATTTATCACAATATTTTGCCAGTTCAATCGAATTTTGATCACCTTTCAAATACTCATTTGTAATTTTCTCTACATTGAAAATTGTGAATCAACAGCCATCTCATTCGGGACTTTCATGAGGACATGCGCTGACCTCGAAAACGTAAGATGCTAGTATATCCATACTACTTTAGCCGCCTCATCAAGTTGCACCAAACAAAGTAGGGACAATGCGTTCAAGGCTTGATGACAACAACCTCACTAAACTGCACACTACTTCCTCCTTTTCATGAAAATTAAGCTACTCCGTTTCATGCTTACACACTGTTTATGGAAAATTAATCATACGGGTCTAATGTCTATCAAAGAAAGTGTTCTTGAAACAGGGAAAGGGTTGTACCAACCAAGTTGTACTAGATCAGGCACGGTTTTCTGTGGTAAATGATGAGTAATGTAAATTTGTAAGTACTTTACATAACTCTGTACAATCTGGAATTCTAAGAGATAGGAGGGAAACTATCGAGGATAGTTTACTCCATTAAATCTTAAACATTAATGATTCAAAGTAATCCAGATTAAACCATGTGTTTTAGCAAATGCGAGAGTATTGAAATAAATCACTTAAATGAATGTTGATATCGAAATCAACGTTGGGCTCCGGACTTTGGACGCGAAGTCGGAAAAACAATAGAGTGATTTCAAAATTTTATTGATTATACTTGTGTAGCGAAAGTATATGTACGCTAGAAATAGATTGTTCTGATCAAACGATTATTTTTGGAAGAAACACATGGTTTGAGATTATGGTGTCTCGAAATCGACGACATAGCACCATATACGCAACTGTTCTCAAATGCGCGCATCTAAAAAAAATAGTGTATGTGAATTGTATCAAGCCCGCAAATGATATGAATTCTAGAGAGCGTATAATTGTGTCATCGAGGAAAATGGGATAGCCTATATAGAGTAGTATTTATAACAGACACCCAACCTAGCGATTGGAGATCCCATGGTTATCTAGGTTCAAAAGGGACAACCAAGTTATAAATTTATACTCACCGGAAACACTGTGAGAGTTTACTCTCTTTCCCATTTCTATGATGAAACAGTGTTGCCTGTCAAGTGAGAGGTTGAGAATTTCTCTTAATGATTCCTATAGCTTAGTTTTCACTAAGAAAGTATGTCAGGATACTTTTCAAATAGGAGATCACCTATATGAGTGTGAAGTGGGGCCGCTTCTATGATAACTATAAGGCTAAGTTAATCTAAAGCACTCATGAAAACCAACATCGTTCAGGGCCGAAATGAACACAACAGAGAACCGGATATGTAAGAAAATAAAATGTGTGATATCTATTGCATCGGTTTACATCATAATGTTGGGCGGTTCAAGACATCGCGTTCACCGAACAACTAGTAAACCCGGTAGGTATTCACTACGGAAGATTCAAAGCCAAAAGCTATCTCTCCCGATGCAGTGATGTTCCGCGCACAAACTCTTTCTAGTGTCTACATTAAACTTGCATGAATTTCTATTCAATGTGGGGGATTGTTGGAATTTTTGAATAGAAATATGAATAAGTGTGTCAGCTCACTTGAGTTTTTTCAACATTAGTGTCTTATCCCAAGGGATGTGACACTCATCTAAGGGTTGTGACTCTTCATGAAAGGACTTCTCCAAGAGTCACCTCTAAACCTATATAAACCCCACTCATTCTCCATTGCAAGTGTGTTTTGAGAGTCATAAAACTAGTACTAGAAATTTAAGAGTTTGCATGAGTCTTCAAGAGTTAAATAAGAGGTTGTGCTACATCCATCCGCGTTCGTTGTTCGGTGTTATCGAAGTGTTGCGAAAAACATCGAGGTATTGTTGAATGTTAGAGACATGTGCCGCTAAATATGTAACAACATTATATACAGGGCATAAATTGTCTTAAGCAAAGAGATTACTCGCCTCAATACACCCAAGTAAGTTTGTTTAAGTTTTGTGATTGATCATCTCTTTTCTATCATTCTTTTCTTGTTTTGTTGTTGGTATTACGAGATGTAATACATAAGTGAAAACCGTGTTACAAAGAGTTGTAACGGATCGGTGGATAATATACGAGTCGTATTATTGGAGAATCGGTAACGAAGATCATTATCCAACAAGATCGTTTTTCAGTATTTTTTTCTTATTTATCCTTTTTGCTAAAACATATCTCTTAAATTAAAAAATGGATATTTCTAGATTTTATATTTTTAGAAACATTTTAAAAAGAACGCGCGATTGGGGATATTGAAACTAATTGGGGGATATAGGAAAAGGACAAAAATTGGATCCAAATATCAAATCAGGGTCACCCCTTATATAATTAATTTTTTAATTCCTAATCTAGCCCTCACTAATCAGGTTTAGTGGTTAATAAGAATTAATAAAATCTTAAGATTTTTGATAAATGATTAGTGTGTATTTTTATTTGAATTTGTGTGAGTGAGGCGAGAGTAGAAGGAGGGGAAAATGGAAGATGATTGTGAGGAGAGAATTGCAGCTGCTGAATCTTTAGCTCAACTACAACAAGAAGCATATCTTCAATCTTCGGTTAATGAGAACAACTCACAATTGGAATTATATGAAGAACCAACACCCTTGGATTTGAAGAACCAACCCAAGAAAGTAAACCAGTTCAACATACAAGCATCCCCAATACATAGGTAATGCTGTTAAGAGGTCGAAAACTTGATTTTTTTTTTTTTTGAATCCTCCATGTTTTCTCTGAAAAAGCTCTGTGCCGGCATAGAAATAGTATGAATATCATGTCGGTATCGTCTATACCGGCATAGTATTCATACTATTTCCATGTCGACTAACAATATTCCCCATTTTGAAACATTTATCGGCGTGGTCTTCAACCAAAAATTCCATGTCGGCGCGCAGTTAACTTTTTACCTACCACCGAATATTCTATGGAATATTCAGCCGGCATGGTTCACTCGTAACTTTACCATGCTGGTACCCCCAATAAAAACATCCAGGAATTAAAGAATTTTGAACTTCAATACCGACGTGGTATATAAATTACCGAGCACGCCGATACTACATTCCGGCTTTGAACCTTATAAAAAGAGCATGCCGGTACCACAAGAAAAACATCTAGAAGTTAGTGATTTTGGTAGTAATATACCGGCGTGGTTTTTAAATTATCGACCGGGACGGATCTTGGTTCCGGCGTCGAAACTTATGTTATGAGCATGCCGACAATTCCATTTCCGGCATTTACATTCAAGAAAATACAATGCCGGTACTGTTTAAAATTAGGTCCTCTTTTTCAAGTGCAATTCCGGAACATTATTCGAGAATGTCGGCACCGGTTTCCGGCTTTGGTTGTTTTGAGATTAATATGTCGGAGCTGTCGTTGAGCATGTCGGAACTAGTACCCGACATAGTAATTTAATTTTATTTGGAACTAATTCAATTTCTTTTTCATTCATTCCTTAGATTGTGACATACATTGAACCAACAAATTCCCAACCGCTTGGTCCGGATACGTCCGAATACTATAAAATGCCTCCGGTATGTCACCAAACAATACTTTTCACCTAGTTTTTAGAAATTTATGTGGGGATTGCTTGTAATGAACCTTATAATCTCTCATTGTTGTCCTTATGTAGGGAATAAAATCTCCAGAGGAAGAAATTGCTTGGGCAAAAGAGACGGCTCTTAAGAACATGCGTGTGTTGGTGAGGAATACCCAACGTTCAGATAATCGTTTTGAGATGGTTTGTGAGAGAAGTGGGAAACACAAGAAGAAGGATAGTCATAACATAAAGGGTTATGTATATCCAAATAAGACTAATAGGCTAGGGTATACAAGACTCGTAAGAGTAAAGATAATTGCCCCTTTAAGCTTGTATTACATTTAAGAGACAAAGAAAAGGAATGGGTTTGTACGGTGTGGTTTGGCTGTCATAACCGCCGGAATCCGAAAGATTTTGTTGGTCACTCCCAAGGTAGTTAATATCGCGTATCGGCATCGTATCGGTCGGGTCCTATACACCTATACAAATGATAGTATCTATTTTTACAGGGGATACATCATTTAATATAGATTTTCAAATAATTATAAAATCATAGTAAAAAATAATAAGAATCATACACATATCTCAAATTTCCAAATAAACAAGGTGGTTTATTAGAGATTCTCCAATGGCCATTGTGTGTGCTTCCTATGTGGCAACACAAATAAGACATCCTTAATCAATTTTTTTCATTAAAATTAGGGAGAGAAAAAAATCAATCTCCAACAGTATTGCATGTAACATCTTCTTTTAATTAGTATAAGTTTTATTTTTCATAATTAAGATTTTATTAGAGCTAAAAATATTTAGTTAATATATTAAAGTCAATTCAATTAAGTAAAAGCTGACTTGGATGGTAGACAATGTCAAGGAGAATGTCTAAAATTAGACATTCACCTTGACAATGTCTACCCGAAGTCATCTATACATTGGTTTAAGACATCAACATTGGAGAATAATTTTATAAAAAATGGATGTGTATCATAGGTGGATTTTGACATTTATCTCGACACACATGCCATTGGAGAAGCTCTTAGCCAACGTTGTGATTGTTGTCCCATTATGCAAGTAAATCCTTTTTGTTATCCTTCATATTTATCTTTTATATTTCTCTGCCTTGCAATCGAAATTTGGTTTCCATCTTATATCCTACCATATTGTCATTGATTTTATATTATAAATATATTAGGTATTTTTACCTTCTCCAATTGACATTGTACTTATTTGTAAAGACTAGATGCATGTTTGATGAAAAATTTATTCACAAAACCGATATTATCGGTGTACAAGTAAAGCTGATATATCGATCTGTACCGGCATGTACAACCGATAATATCATTTCGTCTTTGTATCGCCGATATTTTCAATATCATATAGGTATTTTCCGATATCCGATAAAAACCTGTAATATCGGCATGTACAACCGATATTGACTACCTTGGTCACTCCTTAGTTGTGAAGCTAAAACCTCATGAATTCGAGGATGTAAAGATAATGACCAAAGCATGTATCAAACCAAGAGTGATTCTCAGAGGCTTCAAGGAAAAGGATGATACGAATGTTTCTTCTCTAAGTACAATTTATAGCGCACAAGCAACTATTAGAAGGGTGGAATGGGAAGGGATGACCGTTATGCAAGAATTTGAGAAGATAGTTTGGGATCACAACTACACGTGTATCATTAAAATAGGACCGGACAACAAACCCCTTCAAATATTCATTGCGCATCCTTTGATTTCAAAATTGGCTCATACATGTTGTGGTGTTCTTATGATGGATTGCACCTACAAGACAAACAAATACAATATGTCGTTGTTCAACATCGTAGGGCAAACATCGGACAAGGTATCATTCACATTGGCTTGGTGTTTAATGGAAAATGAGAGGTATTAATTATCATTCGGCATTACGACAATTGAAATTATTGTTCCCGGAAAATCAATTTACGAGGGTCATCATAACCGATCAAGATGACGTACTAATGAATGATATATCTGACGTTTTTCCGAATGCACAAAATTTCCTATGTACGTATGATATAGGTCAAAATGTGACAAAACATTGTCATGATTTGTTTGAACCCTCTAAGGCGTATATTAAGAACAGAATGATTGCTCAACTAGAGAAAGATGTTCGCAAGAAGAAACTACCACCCTAAGAAGAAGAAGAGGAAAGATTAAAGAGCGAGTGGACAAATAACACGATAAAAATCATAAAAAGTGGTTAGAATTTCTAAAGGATTGAGATAAAGTTTATTGGTCTCTTACCGAGGATATATATGAAAAGATATTGAACATGTTTATTGTAAAATATAACGAAGTGTATCCAAGTGTCGTCTCATATTGTCGGGATAAATTTTTGGATAAGTTCAAGGAAAATTTTGTGCGTGCATGGACAAATCGGTATAGACACTACGGGAATGAAGCAACTAGTATAGCGGAGTCCTCTCATGGGAGATTTAAAGATCTCATCCAATCCGGCCAAGGAAACGTGGTTACGGTCACCAAGGCAATGAAGCAATATTTTAAGACTGATATCAATAGGATCAAGAAGGATTTTGAGAAAAGCTCAATGGAAAGGATGACATCACATTTTCAATATGGTAATTTTCTCCGAGGAGTTGGGAAATAAAACATATGATCAAATAAATGGAAAAGGAGATAAACTACGGCAAACCGGGTGATATGTGTATTTGTCCCGACATGTCTTCGCTGGGGCTTCTGTGTCGTCATATGCTTGTGAAGTATGAATAAGTGATACCTATTGAGGTTATTGATCCGTTTTGGAAGCAACTATCTTTCGACCCTCCCCCCTATGGAAGTTCCCGGACAATCACCATGGGTTACAAACGAAGCAAAGGAATTCTATGAAGCTTACTCACACAACTCGGCTAGCCGACAAGTATTGTTGATCCAACTAAGGCTAATTACATGCCCATCGATAGCACAAAGTGAAGAGACAACAAAGGGAGATCCGCCCGGTAGATCACAAACTAAAACGACAAGGAGAAAACAAAAGAAATAATTGAAAGCAATGAATCAACGCGAATGTGATGACGAGGCAAGTAAGAAACGAGACCCAACAGGATGTGAGCTTTCGGAAGCAAGGTTCGCGAAAGCGCTGGTTCCAAAGAAAAGGGGTAGGCCGAGGAAGGAACCGCCATCAATTCAACAACAAACGGGGAATTCCGTATCCACAACACAAGTCGATGAAGTTCCGGTTCCAAAAGAAAAGGGGTAGGCCGAAGAAGTTACCGCTATCAAGTCAAGAACAAATGACGGATTCAGTATCAACACTACAAGCCCATGAAATGCCGGTTCCAAAGAAAAGGGGTAGGCCGACGAAGGTACCTGCATCGATTGAACAAGAACAACAAGCCGAGGAAGCGGATGCCACAGTAGAGTCGATGTATCGGAGGTTACAAATAAAAGGGGTAGGCCTAGGAAGGTACCAACAATGATTGAACAAGGTGAGCATTCTGAATTCACACCCATAGTTGAAGGGCCGACTTTGCATATCAAAAATCAAAGGCCGAATAAGGAACCTACATCAAGTCAAGTACATCAAGCTAAAAATTCCGAAGCCACGCCAAAGATAAGTGATGGCAAAGGTAAGCGACCAATGCCTAGTCATCAACAACACGATGGTGATGTAGTTTCTTTTAAAAAGCGAAGGGGTAAGCCAAGGAAGTACGGACTCTCATCACATACTGAAGATATTGGAAATGTAGAGATTGCAGAGGATGTATTGGATATACTTAAGCTAAAAGTTGGTAATATGAAGATGTTTAAGGATTCCAAAACAGGTAAGACTTATAAACATTACCATACCAAAATAGAGTCTTATGTACAACAACTTCCCGAGGTTATTCGCGAGTATATTGTATATATGGATGATGTCGATGGAGATGGAAATTGTGGTTATCATGCCGTGACCGAACAATTAGGAATCTTTGAGACGGCGGTTAGTAAAGGGATGACACCATGCTGATACGCTAGAAAGAGGATGGCCGAACAACTTATGAAAAAGAAGAGATGTTATGAACAATTGGTAGATGATGACGAAGGGTTTGATAGTTTGGATGCTCGGGTGTTAGGGCCAGAGCACGAGACGAATTTCCTTCCTACTGAATATTGGATGAAAATGTCGGTTTGTGGGCATCTTGTGGCGGATACATTTAACTGTGTTGTTCATTATTTTTTCCCCACCGAACAAACAACTTATACGCCAAAGTGGAAAAAGTGCGAAGGATCGCTTAAGAAGAGAAGAGTTGTCTTGGCGTTCGTGAACGGGAATCATTTCATTATTATGAAGCTCAAGGAAAATTTTCCATTGCCACCGGTTTGTCTGTTGACTAAAAACAAGGATATCCCCAATCACTCGGAGGAATGGATGAAATTATATGAGGAGAACCACCAATTGTGGGATGCGTTGAAGCTATCAGTTAACCCAGAGAAGAGAGAAATTCCTATTCATAAATTAGAAAGTGATGAAAAGTAACTTGGAAATGTGTGGTTCACTTCTACGCAACCTTTTGTTTTTTTGGAAGTTTGAATTGTAATCATTAAACCATATTCAATGGACGTGCCAACATGATTTATTTCAAACTTTACAATGTCGGGAATTGATCCCGGCTTAGAACGCCTTTTTTCTTTTATGCCGGAATATCACCATAAGTACACAGAGATATTAGTTTAAGGTCCAGCGTTGAAAATAACTTCCTAACAATGCCGGAATTATACACAGATCACTTATGTGTCAGGAAAAGAAAGAGTATTGGCATTGTCTAGAAAAGCGTATCCATGCAGGAATTCTAAATTCCCTTGGTCTGGAAAGAAATTAGTTTACCAGCGTTGTTGTTACAATTTCGACCGTGCCGGTTCTGGAAAAAAAACATAAAAATTGCAATGTTTGACATATATTAACCAATATAATATGTTCTAAGCCAAAAACAAATGAAATCAACATCTCCAAAGTTTAGCAAGACACACAAAATAACATAAGCAAAGACTAGATTGTTTAACAAACCATATGTAAAGTTAAGATGTTCCAAACCGAAAAAAAATGAAACAAAGATCTTCAAAGTTTAGCAAGACACACAAAAAAAACATAAACTCACACTAGATTGTTCAAGACATAACTAATAATACCATAAAAGAAACATTATCAAACATCTTAGATCACTCGGTCCTTGGTTTCTTTTGAACCCTCTTCTTTGTTTCCTTCCACAATTATTTTGCACTTGGATCTTCAATTTTGTCTATCTTTTCCTCGACATTCTTCATTTCTGCCCGGGTCATCATCTCTCCTTTCTTGTTCTTGCACTTAAACCAGTTTCCCAATTTTCTTAGCCGCGAATGTTGTTGTCATATTCTTCCATTCGTATGTAAACTTTTATAAGTTTATAGATATATAATCAAATAATATGAAGTGAATCAGAATTACATACCAACAACGTGAGGGTCTTTTGAAGTTCGGGTACAGTAAGTTCAGCTGGAGTTGTGGAACGAGGTTCTGCTTGTGGAGGCACTTCATAGGTATCCGGGCGTACAATATAAGGATGCGAGTACCTCAAATGACCTCTGAGAAAGTTTCGTTCTGACTCATAACCGTTTTATGCCAATTCCCAACCAACCCTATCAAGCACTAGTTGTTGTTATTCCCTTTCATTCCAATGTACAAGTATAGGAGTTGGTTTGTAAACTACCAGCGTATGTTTTTCATATGATAGACATTCAGGAAAGTCATGAGAGAATTTCTGATTAGATTTACCCGTAATTTTTTTCTGTTTGTACCCAAGTTGGCGCATCATACGGAGAGGGTTGTGCATAACAAATCATTTTGGATGAAACAATGGTATGTTGTAAAATGCTACATTGTCATGCCTTGCAAAGTGAACTCCTCTTTCGTTCCTATATGGGTCAAACACAACATCTTCGACAGCGATAGAGTACAAACCTCTCTCATGGCGAGTAACCGAGTTCTGTTATTGGGCTTCGGTTTATTGTCGAAAACGTATTTTTTATCTATAGGATGTTGTGGTTCCCAACCATAAGTTGACGACTCCAAAGATGTTTACTCCTTGAACAATGTTGGGAAGTGTTCATAAGCCCATACCTACGACAATGAAAGATTGTTCCAATGAAATGTATAAGAAAATAACTAATTGGAAAACAAAATAACTAGTTCACATTACCTGTAATACAGTGAAACTCCCATTAAATTGACAGGATGTCTCCTTAGAAGATCTACGCATCTCCGCCAAAACATGTACCAAGAAAGCAGTGCCCCATGAATACTTATGAACCTCCTACAAGGGATCCAAGTATTGTAAGTGGTTCATATGCACCTTGTTACCATTAGAGTCAGGGAATATTGCGATTCCCAAGATGAACAACAGATAAGCATCGATAGTTTGCTGAATTTGTTCGGGATTCAATTCCTTGCCCATTGTATTCCCAAACAAAGCTCTGAGATTGACGACTTTTATAGTCTTTGTCATGGTATTCTTTGACATATACATATTTGCTTTAGTCGTTGCCTCGTCCCAACCAAACAAATTTTTAGTCAGCTGATAGATCTTGGTCCAATCTATGTTCTTACTGTAATCTCCTTCCTTAACGGCTTTTCCAAGGATCCCTAGACCTAATATTCTTTGGACATCTTCAGGGATAATGGTCATCTCGCCAAAAGGAAAATGCATGGTATCAGTTGAAGCAAAAAAAACTCTCCAAGAAGCAATTCACTGTCACTTGATCAGTGGCCACATAGTTTTCTACCGCGGGATACAACCCAGGTGCTATGACTGCCGCTTGAACAGCATCACACTCCCATTTCAAAGGACATGTATCCATTTATTGATGGCGGCAAACACGGAAGGCTTTCTTGTGGTCCTATAAAAACACACCAAACTAACTTAAATTCACCTGATCATATATAAACAATATAATAACAAGATGCAAACGTCTTACATAAGTTGAATAGATCCAATGACCCAAGAGTCCTTGTAGTCAAATAAGGGTTTCAGATCTCTCGGCTGACCCCACTATTTTCCATCATTGCGTTATGGAATCATGTCATATTTGTTTGGGAGGTGCTTTGGTGTTTCCTTTTCCTTTTTCTCACCGGCTTGAACTTCAGGCTGTCCTAAGCCATGTGAGGATGAGCCACCTGCTCGGGCTGGATCAGGAGGTACAAAATCCTCCCAATCACCATCGCTGTTTGTGTTTCCCCTCGGGATATTCTCCCGAATGACGACCTTACCACGTTCCGGATCAGTTCGACTACGTCGAGGCCGAGAAGACTTAGGTTTTCCTTCATCAACAGCTTTTCCCTTTCCTTTCTTCATTTGTGCTGCTCTGGACCTACGTACAATATGTACACTGAGTTGTATACAGAAACCCTGCATTGATGGAAAACATATAATCAATGCCAGTAGTGGTTTCGGTGTTGAAAAAGTACTAATATACTATGCCGGTAATATGGGAAATTTCTACAGAAATTTAACAAAATAAGGAAATCAAAACTGGCATGGGCAGTGAACATAACGATACTGCCGGTATTGTAACCTAAAGGGATTCCATGCCGGTATTTTAATAACGGCATTGTCTGTAAATAAAATTCTATGCCGGTAATATGGGAATTGTCTACAGAGATTTAATAAAATAAGGTAATCAAAACCGGCATGGCTAGGGAACATAACGATACTGCCGGCAGTGGTGCCGGCGTTGAAATTTAGAGGGATTCTATGCCGGTATTCTAATAACGACATTGTAATAACTTGCATGCAATATAAACCGACATTGTATTCAAACTTAATTGTACGCTGAAACTAAATTGGAATTTCAATTCACTAAATTTCAATTTCAAATTTACTAAATTACAAATTCAAAATTTCCTTTTACCTAGTACAAACAATAAACATGCAAGTTTCAATTTGTGTTTTCTATTATGGGATAAACACTAAGAATGCTTCAATAAACATAGACATAACTTACCTCATCAACTCTGTTATTTCCTCATCATCATCCTGTTCAATAGATGCTTTTGATTTGGAATTACCACCTGATAGACGCATTTTTGTGTCTAATTTGTCCTCAATGCCCGTATTGTTGGAACTCTATTTTTGTGTTTTTATGTATTTTTAGGAAATAAACATTTTTGGAAAATTCGGCTCGAAAAGATGATTTTGGCACCCAGAGGACAAGTGTTATTCGGACTCTCGCTTTTGGATAAGGGGTAACCTAATTACTAAGGGGAACCCCCAGGTCACCCTCAAGGAAACTGCTATTAGCACCCCCGGTTTGGTTAGGGGGCAGTTATCTATTTCATTTGAATTTAGATTTTGCCGGGAAAAATTACACATCTCTGGCAGATTTTCAATCGGCAAAATGAACGGGTTGGAGTGCGATTCAATCGCTCAAACTTGGTAGGAAGTTGTGATTTATCCTAAGGAAGATATTTTAGGTGTCTAATTTGATCCAAATTGGCTGGAAATATCGATTTGATTCTCGAGCTCAAAACAGAGCTACACGGACTGAACATACCATGTACACGCTGTTGTGTGTGTTTTGGATATGCATGGAAGTGATTAAGGGACGCTCGACGACTTACTAGGCGTGGAGGAGCTGAATTGGAGTGTGCAGAACCAATTATAACGTGTGACAGAGTTAATTTTGGAAATTATCGTTATTATTGACAGCGGAGAATAATCGGATTAAATGGAGAATATACGCAAGTTATGGTCGGATATTTTTGTTCTAAAACACTATAAATACAAGGCTAAAGAGTTTAGAAAAATTTTGGAGAGTCTGGGGGAAAATTTAGAAGTCGAGAGAATCAAAAGAAAATCACGCAGAGAAGAGAAGAGTTCTGCTGGTGTAGTTGAAGACGAAGAACATTGTACAGTCCAGGAAAGTCGTTGATTAGGGTCGCATATTTGCGACAATTCTCAGTTCCTTTCCCGCGGCGAGCTTACAACACTTCTGAAGTGCCGTTCTTCCCTACGCTTCTTGTATGTCGCAAAGGACAGTCTTAAAACGATTTCTTTTTATTTCATCATTTGTACTCAACTTTTGAGCATTAATAAAATCTTTTGAGTATTTTTCCAACATGATGAGCGGCTAAAATACCTGGTGATTGAGGCAATGGAGGATCTATTCACTCATGTTTGATTGGTAATATTTTTATTTATAATTTCGTTAATTATTTATTTTATTTAATTCACTTGGATAAAAATATAAAAAAAAAAGGGATAAAATGGTTTTCTTAATTATTTGTGAATCAGTTTGATTTTTTATGCTTAGAATATATTCTTTGATAAATCATGCTTAAGGATTACAACTTAATATTTGGACACCTTTTAAATTAAAAAGTGATTTAATAAGAAAAAGAGCTTAATAATAATTTCTGAAATATTATTTATAATCGATCAACTTGAAGTAGTAGTGAATCCTGAGCCTTAATCTTTCTAAAATCTTGACATTACTATTAATTTCCTTCATTTATTTATTTTTTTAAATCTTAAAAAAAAAAGTTACCTTCACAAGTTCGAAAAGAACCAGTTTTCACCACTATCTACAACAACATTTGAAAAAACATCACCACCATCAACAACAGTCCCTCCAGGATTAGGTTTAGGTTTTTCAGGACGTTTTCGAGAATCCATTCTTCTTTGGGTATGAAGAATTGAACGAATTTGGTTTAGAGGATGAACCAAAATAATGTAGTTCAGTGGTTTTGGAAGTTCTTTTGGGAATATCCGAGAAGTAAAACAAAGAAATAGAAAGATGGAGTCGTTTCCGTTCTATAACCGTCAATTAAATGGGATTAATGAGTCTGTAACCGTCACATAAATGGAATGAGGTAGTTTGTAACAGTTACAATTTAGGATAATTGGTGCGACAGTTACAATGGAGAAGAATAAGGAGTTATAATTGGTACGGCGGTTACTCCAAAGTTTTTAATGACGGTTGAAAGTTAACCAAAATATATTATTCCGGCATTGTCTAATATCTATAGTCTACGCAGGCAGTCTAACGGATACAACTGAGTTTATTTATACAATGCCGGAGTTGATTCATTGTTACCAATCCATGCCGGTAGTGGTGCTTCATATTTTCGAAAGAATGATGGTTAACTGAGAATTTTGAGAAAGTTATTTGGTCAGTTGGAATATAACTATAACGCATAAACTTAAAATAATAATAATAAATTTCACATTAAAATGTTAAATGATTAAATACATAAATAGAAAGCTCTTAAGCTAATTGCAACAAACATCATTTGTTGTAACGAGAGCCAACAAACAAAGCAGCTTCGAAATGCTTAAAAGGCTCTTTTCTCCACTTGGTATATGCGTCCTGAGCTTGATACCTATTCCCTATGGATCTTGCGAGAAACTCGTTGTATTGCGACATAATTTTATGAGGACAATTGTTCGATTCGCTACAAACACATCCCTGTAATCCATTTTGCTTTTGTTGCACTTACCGTCACAAACTTCGGCATATAAGGACCATCCCCAACAAGACCCCAAAAAAGTATTGAAGGGTGTTGATCTTCCGTGAGATCCGATACTATGTAGTAATTTTTAATCCATTGGGTTTCTTCCTCAACATCCGCTTCTATCTTCGCTGGTTTTACACATTCGTATATCTCTTTAGTTTCTTTGCAATATTTAGCTTCTATTGATGCCTTTTCTTCTTCTCTTTTCCTTTTGAGTATCTCTTCTTCCATTGCGGCAATTGACTTGGTGGTTTCTTCCTTCCTTTTAAATTTTTCTTGTATAAGGGAAATAGAGTTGGTGGTGGATGATGATTGATTTCCTATCGGAGTGGATAATTTGTTCTTCTTAAGCTTTTCTGTTTCCATGGCAATGATGAAATCGTTAGTTGGTGATGGATTTGCCATTGGAGATATGTGTTGGAGCTAAAAAGAATTTTTCTTTTCTGGTTTGAGGTAACAAGTCCAATGGTCACACAATTACAATAAATATATGAGGATCCAATAACTCTTTTTTTTTGAAATTGTGTAGCCGGCATGGTTGTTTCTATGCCAGAATATAGAATATGACCGTTATACTGTCAGGGAATCTTCATTTTTCAAATTGTTTGATGCTGGCGTAAAAATGAAAATTTTCGGCAATGCCGGAAATACAAAGCCAGCATGAAATAATATAAGAAATCCATTCCGGTATTATGTTATTTTTACACAGGAACATAAAGTCATAGAGAGATTTCAAAGATATTGTGCTGGAATTTCAATTTTTTTCATATCTATTCCTTGTTAATGGAAAAACGGATGCACTTAGCACGTGCATCAAGCCTTTGAACCCTTAGGTGACCCTAGTGGATGAGTTATAATCTCGTGAGGGTTTACAGACAGGTCTACCCACAAAACCTAACCAAAAACTAACAAACCTATCGATCTTATTACGAAGAATCCGTCTCCGATTCACCCAGCTGGTGGTACTCCGTAACTTTGGTTACTAGTGGTGGACGTTTTCATCAAATGTGAATGCTTCCCCCTTTTCCACCAAGTATCGCTCTTTGACGGCTTCGTGCTTCAAAAACAACACAAGGAGGTTTCTTATTAAGAAAATAGATTGAAGAAAAAAAATGGAATCAATCTTCTACTTTAGTATGGCGGCATTGTGGGTGTGGTGGTTCAGTGTGGTTAATGTGGTGGCTCAATATGGTTAAGGCCTATTAGTTCACTTGATTTGTAGGTCACTGAATGATTATGAAATTTCAAAAAAAATTTTATTAAACCATTGAAATGAGTTGAAACTAATTGAGTTGAGCTGGAGGTCACATGATGAATCCTCTCCTTATGAAGTTTGGGAACGAATCCCTGACTTAAAATATTTGACTTAATCTGTGACTTAAGTTTCGGACCATAGATGGCATTATATCTCACCGTATAAATTTTAAGCCCTAATATGCTACAAGTGTGGATTTAAATAGCCGGCTCAAACCAATCCAAATATATTACGGTTTATATTTACCGTAATCTGGAAACATGCCATGAAATATCCATCTAATCTTCTTCATCGTCTAGTATTCGCACACTGAAGCTACTTCAATAGTTATCATTATCAAGTTGAAGCTTTGATGATTTGAAATAAGGATCTAAATCAGTTTTAAAGAGAAAATAGTAATTGAAAGTATTTTCGATTAACTGAGAATATAGGTTTGGTTTAAAAGAAATGACCGATTTGATTGAGGTAGATTGTTAACTTTATCGTCTGACTTATAAGTATTATCATAATAATAAATCAAGGAATCCCAATCCGTTGATGCTATAAAAGAGGAATTTAATCAATTTTTTAGGGATTTACTTACTGTTGTTGTTGATAATCATGGTTTTTAATCTAATTGGGATGAGATTCATTAGAAATACATCATAAATTCGTAAAACCTTAAATATATTCTGACCCTACACAAGCAACTAATTTGGACCATATATAAGTCTTTGTAGAATTTTAGGTAGAAGAATTTGTATCATAATAATTAAGGTTTCTTATATATGACTTATGACAACAAATAGATGTAGATCTTGTATGAGTATGATCACAACGACGAAGATGAATTTTGAAGGGAGATTTTATGTCATGCACCGCAATATTTATTGTGGTGATTTTGGATTGGCTTGGCTTGGCTTGAGCGAACCAAAATCCATGGCTTTAAGACTTAAAATTTTGTATAGTCAGATTTAATGTGATTTATGGCTAGAAACTTAAGTCATAAATTAAGTCAAAAAATTTAAGTTAGGGGATCCTTTCCCAGTTTGTTTTTATTTATTTTTTTATTAAACCATTGAAACAGATTGACTCATTAATTAGATTAAGATTCGACTTATTAGTTACGTTGAGTTATAGGTCACCGGATCAATCCCCGCCTTCTGGCTCAGTGGTTGAGACCTATTAGTTGAGTTGAGTTGTTGTAGGCCACGGGATCAATCCTATTATTCTGAAGTTTTTGAAAACAAATTATTAAACAATTAAGACGGGTTGAAACAGTAGATTCAGAATCGAAAAGAACCAGTTTTCACCACTATCTACAACAACATTTGAAAAATCATCAAATTTTTGGCGCCGCCGACGCGGACCTGTTCTTAGGTAGAATTTTTTTTTTTTTAGGTTTATTATTATTTTTTCCTTTTTACGTTTCTTTTTGTCTTTGATTTGCAGGTTCGAAGTGGAGTACTACGGACCTTGGAAGGAAAAGCTTAAAGCGAAAGGAGCGAAAGAGGAATTTTTTTTCTTTTATATATAGAAGAGAGAGAAAAAAAAAAGAGAGATTTTTATATTTTTTTTAGGTTATTTTTCTTTTTCTTTTGCACTTTACTTTATTTGGACTGGAATCTTGGAATTTATTATTATTTTTTTAAACCCTACGGAAGGGTAGTTAAATACAAACTGTGTGCAGGGAAGGACGGTGATTACAATATCACCTCGGCCCCTCGGGTTCGCACACGACATAGGAGTCGTGGACCGAGTCGACGACAACGGTTCATCCCCCGTATGGTACGGGAGGTAAGTCCAATCGAAACACTCGCGAATCTCATGTAAGCGAGTTACTGTATTCCTTAAGGTGATCATTGATTGAGGACGAATTTGGACTGTCTTTATTTTCCTATTAAAGGGCAAGGCCTGGCCTAAACAAGATAAGGGTTCGGATTTCATCACCGCTCCCTTCTTGGCCGCTTTAGGAGAACAAAACCTAACGCGAACCCAAGCTTTAAAATCTGATTAGAAAGAGACCTATAGGGTATCGAGCTTGTTAGGAAAAATTTTCGAAGGATATTGGTTATTCTTTTAGCATACTTCGAAGTTCATGACGGTTTCTGTGAGTTGAATGCGTGACTGCGCCGCCTTGTACTGCGGTGAGGCCTTGGGTATCAAAGCTCCTCTGAGCTTCCCTCGCCTCAATTCAACTTACTTTGACTCGGATTGATTCCAGAGGGGTTTGATTAAATTGTAACGAATTCCCTTTCGAAGATAGAAGCTGGTCTAGAAACAATCTAAGTGAGCCATCATGCTTGTTGTTTGCTAGAAATCTCTAGGTTTGCTGTAAAGTCGAGTCAGCCTGCTGTGTGATTGCTAGAACCTTCCTGTTAGGATTTTTATTTCTTTTTGATTTTTTTAGTGTATGCCCGATTTTGTTAATAGGGCTTGGAAAAGGATACTCTAGGTCGATTGATTAGCGAAAAACCTAGTAGTTCTTCTGATTAAGCAGGGAGCTCGAAGATTGTTCTTTTGAGAGCCCTGTTTTTGGAAACTTCAGTTTTGAGAATCTGTCTCTTCGTGAGGAAAGTACCCCTAGTACTTCTGTTGTGCCAGCGATGGCAACTTTGAAAGATTACATGTTCCCAACTAGGACCAACCGAGCTTCGTGCATTAAATTGCCAGCCACTACGGCTAATTTCGAGATAAAACCTAGTATTCTTCAGATGATCCCTATATTCTTAGGAAAAGATGATGAACCCTTATTTCCATATTAGGGACTTTGAGGAAATTTGTGGGACAATTAGAATAAAAGACCTTACTGATGAAGTCTTGAAACTTAAGATGTTTCCCTTTTCCTTGAGAGATAAAGCCAAGACCTGGCTGAACAACCTACCATCTGAATCCATAGAAACATGGCAGGAACTTATCGCTGCTTCTATATGAAATTCTACCCTAAGCATAAAACTGCAGCTGTTAGGCAGAAATTAGTGCTAGTGTGCAACAAGAGGGAGAGTCTCTTTATAGATTTTTAGAGAGATTCAATGATCTCCTATCTCAGTGTCCTCACCATGGATTTGATAAGATGAAACTCGTACAAATTATTTATGATGGTTTAGACTATTCGACCAAAGCCATGGTTGAGTCTATGTGCGCTGGTGAGTTCACTAGTAAAAATGCTGATGATGCTTTTACCTTCTTAGAAGTTATCGCTGAAAAATCCCAACAGTGGGAATCTTGTGTTGAACCCCCTAAAAGACTCTTGGTCAATAAAAGTAGCACCAATATGGTAGATACGAGTTTTGCATCTGATGCTAAGTTTGCTGCTTTATCTAGAAGGTTAGAAGCGTTGGAAATGGGTCAACCTAAAAATAAGTCCCTTGTTGAACCTAATAGAGCCTCTCAAATCTCTAGTTGTGGAATAGAGCCCGATAACTCATTTTGGGAAGGTCAGGTTAGTGAAGAGCAAGCTCATGCTGTCTATAACAATGCTAGGTTTGAGAACCGTCAGAAGTTTGACCCCTACTCAGAGACCTACAACCCTGGTTGGAGAAACCATCCTAATTTCTCTTGGTCTAAGGGCCAGAATCAAGGCCAGTCTAGTAATTCTCAGCCTCCCCCAGGTTTTGGTTATACTAAGAACCCTTCAGGACAGACCCAGAACCCATCTGAGAATAGAATAACTAGCTTAGAGGAAACCCTTAGTATATTAAGGAAGAGCCAGGAAATGCTATCACAAAGCCAGGAAATGTTAGTAAAAAGCCAGGGTAATTTTCAAGAGGAAACCAAACAGAATTTTAAGAATAGTGCCCAGTCTTTTGCTAAATTAGAACTTCAAGTCGGCCAAATAGCTAAGTATATTAATGAGAGAGAGGAAGGTTCCCTAGTCATACTGATCCTAACCCTAGAGGAGAGAAATCGTACAGTCATGTTAACTCTGTTACGACCCTTAGGAGTGGAAGAAAGTTGATAATAAGGTCGACATACCTGAAAGTGAACATGTTGTAGTTCACCCGTCTGAACCAGAAATGAAGAGACTGATAGAGTCTCTAAAGAGACCAATGAGGGTCATGTTGAGTCTGATTTTGTTCCCAGAGCCCCATTCCCACAACTGCTAGTTCCGACTAGAGGGAGTCCAACTTTAATGATATATTGGAGGTTTTTAAGCAGGTTAATATCAACCTTCCATTATTAGATGCAATTAGGCAGATTCCCTCTTATGCCAAGTTCCTTAAGGACTTGTACGCGAAAGCGTAAGCTCAGTGTCCAGAAGAAAGCCTTCATAGCTAGTCATGTGAGTTCTATTATTCAGAATACCACTACTCCTAAGTATAAAGACCCAGGGTCCCCTACCATTGCTTGTACAATAGGTAAGTACCGTGTTGAGAAAGCTTGCTTGACTTAGGAGCCAGTGTGAATTTACTTCCATACCATGTGTACCTTAAGCTAGGACTTGGTGAGATGAAACCTACCCAGATGACACTTCAGTTAGCTGATAGGTCCGTTAAAATTCCTCGTGGTGTGATCGAGGATGTTCTCATAGAGGTTGACAAGTTTATTTATCCAGTGGATTTTGTTATCCTAGATACCCAACCTGTCCCTGACCCAGAGAACCAAATACCAGTGATTTTAGGTCGCCCGTTTTTAGCTACATCCAATGCGATCATTAACTGTCGAAATGGTATTATGAATTTGTCTTTTGGTAATATGACTATTGAGCTGAACATTTTTAATATTAGTAAGCTACCCTCTGAACTAGATGACTCGAATATAGAAGAGGTGAACATGATAGGAACATTAGTCGAGGAGTCATTACCAAACACTTTGTTAGAAGATCCATTAGAAAATGCCTAGCTCACTTTGGGATTGATTTTGATGATGATAATGTGATTAATGAGGTGAATGCTTTGTTAGATTCAACCCCTTTGTTAGATACTAGTAATGGATGGAAACCTAAGTTCGAACCACTACCAGTTTCTAAGTCTACCCTAGTTCCTTCTTTAGAAGAGCCTCCTAAGTTGGACCTAAAACCATTGCCAGATACCCTGAAGTATGTGTTTTTAGGCCCGTCTGAGACTTTACCTGTGATTGTTTCTTCTTCGACTTGGATAGAGATCAGGAAAGTAGGCTAGTAACCGTCCTTCAAAACAACAAGGAAGCTTTAGGGTGGACCATAGCAGACATTAAGGGTATAAGTCCTACTGTTTGTATGCATCAGATCTATTTAGAGAAGACACCAAACCTTCTAGGGAGATGCAACGTCGACTAAACCCTATGAAAGAAGTAGTTCGAACTGAGGTTCTTAAGCTATTAGATGCAGGCATTATCTACCCTATTTCAGACAGTAAGTGGGTGCCCCGTTCAGGTTGTTCCCAAGAAATCTGGTATTACTGTAGTCCAGAATGATAACAATGAGTTAATCCCGACCCGAGTGACCACGGGTTGGCGTGTTTGTATTGACTATAGGAAATTGAACAAGGTCACTAGGAAGGACCACTTTCCCCTTCCCTTCATCGACCAATGCTAGAGAGATTAGCTGGACATAGTCACTATTGCTTTTAGATGGCTACTCTGGATATAATCAGATCGTTATTGCCCCAGAAGACCAGGAGAAAACCACTTTTACCTGTCCCTTTGGTACCTTTGCGTATAGACGCATGCCTTTCGGGCTATGTAATGCCCCTGCGACTTTTCAGCGTTGCATGATGAGCATATTTTCTGACATGGTAGAACGGTTCTTAGAGGTCTTTATGGATGATTTTTCAGTGTTTGGTTCGTCTTTCGATGAGTGCTTGCATCATTTGTCATTAGTTTTGACTAGGTGTAAGGAAAAGAATTTAGTGCTTAATTGGGAGAAATGTCACTTTATGGTTCGTTCAGGAATTGTTCTAGGGCATATTGTATCTTCAAAGGGTATAGAGGTAGATAGAGCCAAAGTTGACCTTATTAAAACTTTACCGGTCCCAAAAACCGTAAGAGATATTAGGTCATTCTTAGGGCATGCTGGTTTTTATCGTCGTTTCATTAAGGATTTTAGCTTGATGTCTAGACCTCTTTGCAATTTGCTTGCAAAAGATGTTAAGTTTGTCTTTGATGATGCTTGTTTAGAGGCTTTTGAGAAGCTTAAGTCATTACTCACTACCGCCCCCATAGTCCAGGCACCCAACTGGAACCTACCCTTTGAGATCATGTGTGATGCTTCAGATTATGCTATTGGTGTTGTGCTAGGTCAGCGAGAAAATAAGTTACTTCATGTGATTTACTATGCTAGCAAAACTCTGAATGATGCCCAGTTGAACTATACCACTACCGAGAAGGAACTATTAGCCATTGTGTTTGCCTTAGACAAGTTTAACCCTATCTCTTAGGTTCTAAGATCATCATATATACTGATCATGCTGCTTTAAAATATCTTTTGTCTAAGAAGGATACTAAACCTAGATTGATTAGGTGGATTCTGTTGTTGCAAGAGTTTTCTCCAGACATTAGAGACAAAAAGGGTGCCGAAAATGTTGTAGCAGATCACTTGTCTAGGCTAGTTGTTAGTTCCCCAGATGATTCCCTTCCTATAAGGGATAGCTTTCCTGATGAACAATTGTTCTTTGTTACCCAATTACCTTGGTATGCGAATATAGTGAACTATCTTGTTACTGGTCGAATGCCCCAACATTGGGGTAAACAAGATCGTTCTAGATTTTTAGCCGAGGTTAAGCACTTCTTTTGGGATGATCCTTATTTGTTTAAGTATTGTCCAGACCAGATTATTAGGAGATGTATACCTGAGAGTGACCAGTCCAGTATTATTTCCTTTTGTCATGATCATGCTTGTGGGGGTCACTTTAGTGCTAAGAAGACTGCTGCTAAGATATTGCAGTGTGGATTCTATTGGCCTTCGTTGTTTAAAGACTCCCATAGTTACTGTTACTTGTGAGCGTTGCCAGAAATTAGGAACCATTTCCCGTAGGAACATGATGCCCTTGAACCCTATGATTGTTGAGGTCTTTGATGTGTGGGGTATTGACTTTATGGGTCCGTTTCCTAATTCTTTTGGTAACCTATACATCCTTGTCGCCGTAGACTATGTCTCTAAGTGGATTGAGCGGTTGCGTGTAAAACCAATGACCATAGGGTTGTGATAGTTCTTGAAAAAATATACTTACACGTTTTGGTACACCGCGAGCTATAATTAGTGATGGAGGGTCGCACTTTTGTAATGGACCTTTTAGGATTTTAATGAAGAAATATGGTATTACTCATAAGGTAGCTACCCCGTATCATCCACAGACTAGTGGTCAAGTTGAGGTTTCCAATAGGGAGATAAAACGTATATTAGAGAAAACAATTAATCCTAATCGGAAAGACTGGTCGTCTAGGCTTACTGATGCCTTATGGGCTTATCGTACTGCGTTTAAGACTCCTATTGGAATGTCGCCTTATCGGCTTGTTTATGGCAAGGCATGTCATTTACCTGTTGAGTTAGAACATAGAGCTTATTGGGCTGTTAAGCAGCTAAATTTTTCACTCGACAAGGCAGGAGCCCATAGGAAACTCCAGCTCAATGAGTTGGAAGAGATTCGTAGAGATGCGTATGATAGTGCAAAGGAGTATAAGAACAAAATGAAACTTGTGCATGATAGGAATATTCTAAGAAAGACATTTTCTCCAGGTCAAAAAGTTCTTCTGTATGATACCCGCTTACATCTTTTCCCTGGGAAGTTGCGTTCTCGGTGGACGGGTCCTTTTATTGTTCGCACTGTTTTTCCTCATGGAGCTGTTGAAATTAAGTCACCGGATGGTAGTAGTTCTTCGAAGGTTAACGGTCAGAGATTGAAACCCTTTTTAGAGCCCTTGCCTATAGGTGATGTTGAGGAGGTACCTCTGGAGGATCCTGTTTACCCTTGATTGACCATCGAGGCGGATTGTATGTTGTATATTAGTTTTTGATTTTCTTCACCCAGGTACTATCTTTCCAACTTCTCCTCGTGTTATGTTACTTTTGGTACTGCTCTTTCATTAGAAACATTGAGGACAATGTTAGATTTAAGTTTGGGGGCATGGGAGAAACATTTTAGTTGCATCTTTGAAACTTCTAGCGTCACATAATACCCGGTTAGCTAAGTTTACATACTGTTTCTCACCGAAAAGATAGAAATTGGAATGCTCGAGATAACAACCTATTGAGACATTAGAGAAAAATACATTGAGATCCTTGAAATTCAGGAGAGAACTTGTTCCTTTTGGAGGGTAACCGTGATGGACCTAACCATCCATGATGGAAAGGCAAGTAGGTCAGAAGGAAATGCCAGAAAGACAGAGCAACCTCACAATGTAGTCTTAGTTACTGGATTACGACTCTCTCTCAGTAGAAACTTATCATCATCAACAAGCGGAGTGACATCAAAATTTATGAAAAAGTTGAAGACTTTTAAGGTTTAGAAGCAACAATAGAAAAGAATAATTCAAAAATCAAAGTTAAGACTTAGTTACAAGAAGTACAAGAGCAAATGATATAAGTTGTTGAAGTTCATGATATCAAGACATCACAAGTTGTGAAGATCCAAGTTTTAAAGTCCTTCTTTCATGGCCATGTAAATTTTTGTCAACAAAAATAAAAAAAATGAAAAATGAAATGAAAAATGAAATGAAAAATGAAAAAAAAATAATAATAAAAAAAAGAAACATCATTACGTTCTTTTTGTTCAATAAGGCCATAAGGAAGAAGAAATTTATAAGTCAAGCAAGAAATCGAAGAGAAGAGTTAATTGTCAAGGTTCTATGAGGTTCGAGAGTTTATCATCAACAGTTGAAGACCGAAGAAGAGGTTATTTCTACTGAGCACTGTGAGAGAGTCGAAGAAAGATGCATTTTGGTTGCTTTGTTAGTCTGCTTTCAATCTGGCACAACATCTTTCTAGCACTGGTTTAACTCATCACACGTAATTAGTCCAGTTGTGTAGCAGATGTCCCTCTCATCTTTATCTCTCTCCTAATCATATCCAGCTATAAAGCAGCGGACGCATCTTACAATGTTTATCTAGCTGTGTAGCGGATATCTCTTTATCTAGCAGTCGTGCGGATGTGTCTCCCCTTTTCTTCAGTCAGCTTTAGAGCTGACACCTTTAATTTCTCTGGCATTCTAGTTACTTGGATATAGGTTGAGAATATGTATGTCCTCATAGATCTTTGGATATTTGTGACCAATTAGAAGTCATGGTTTTTGTGGGTACACCTCTGTTAAACCCAACCGAGATTATCTCGGTTTTATTTTTTAGTTTTGCTCGAGGACTAGCAAATAATAAGTTTGGGGGTATTTGATAGACGCATTTTTGTGTCTAATTTGTCCGATGCCCGTATTGTTGGAACTCTATTTTTGTACTAATATTTTTTTTTTTATGTATTTTTAGGAAATAAACATTTTTGGAAAATTCGGCTCGAAAAGTTGATTTTGGCACCCGGAGGACAAGTGTTATTCGGACTCTCGCTTTTGGATAAGGGGTAACCTAATTACTAAGGGGAACCCCCAGGTCACCCTCAAGGCAACTGCTATTCGCACCCCCCGGTTTGGTTAGGGGGAAGTTATCTTCTTCATTTGAATTTAGATTTTGGCGGGAAAAATTACACATCTCTGGCAGATTTTCAATCGGCAAAATGAACGGGTTGGAGTGCGATTCAATCGCTCAAACTTGGTAGGAAGTTGTGATTTATCCTAAGGAAGATATTTTGGGTGTCTAATTTGATCCAAATTGGCTGGAAATATTGATTTGATTCTCGAGCTCAAAACAGAGCTACACGGACTGAACATACCATGTACACGTTGTTGTGTGAGTTTTGGCTATGCATGGAAGTGATTAAGGGACGCTCGACGACTTACTAGGCGCGGAGAAGCTGAATTGGAGTGTGCAGAACCAATTCTAACGTGTGACAGAGTTAATTTTGGAAATTATCATTATTATTGACAGCGGAGAATAATCGGATTAAATGGAGAATATACGCAAGTTATGGTCGGATATTTTTGTTCTAAAACACTATAAATACAAGGCTAAAGAGTTTAGAAAATTTTTGGAGAGTCTGGGGGAAAGTTTAGGAGTCGAGAGAATCAAAAGAAAATCACGCAGAGAAGAGAAGAGTTTTGCTGGTGTAGTTGAAGACGAAGAACATTGTACAGTCCAGGAAAGTCGTTGATTAGGGTCGCATATTTGCGACAATTCTCAGTTCCTTTCCCGCGACAAGCTTACAGCACTTCTGAAGTGCCGTTCTTCCCTACGCTTCCTGTGTGTCGCAAAGGACAGTCTTAAAACGATTTCTTTTTATTCATCATTTGTACTCAACTTTTGAGCATTAATAAAATCTTTTGAGTATTTTTCCAACATGATGAGCGGCTAAAATACCTGGTGATTGAGGCAATGGAGGATCTATTCACTCATGTTTGATTGGTAATATTTTTATTTATAATTTCGTTAATTATTTATTTTATTTAATTCGCTTGGATAAAAATATAAAAAAAGGGATAAAATGGTTTCTTAATTATTTGTGAATCAGTTTGATGTTTTATGCTTAGAATATATTCTTTGATAAATCATGCTTAAGGATTACAACTTAATATTTGGACACCTTTTAAATTAAAAAGTGATTTAATAAGAAAAATAGCTTAATAATAATTTCTGAAATATTATTTATAACCAATCAACTTGAAGTAGTAGTGAATCCTGAGCCTTAATCTTTCTAAAATCTTGACATTACTATTAATTTCCTTCATTTATTTATTTGTTTAAATCTTAAAAAAAAAAAGAGTTACCTTCACAAGTTCGAAAAGAACCAGTTTTCACCACTATCTACAACAACATTTGAAAAACCATCACCACCATCAACAACAGTCCCTCCAGGATTAGGTTTAGGTTTTTCAGGACGTTTTCGAGAATCCATTATTCTTTGGGTATGAAGAATTGAACGAATTTGGTTTAGAGGATGAACCAAAATAATGTAGTTCAGTGGTTTTGGAAGTTCTTTTGGGAATAGCCGAGAAGTAAAACAAAGAAATAGAAAGATGGAGTCGTTTCCGTTCTATAGCCGTCAAATAAATGGGATTAATGAGTCTGTAACCGTCACATAAATGGAATGAGGTAGTTTGTAACAGTTACAATTGAGGATAATTAGTGCGACAGTTACAATGAAGAAGAATAAGGAGTTAGAATCGGTAAGGCGGTTACTCCAAAGTTTTTAATGACGGTTGAAAGTTAACAAAAAGATATTATTCCGGCGTTGTCTAATATCTATAGCCTACGCAGGCAGTCTAACGGATACAACTGAGTTTATTTATACAGTGCCGGAGTTGATTCATTGTTACCAATCCATGCCGGTAGTGGTGCTTCATATTTTCGAAAGAATGATGGTTAACTGAGAATTTTGAGAAAGTTATTTGGTCAGTTGGAATATAAATATAACGCATAAACTTAAAATAATAATAATAAATTTCACATTAAAATGTTAAATGATTAAATACATAAATAGAAAGCTCTTAAGCTAATTGCAACAAACATCATTTGTTGTAACGAGAGCCAACAAACAAAGCAGCTTCGAAATGCTTAAAAGGCTCTTTTCTCCACTTGGTATATGCGTCCTGAGCTTGATACTTATTCCCTCTGGTTCTTGCGAGAAAATCGTTGTATTGCGACATAATTTTATGAGGCAAATTGTTCGATTCGCTAAAAACACATCCCTGTAATCCATTTTGCGTTTCTTGCACTTACCATCACAAACTTCGGCATATAAGGACCATCCCCAACAAGACCCCAAAAAAGTATTGAAGGGTGGTGATCTTCCGTGAGATCCGATAATATGTAGTAATTTTTAATCCATTGGGTTTCTTCCTCAACATCCGCTTCTATCTTCGCTTGTTTTACACATTCGTATATCTCATTATCAAGTTGAAGCTTTGATGATTTGAAATAAGGATCTAAATCAGTTTTAAAGAGAAAATAGTAATTGAAAGTATTTTCGATTAACTGAGAATATAGGTTTGGTTTAAAAGAAATGACCGATTTGATTGAGGTAGATTGTTAACTTTATCGTCTGACTTATAAGTATTATCATAATAATAAATCAAGGAATCCCAATCCGTTGATGCTATAAAAGAGGAATTTAATCAATTTTTTAGGGATTTACTTACTGTTGTTGTTGATAATCATGGTTTTTAATCTAATTGGGATGAGATTCATTAGAAATACATCATAAATTCGTAAAACCTTAAATATATTCTGACCCTACACAAGCAACTAATTTGGACCATATATAAGTCTTTGTAGAATTTTAGGTAGAAGAATTTGTATCATAATAATTAAGGTTTCTTATATATGACTTATGACAACAAATAGATGTAGATCTTGTATGAGTATGATCACAACGACGAAGATGAATTTTGAAGGGAGATTTTATGTCATGCACCGCAATATTTATTGTGGTGATTTTGGATTGGCTCGACTTGGCTTGAGCGAACCAAAATCCATGGCTTTAAGACTTAAAATTTTGTATAGTTAGATTTAATGTGATCTATGGCTAGAAACTTAAGTCAAAAAATTTAAGTTAGGGGATCCTCTCCCAGTTTGTTTTTATTTATTTTTTTATTAAACCATTGAAACAGATTGACTCATTAATTAGATTAAGATTCGACTTATTAGTTAAGTTGAGTTATAGGTCACGGGATCAATCCCCGCATTTTGGCTCAGTGGTTGAGGCCTATTAGTTGAGTTGAGTTGTTGTAGGCCACGGGATCAATCCTCTTCTTCTGAAGTTTTTGAAAACAAATTATTAAACAATTAAGACGGGTTGAAACAGTAGATTCAGAATCGGCCTAGTAGTTGAGTTGTAGGTTACAGGATCAATCCCCTTCTTCTGAATTTTTTGAATTTTTTTATTAAACCACTGAGATAGGTTGAAACAGCAGATTTAGATTTGGTTAAAGCCTATTAGTTCAGTTGTTGGTCGAGGGATCAACCCCTCTGGCGCAGCGTATCAACGGTAACTCAGCTCAATCTAGAAATTTATGTTAAAATTTCCAGAGACCTGACTTCTTGAATCGAATAATTGAATCAGATTCGATGCAAGGCTCTCGAATTGATGACAGAATCAAATCAATGCAAGGCTTTAGAGAAAAACTCTAGTTTATTATCTCTTAAAAATTGAATGACAAAAACTATCTTACAATCCCTTATTTATAATAACCTAACTTTCCTAAAAATCGAGCATCTAAAAAAAGGAAATCATAAAAGAAAAGGAAATCTAAAAAAAGGCCAAAATTAGGAAAGGTATCAAGATGCTGCATCAGGTCCCGCCGGGTTAGAAGGATTCGACCACGAATCTGGAACTGGGTCTGGTGGAACAAAACGTGATAAATAACGAACATTGAAGACATCCGAAGTGTTGATGTTTGCTGGAAGTTGTAGGCGATAAGCATTATCATTAATTTGTACCACGACCGTGAGAGGACCTATTTTCTTTTCCTTGAGTTTATTATAAGCATGAGACGACATTTGATCTTTAGTGAGAAATACCCAAACTTGATCACCTACTTCGAAGAGAACACGACGACGACGAGAATCAGACGCAGCTTTGTACTTTGAGGAGGATGATTCGAGATTGGCAATAACCTGCGTATGAACCTTATGAATGTTGTCTACAAAATCATCAGCTACACCATGAAGACGTGTACGGTCCGGAAGAGTATATAAATCCAAAGGACCACGAGGGAGAAGACCATAAACGACCTGAAATGGACTGAACCCCGAACTTCTATTTAGTGAATGATTATGAGCAAACTCTGCTTGAGGAAGTTTTGAATCCCAAGTTTTAATAGAATCACCCACAAGGCAGCGAAGCAAATTCCCCAAAGATCTATTGGTCACTTCTGTTTGACCGTCCGTTTGAGGATGATAAGCGGAGCTCATGTTAAGGCTGGTTCCTAGTAATTTCCATACAGACCTCCAAAAATGACCTAAGAACCGAGAATCCCGATCAGAAACGATGGAAGTTGTCAATCCATGGAGTCTGTAAACCTCTCGAAAGAAAAGTGTTGCGACTTGGACTGCATCTGTTGTCTTTTTACATGGAATGAAGTGTACCATCTTGGAGAAACGATCAACAATGACAAAGATTGAATCGAACCCTTTTGTGTACGAGGAAGACCCATCACAAAGTCCATACTGATGTCTGTCCATGGTTGTGTTGTAATAGAGAGAGGAAGGTAGAGACCGGCATTCGTGGCATGACCTTTTGATGTCTGACACACTTTACAGCGTTCGACAAAACGCTCAACATCACGTCTCAATGCAGGCCAAAAATAAGACTGAGAAAGTAAATGCAACGTCCGGTCGCGACCAATGTGACCTTCATTATGTGTTTCAGCAACAAGTTTAAGACGGAGGCTGCAGTCTGGAATGCAAAGACGACTGTCTCGAAAAAGAAAGCCATCATGCATAGTGAAATCTCGAGAAAGACCATTCTGAATGTCAAGAAGAACTCGACCAAAGAAATCATCAGACTCATACAAATTAGCAAAGGTGGAAAATCCCGGAACTGAGACATGAAGAACACTCAGCAAAGAATGGCGACGACTCAGGGCATCAGCAACTCGATTGGAAACACCTGACTTGTGTTTGATAACAAACGTAAATTGTTGCAAGTAAGATATCCATGATGCATGACGAGCTGAGACTTTATCTTGACTATTCAGGTGTTTTAAAGCATCATGATCTGTGTAGAGAACAAATTCTTTATGGAAAAGATAATGTCTCCAGTGTTTGATTTCTTGAACCACTGCATAAAATTCCACATCGTAAGTACTATAACGTAGACGAGCTCCAGCCATCTTTTCACTGAAGAAGGCGATAGGCCTGTTGCGTTGTCTCAAGACAGCACCAATGCCCAACTTAGAAGCATCACTATGTAGCTCAAAAACTTGAGTAAAATCTGGAAGAGCTAGTATAGGTGCTGATAATAATTATCTCAAAAACTTGAGTAAAATCTGGAAGAGCTAGTATAGGTGCTGATAATAATTTTGTTTTAATGATCTCAAAAGCTGTAGTTGCTTCGGTAGTCCAAGTGAAGACACTATCATGACGAATACAATCAGTGATAGGTGCCATCAAACTGCTAAATTGCGGCACAAATCTTCGATAAAAAGATGCTAGACCATGAAAACTTCGAGTTTCAGAAAAAGTAGTAGGAGTAGGCCAAGATTTGATTGCTTCTTGCCTGGGTCGACGGCTATCCCTTCTGCTGAGACGATGTATCCAAGGAAGTGAACCTCAGGAGAGCCGAACTCACACTTCTTTAGTGTGGCAAATAGTTGATCTCGAAGGAGAACAAGAAGTACTTCTCTCAAGTGTGCAAGATGTTCTGTTAAGGACTTACTAAATATGAGAATATCATCAAAATAAACGACTACAAACTTACCTATGAAGGGCCGAAGAGATTGGTTCATAACGCGCATGAAGGTGCTTGGTGCATTGGACAAGCCAAAGGGCATGACAAGCCATTCAAAAAGTCCTTCTCGAGTTTTAAAAGCCGTCTTCCATTCATCTCCTGGACGGATTCGTATCTGATGATAACCACTTCGAAGATCCAGTTTAGAGAAAATCGTTGCAGCTCCAATTTGATCTAATAGATCGTCGAGACGAGGAATGGGAAATCTATAGCGTTTTATTTATAGCACGGCTATCGACACACATCCTCCAAGATCCATCCTTCTTTGTTATAAGCAAAGCTGGGACTGCACACGGACTCAGACTTTCACGTAAATATCCCTTCAACACAAGATCCTCAACTTGACGTCTAAGTTCTTCATGCTCACTCGGACTCATACGATAATGAGCTCGATTAGGAAGAATAACATCTGGAATTAGATCAATATGGTATTGAATGTCTCTGAGGGGAGGAAGGCCGGGTGGTAACTCATTGGGAAAAACATCCTGAAACTCCTCCAATAGTCTTTGAAAGTGTTCTGGAGGTGATGGTAAAGGCTCTCTGACAACCGAATTGATCAATATTAGAACACATCCCTCTTCTCGAAGTGTTTGTTCAAAAGCCTTTTGCTGCAAGAGAAGGACTGGAGCTGATGGTGTGTGCTGTTTCTCGGGCAAAGAAGGCTGTAGAGTGAAATTGCGATTATTATAACGAAAACTGTAGGTATTACGATAGCCATCGTGTTGTACTCGAAGATCAAATAACCAAGGGCGTCCTAAGAGTAGATGGCAAGCATCCATCGGAGCAACATCACAATGAATCTGATCCTTATATGAATCACCCACCGAAAAAGAAATCAATTCTCGTCGAGTTATGAGTACATCGGTTTTCCGATCCAGCCATGCCAACTTGTAAGGGTTAGGATGTAGTTCTGTTGATAATTGAAGCTTGTTTACAACTTCCTCAGCAATGACGTTTTCGCTACTTCCAGAGTCAATTATGAATTTGCACAGCTTGCCTCCAATAGTACACTTTGAATGAAAAAGATTATGTCTTTGAGGGCTGATATCTGTTCCACGTGGAGCTAAACACACACGTCGTAACATTAATGCTGGTCCACTATCAGCTGTAAGTACCTCTACTTCATCTTGTGGCTCCGCAGCTTCCTCATCGTAAATTACTTCAACATCATTACTAGCAGTGTCAAGGAGGAGGCCTCTTCTGTTTCTAGTGGGGAAGTTAGACTGTTCGTGACCTATATCTCCACAAGAAAATCAACGAAGTGAGTTTGGTCGAGTTTTCCGATTGTCAAGAGATGGAACAATGGGTGTGTCTGCTTTGACAGGAACAACGTCATCTGTCGCAGTCGGAGTGTGATTTGGTCGAGAAGAACGAACAGTAGACCAGGATGAAAAGGATGATTTAGTTTGTGCCTCAATAGTTAAAGCTTGTTGATGTGCTTCTGACAGTGTCAATGGATGGAAGAGATTGATTGTGTGTTGAATCTGTTGTCGTAATCCTGCTGTAAACCGTGCTACCAGTTGACGCTCAGAGTCTTGTATATCAACTCGATTGAGAAGTAAAAAAAATTCAGTGGAGTAATCAGCCACAGATCAGGTGCCTTGGCGGATGGTATGGAGAGGCTGAAACATAAGCTGGTCATAATTGTAAGGAAAAAATGTTTTCTTAAGTTTCGATGTAAGTTTATCCCATGATATGATCTTCGGTTTTCCAAGACGTGCACGAGTTGTCTTCAATTGTGTCCACCATGCAGCTGCTCTTCCACGAAAACGCATCGTTAAAACAAGAACACATCGATCCATTGGAGCTCGTTTGAACTCCAGAATTTCTTCCACCGTGAAGATCCAATCGAGTAGTTCTTCAGCCGAAGAATTTCCATGAAACTCTGGTATCTCGGTTTTGAATCATGTTTCCCAATGATTATCCGCTGCTGCAATTTGGACGTTGTCTTGTGTCATGGGACGGTTGTTGCATAGATTTGCAAAGGGGTTATCTATTTCTGAAAACGGGTTTTCTTCGTTGTCACCATCGTTACTGCTATTATTATTTTCATGTTCAATATTTTCTCGAACTGGTGGTGGTTGTTGCTGAACAACAAGGGCTTGGAGAGTGGTAGTGATCGTGGCCATCTGGGCTTGTAGCTCAGCAATAGCATCTCGAGTGATTTCTGCTTCAGTACGCAATGGTGCACGACGAGGTCTTGGCATCGTGTTATCAAACAAGGAACGTAGTTGTCTCTGATACCAACCTGGCGCAGCGTATCAACGGTAACTCAGCTCAATCTAGAAATTTAGGTTAAAATTTCCAGAAACCTGACTTCTTGAATCGAAGAATTGAATCAGATTCGATGCAAGGCTCTCGAATTGATGACAGAATCAAATCAATGCAAGGCTTTAGAGAAAAACTCTAGTTTATTATCTCTTAAAAACTGAATGACAAAAACTATCTTACAATCCCTTATTTATAATAACCTAACTTTCCTAAAAATCGAGCATCTAAAAAAAGAAATCATAAAAGAAAAGGAAATCTAAAAAAAGGCCAAAATTAGGAAAGGTATCAAGATGTTGCATCACCCTCCTTCTGAAGTTTCCGAATTTGTTTACCATTGAAATGGGTTGAAACATTAGATTCAGATTCTAATCAATGCTGACTAATTTGCCGAATTAGATGGAAGAATACTTCGTGCACCCGGAAAAATTGAGAATTCATGAAAATACCTTAGAAAACATTTCAGTAAATTCGGGGTTGCATTTGAACGGCGTATAATTCTAGAAACATTCAGTGTGCCAATATTCGTGAATTATTCGTCAGAAAATCGTCGAATTTCTAACTAGAATCCAGATTGATTCGTCAAAAAAAATGTAAATGAAGAGATTGATAAAAATGTTGACTTATTTTTACCATGCAACCTTTCCCTAAGCAAGTTGTAGCGATCTATACTACAAATAATGATCAGGCCTAATTCTACAGGATCTACTCTGTGAATTAGAGATCAAGCCTTAAGAGGCGGAATAACAAAACTCAGATTCAATTTCTCATAACAAAAAAAGAAGTAGTTTTGATACAAATAGGGATATAAAAAGCATACGTGCCAGGCACACAATACTACTCTTTTACAACACAGTAAGGCGCATGTGCCAGACACACGCAATAATGGTAACTACACTCAAGGACTCAGGGTTCCCTTATCATGGGACATGAAAAATGCCCACCCCTACATCTTATATTTGTCCTCAAGTATAAATTTAGGAATCTAGATGTGATGAATATAGTGTCCTCCCAACAGTAATCATCATCTGCAGCGTGAGACCATTGAACTAGAATTTGTGGAACTTGTTGACGACCCTTGATGATCACACGAGAATCAACAACTGCAACTGGTTTGACCTTCATCAATTCATCTCTGTCTAGGGAAGGCAAGCTTGTTTTAGGAATAACTCCTTGACCCACCTTTTTATTTAATTGAGAAACATGTAAAATGGGACGAATACGAGAAGTAGGAGGAAGTTGAAGTTTGTAAGCTACCTGACCAATTCGTTGCAGCACTTGATAAGAGCCACAAAAATTGGATGACATTTTAAGGTTCTTGCGCATTTGAACTGAAGTTTGTCGATACGGCTGCAAACATAAGTAAATCCAATCTCCCACATTGAATGATCGCTCAACCCTTTTCTTGTCAGCCAGTTGCTTGATGTGATGCTGAGCTTCAAGTAGATTATGTTGCAACACCTCTGACAACACTTTGCACTACTGTAGATAGTCTGTCACAGTAGAGTTGGAGATTGCAGTATAAGAGTGCAAGCAAAACTGAGGAGGGTCATAGCCGTACGTACAAAGCTTGAAATGGTGTCAGCTTGAGACTGGAATGGTATGTGGTATTAAACCACCGTTCTGTTAGAGAAAGCCAATATTCCCATTTCTCCGGTTTATAGTTGCAGATACATCTTAAATATGACTCTAAACAAGCATCGATGCGTTCAGTCTGACCGTCAGTTTGCGGATGGTATGTCGTACTCATATGTAGAGAAGTACCAGCAACTTTGAACAATTCCGGCCAAAAAGAACTTAGAAAGATAGCATCTCTGTCAGAAACTATAGTTGGTGGTACACCATGAAGCTTGAGAATAGAATCTATGAATACTCCGGCTACATATTGTGCAGTATAAGGGTGGCTCAATGCCGCAAAATGACTTGGTGAAGCGATCAAAAATAACCAAAATTACCTCTCTACCCTCCGACTTCGGCAAATCTGTGATGAAATCCATACTCAAATGTTCCCAAGCTCGATCTGGAACAGGTAATGGCTGGAGCAAGCTGATTGATGGAGTGTTTTCTACCTTGTTCTGCTGGAAAATATCGCATTCATGTATAAATTTGACTAAGTACTTCTTCATGCCGGTCCAATGAAAATAAGCTTTGGTCCGTTGATAACAAGCCTGCATGCCTGAGTGGCCGCCTATAGCTGAAGAATGGACAACTGCTAAGACTTTCTGACGAGTATCACCACTTGAGCCAATGTAGGTTCTGCTATGTAATCTGATGATACCTTGAGAGTATGTGTAACTATTCGTATGCACTGGAGATAGCATGAGTTGGGTAATCAAATCTTGTGCCCACTTGTCCTAAGCATAACTAGCTGGAACCTCCTCAAGCCATCTCGGCTGAGCTGTTGTAACTGATGAACAAGATTCCCTGGATAAAGCATCAGCTAATCAAGCCATCTCTGTCCCTTTCTTGTAGTGGAGTGTATAGTCAAACCCAATTAACTTGGTGAGCCATTTCTCCGGAACATAGTGTGTAGCCGTTGATCCATAAAGTTTTTAAGGCTTTGGTGGTCTATAAAGATCTTGAACTGAGAGCCGAATAAGAATGAACGCCAATGGTTAACTGTCATCACAATACTCAGCAACTATTTCTCGGAGGTGGATAGTGCCTTGTATTGTAGACCCATAGCTTTGCTGTAAAAAGCAATAGGTCTCTCTAGTTGCATCAGAAATACGCCCACTCCACTATCACAAGCATCCGTATCAACTTCAAACTCCTTAGTGAAATCAGGTAAAATGAGAACCAGAGTCGTGGTTACCACCCTCTTCAATTGTTCAAAAGCTGATTCAGCAGTTGAAGACCATGAGAAACTATTCTTCTTCAACAAAGCAATTAAGGGCTCACAAATTAGGTCATAATCTTTAAAAAAAAAAATCGGTAGTACCCTGTTAAGCCCAAGAATCCACGAAATCCTTTGAGTGTGGTAGGTTTTGGCCAATTCAACATGCATTTAATTTTGGTCTGCGACTCCTTCATCACTAATATTATGACCTAGATATTCAAGTTGGTGTTGACCAGAACTGCATTTGTTGCGCTTAGCTAGAAGTTAATGTTCTTGAAGTGTAGCTAAGGAAATACTAAGACGTTTACAGTGAGAGGCTAAGTCCGGACTATAGACTAATATGTCATCGAAAAAAACAAGATTGAACTTTTGAAGATAGGGTTTGAAAATGTCGTTCATAAGGGATTGGAAGGTTTTCGGGGAATCAGTAAGCCCAAACGGCATGACTCAAAACTCGAAATGACCGTGATGTGTACGGAAAACAGTTTTCTTCCCATGGGGGTGTACTTGAATCTGG